>NC_132786.1:71942500-72247916 GCF_048418805.1 Vulpes vulpes | reverse complement strand
TAGTTTCTTGGCTCTCTGGCTTCACTATTTGTCCTTGCGAGGCTCATCTGCCCTCAACTTGTGTTAGAATCCAAGGAATCCCCTCTATCCTGCTTAGTTCTAGGAGAAGCCACCGTAGGAGCTTCCCTAGGCCACCTGCCTTGGGCTCAGCCAGTCCCAGCGAGTTCAAGCTCAGGAACCTTTAAAGAACTGTTTTCTCAGTTGATAAAGCATGTGATTCTTGATCTCAGGGTTGTGAGTTCAAGCCCCATGTTGACTTAAAAAAAATTTTTTTAGTATTAAAAAATAAAAACTATTTTCTTGGGGCAGCTGGCTGGCTCAGTCGACAGAGCCTGCTACTCTTGATCTTAGGGTCCTGAGTTCAAGCACCACATTGAGTTTAAACAAAAATGTTGAAAAAGGAAAAAAAAAACTATTTCCTTATCATGGTGGCTTTGACTTTGCCTGAAGACCCCCGGATGCCTTGCTTCAGGTTGTCCTCAGTCATGAGATTAGAAAAACAGGATATTCCTCCTGTAGGCTCTGCTCACATTAGCTGCCCCTTCCATTTTCTTCAGGAAAATCCAGACACAGATTCTTTGTGTCTCTGTGTTTGTTCCCCACCTATGGGTTCAGACTGTCCCCCACTCCATTGTCCAAGAGCTCTGACGTTAACAGCACCTTTCTGGCACATAGTAGGCACTTGTTAAAATGTGTTAAATAAATGAATGGCATTTGTTAATGAACACGGCTTCTATTCCCATGCTGTAATTAATAAAAATCCCAGAAGGAGGGAGATTACATTTACTGAGTGGGTGCTTTATATTCCTCACCACAACTGTGTGAGACTGTGGTTATCATGCCTACTTTTATGGATGAGAAGACCGAGGCTTACTAGGATGAATAATTTGGCCACTCGGTTAGGATGGGGTGGAGCCGGGACTCAGACTGAGTCTGAGGGTCCTGCTGACCTGTATCCATTGTATGTGAGGAGATTGAGTGCTGGTGTCCTTGGATGGGCCCTTTGGCCTCCAGTGGGCAGTGGGCAGCCTGAGATCCTGAGCTCCAGACAGGCCCTAGCCCCATCTGGCCAAATATGCAAGTGAAGGTCGGTTAAATGCCAGTCACAAAAATGAATTTCAAACTGTCCTCTACAGTTATGTCTTTAAGTCAAGCATCAGCCACAGCCTCAGAGATCACCACTGTGCTCCAAAGAATAAAGTCCAGTGGAGGCACCTGGGAGGCTCGGTGGTTGAGCTTCTGCCTTCAGCTCAGGTCATGATCCTAGGGTCCTGGGATCGAGTCCCACATTCGGCTCCCCATGCAGAGCCTGCTTCTCCCTCTGTCTATGTTTCTGCCTCTCTCTGTGTGTGTCTCTCATGAATAAATAAATACAACCTTAAAAAAAAAAAAAAGAATAAAATCCAGGAGACTTTATGTCCATTTTGAAATCAAACAGGTCAGCCCCAGATATCTCAGGCTGAGCAGGCCTCGGGCCACACTCAGAGGCCATTTACAGCCTGTGGCTTCAGCTGGCTGAGGCCACCAGAGGCCTGACTATTAGTATCTGAGTTCCCTACCACTACCTCTTGGGAGGCGGAGATGGTGGGCATTGTGGGGATGATAATGCTATTCCATTAATGTCCAACTTCCTGAAAACCACTGAGATACATTTCATTTATGCACTTGTTTATTTGAGACCTGCTTCCAGAAAGAGCAGACAACAAAAGACCATCTACATAAGAGCTGTTCACAGAAAACAAAAAACAAAAAAACAAAAAACCTAAAAGAGCAAAACCTAAAAGAGCCCTTACTATTTGCATTTCAGAAAATAGGTGAAGGTGGCCTTTTGGTGTGTGGGGGCCTTCCCTGCAGCAGCTCACACTTTTCCTCCCCCTGAATGTCCAGGGGACCTGAGGGGCCCAGGTCTCCGCCAAAGGACAGACCTGAGCTTATGTCACATGGGATTATCTTGCAAGACACACAGGTTCCAGCCAAGGTGTCTGGTGTGAATGTGGTTTGGGGTGGGGTGCTGAAGCCAGGTGGTTGGGCGTCTGAGCAGCTCCATGTGCTCTGCTGGAACCCTGACCCTCTGCCCTGGAGCCCACTGTCAGGGGTACGATGGCCTAGTTCAGCGAGACCAGCTCCCAGCCTGAAAGGGACAGGGCACGAACTAGGGCCCCGGCCCAGGTGGCCAGCTCCCCTTCCTGGAGCCCTGAGCAAGAGTGAACAGCAACAGTGATACCTCAGGGCACCAGGAGGAGCCTATCATCTTTCTCTTTCCTCCACAGCCCATTCCATGGGGGCTGGAGGGGAGGGCCAAGGAGGCTGGTGAAAAGCCACCTGAGGCTGCTTTTCAATGAAGCCATCCATGTACAGGATAGAGTTACTTGTATCAAGTACATGAGACTTTTAATCCACTTTGTAATCAAACAGGGCATCACTCTGGGCTGCTGGGAGCCTGACATGACAGCATATTTCCACCCACTTCACAGGTGGGGAAACTGAGATACAGCAGAGAATGAGAAGTAATCCACTCAAGCCAGCACACCTTTGCAAAGGCCAGGGCCTGTATGGCTTAGGAGCCTCTGCTATCTTTCCAGTTTCCAGAGGCCCTTTTAATGTGAACTGGGATCTATCAAGACTTGGGGGAGAGGTGAGGGTTGGAGGCAAATACAAATATTTCATCATCCAAGCATGTCTATAGACATGAATCTGTGTCCACCAAAGCTAGGTTCCTTCTCCAGGTCACAACCCAGATTGGCTGAAGAATTAGCTACACGTTGCCCTATGGTTCCTAATTCTGCCTCCAGCCAAGACAGTTTCCATTCTGGTTGGAGATCTACTCTCTCTCTCTGTAGCGCTCTGGGCTAGTCTCTTACACAGGCCTCAGGTTCTGCATCTATAAAAACAGGGGAATGCTGGTGGCTCCATCTGGTCTGGAGTGGCTGCGCACCTTGAATGAGACATAGGTGGGAAGAGAACTGTGCTACATAGAAAATGCTAGCCACTCCATGAGGGCCAGCAGCCTGTCAGGGTCAGAGCCCAGAATGGTGAGATGTGAAGATGTCACACGACTGGGAGGAGCCCCTTCTTGGCTGTGTGAAGAGGGGTGCCCTCTGAGTGGCCTCAGCAGGTGAGGTCTTTGGTCTGGGGTTGCCAGATGAAACAAAGGATGCCACTCAGATTGGAATTTTAGTAAAACGAAATCATTTTATACTATAAGTGAGTCCTGAATATTGCATTGGACATACTCATATTTAAAAAGTCCTTTTGTTTTATTTTTTAAAGATTTTATTTATCTATTCATGAGAGACACACAGAGAGAGGCAGAGACATAGGCAGAGGCAGAAGCAGGCTCCATGCAGGGAGTCGATGTGGGACTAGATCCTGGGACTCCAGGATCACAACCTGAGCCAAAGGCAGAGCCATCCAGGTGTCCCTTAAAAAGTCACACACATACCCAGCCCCTTGCTGATGACCCAGCAGGTGTCCTGCGCTCTGCATGAGTCTCTGAATCCTTCTGTTGCCTGCTCTTGTGCTCCCGCCTTTGGCTGTCTTGGGCAGGCCCTCCTTGGGGGAGGCCCCTGCCACCCCACAGGTGACACCAGTCAGCAGGACTAAGAATGCTGGTGCTGAGGACTCAGACCCACGCCCCACAAGACCAGCCTGCACAGCCATGAAGGCAAGACCCCTGAGGGTGAAGGGAGAGTAGGCGATTAGGCCCTGTTCCCTAATCCTCCGGCCATGGCCCTTCCCACCCCAGGTCTCTTGGGAGACCTTTCTTCACCTGGGAATGGGCTGCGGCCTCCCCAAAGGGCAATTGGGACATTCCCTCTATTAGGGGTGGTCACTATCCTCTTTACCAGGGAAGGGGAGGCCTGTCCACGGCGGGGCACCCAGGCCCCACCCATGGGCAGTGGGGCTGGCTGGGCCTCAGAACAGGGGCCTCCCTGGGGTCCTGTGCCACCCAGGGGCCCCACTGAGCAGCAGCACGATGGAGCCCCCTACCAACTGCCTTCGTACCTCCAGGAAAGGAGCTAACACCTGGCTGGGTCGGAACAGGCCTGGAGAAAGGAGCTGAGGCCCACCTGCAGCGGGGAGCATCTGCTGGCCTTCCTGGCTAGTGGGACCCTACCCAGGTGCCTAACCTCTGTGAGCCTATTTCCTCATCTACCTCGTGGGAACAACAGGCTTAATGTCGATGATTTATGCAGAGCTTTGAGCACAGTGCTGGGAAATGGGAGACGAGCAATACATGTTTCTTCTCTGTCTTTGTGGGTCAGGAGCCACCTCCAGTATCTTATTACCTAATAATTAGCCACAAGGGAAGGGAAGCCCTTGGCAGACAGGACTGCCAGGCAACCTCAGAGGGTCCCGCAGACCCCTCCAACTACTGGAAGTGTTGAGTGTGGGAACAGAGGGGGTTTGCCTCCCAGCCACAGGAAGCCATCCAGAGATGGCCCGAGGAGGCATCTCTCTTCTGGGCTTGAGTCTGGAGCCCAGGACACACAGCTGCCTTAGGGACAGGAGCCCAGGAGATGGAGACCCTCCTCACTGGGAGGGTAACATTACCTGAGTGGCAGAGAAGCGATGGAAAGAGGGGAGAGGAGGGGCCATGCCTACTCATGTCTGTGTGCCATGGCTGTGCCAAATTTGTTTGGATACTTTGGATTTTTACTTTTCTTTTCTCTCTCTTTTTTTTTTAAAGATTTATTTATTTATTTATGATAGAGAGAGAGAGAGGCAGAGATACAGGAGGAGGGAGAAGCAGGCTCCATGCTGGGAGCCTGACGTGGGACTCGATCCTGGGACTCCAGGATCGTGCCCTGGGCCAAAGGCAGGCGCTTAACCGCTGAGCCACCCAGGGATCCCTTCTTTTTTCTCTTTTAAAAAAAATATTTTATTTATTTATTTGAGACAGAGGAATCCAGAGAGAGAGAGAGAGAGAGAGAGAGAGCATGAGCAGGGGGAGAGGAAGAGGGAAGAGAAGCAGACTCCCCACTGAGCTGGGAGCCCCACGTGGGCTCGATCCCAGGACTTTGAGATCATGACCTGAGCCAAGGTAGACACCCAACCATCTGAGCCAACCTGGTGCCTCTCTAATTTTTCAAGATTTCATTTTTTAGGGGACGCCTGGGTGGCTCAGCAGTTGAGTGTCTGCGTTCAACCCAGGTCATGATCCCGGAGTTCCAGGATCATGTACCATATCTAGGTCCCGGCAGGGAGCTACTGCTCCCTCTGCTTGTGTCTCTGCCTCTCTTTCTATGTCTCTCATGAATAAATAAATAAAATCTTTAAAAATATATAAAATAAAATCTTAAAAAAGATTTCATTTTTTTATTTGAGAGAGAGAGCATGAGAGGAAGGGAGGGCCCGAGGGACAAGCAGACTCCTGCTAAGTGGGAAGCATGATGTGGGGCTCAATCCTGGGACCCCAGGCTCATGACCTGAGCTAAAGGCAGATGCTCAACCACTGAACCACCCGGAGGCCCCTCTAATTTTCTTTTAAAACTAATGTTTGGGGATCCCTGGGTGCCTCAGCAGTTTGGTGCCTGCCTTTGACCCAGGGCACGATCCTGGAGTCCCTGGATCGAGTCCTACGTGGGGCTCCTGGCGTGGAGCCTGCTTCTCCCTCTGCCTGTGTCTCTGCGCCTCTCTCTCTCTCTGTCTATCATGAATAAATAAAATCTTTAAAAAACAAAACAAAACAAAACAAATGTTTGGTTCTCCCCTCATCACAGAAATAATCCTGAGACTGCAGAGTGAGAAGACCAAGCAGACAACACAAACCCCTGAAAGCCACTGACCACCACCCACTGTAGGCTTTTCCAGTCTTTTTCCCCATGTGCATTTTGTTTTAATAAAACATAAGAGCATTTTGTATATACTGTTTTGTATCATCTTTCACTGAATTATCTTTTCTCATTTGGGAATATTATATCCTCTGATAGTTAATAACTGCAGTATTTCATTCTATGGTTATTCCTTTATTTTTCAAGCCCATCTTAAGGGCATTTGGGTAATTTCCAATTTCCCACTATAATGCAAATTCAGATTTTAAAAAATATTTTATTTATTCATTATTTTTTAGAGATTTTATTTATTTATTCATGAGAGACAGAGAGAGAGAGAGAGAGGCAGAGACACAGGCAGAGGGAGAAGCAGGCTCCATGCAGGGAGCCTGATGTGGGACTTGATCCCGGGACTCCAGGATCACACCCTGGCCAAAGGCAGGCACTAAACTGCTGAGCCACACAGGGGTCCCCCCATATTCATTATTTTTTAAAGATTTATTTATTATTCTGCATCCCACAGATTTTTTTTAAAGATTTATTTATTCCTGAGAGACACAGAGAAAGAGGCAGAAACATAGGCAAAGGGAAAAGAAGGCTTCTGGCAGGGAGCCCAATGTGGGACTCGATCCTGAATCCTCTGAGCCAAAGCCAGACACTCAACCACCAAGCCACCCAGGTGCCCAAATTCAGATTTTTTTAAAGGATATATTTCAAAAAGTGGTATATCTCTAGGTCAAAGAGCACCAATTATAAAACATTAATTAAAAAAAATTTTTTTTAAGTCAACTCTACCTGAAATGTGGAGCTCAAACTCACAACCCTGAGATCAAGAGTCTCATGCTCCACTATTGGTTCATATTATGGAAGCCACACACATGCACACATGCCTTGTCAAAAATTCCAACAAGCAGGTGGTGTATGCAGTAGGCTCACTGGGCCCTCGGTGATCCTAACAGCAGTCCCTGGACCCCCCCATCATCCATCCACACCTGCAACAGCACCCGAGATGCTACGACAATGGGCAGGGCTGAGGGACAGTCTTGTTTCCCTGTCCTCAGTTCCCAGGACCATCTTCCTCCTTCCTCAGGGGCCCGGGGGCCCTGGGAGCATACAAATCTAGACAATTCAGTATCAATGCCTGGGAAATCAGGGTTGTGTGGCCACCACCTGGGCTGCCTCCTCCTTCTTCCCCAGTGCTGGGGCTCAGAGCATTTGTCCCTCTCCTGAGGCCAGGGACAGCCAAGGGGGCCCAGTGCGAAGGCAGGCCCAACCAACTTGGGCTGGGGATGGGTGGTGGGTGAGGGTCAGTGGATTATCATGGGGTGGGGCCAGGACCCAGGAGGCGCTGTGGAGACAGACTCCAAATCCAGTGATCGTCCACCAGCCTTATCGTAGACATTAGAGGGGAGACTGATCCGCCTCTGGGCTCCTTCGCTCCCTCCATCTATTCACATGGCTCCATTTTTACCCATCGTCCTTGGGATTTCCAAGAAAGATCTCCTTTAAGGAAAAGCTTCCAGACTCTAATGCTAAGAAAAAGTTAGGGAAAATGACGACTGGTTTGATTTCCCCCCTCCCCTCACCCCCATTTACAGATGAGGACATGGAGACTGGGTGTCAGGAGCGACCTGGCCAAGCTAACACCAGGTTAGTAACATGCAGGGATGGTGCCCACTCTCCAGGTGTTTCGAAACCTCCACCTGCAGGAAGGTTGTTAGCACTTGTACCACCTCAAATCGCCCCCTACTTCTCATCTGCCATTCCAGGCTTCCAGACCTCTCCTGAAGGGTTAGGGATTGGCAATGTGTTTTCCTGTGCTCTCGGGGGCTGTTCTGACCAACACCCTTCCTGGGCAGCAGCCCCCAGATCCAGCCTTCCTGCCTCAGCTTTGCCCATGCTGACTCATGTGCCCCCATGCCTTCTGGCCCACCCGCTTCCTCCTGGAAGCCTTCCCTGACCCCCAGCTGGAAGGGCTTTCCCCCTCCTGTAGTGCCTGGGTCACAGCACTCTTCTTCAAGGCTGGAAGAGGGCCCCCCCCTTCCAGGGGTCGGGGTCTGGGACCTGAGGCCTGTTTGGTGGGAACTCACTTGTCTGGGTGGGAGGGAAATAAAGCCATGGAGCGTCTGGGGGTGGAGAATGTCCCATGTGCTTCTGTCAGCAGTGAAGGGCTTGGCATAAAGAAAGCAGCTGCCAGGGCCAAAGGTGGAGGATGGACTGGAGCAGGAGGGGAGGAGTTGGCTAGAAATCCCAGAGGACGCTCGCGTGGGCCTGGACAGAGGGAGTACCCATGGCTTTGTGGAAGGAGGGCTTCCAGAATGAACTAGGGTCCACGTCCAAGCATCCCAGGCTGGACACATCGGGTTCAAATCCGGCTTTTCCATGACTGGCCGTGATTGGATGGCCAGGCAGTGTGGTGCTGTGGTGACAAGGGCAAGGGCAGTCTCAGGCTCAGATGGCTCCAGTTCAAACTAGCCCATGTCCTGGCTGGCTGGCCTCGTGCAAGGCGCCCTATTTCCTGACCTACGCCCGGGAGATAACAAGAGCTTAAGAAGCCAGATGGAGCAAAAGGTAGGAAGTGTAGGGGACCCCTCGGGGCCTGTGAGCTCAGCCCAGGTCTCTCTACATCCAGTTTCCTTACCCAAGGGAGCTGGGGACAGCAGCATGCACCTTGCAGGGCTGTTGCTGGGACAGCTCCTGGTGGAGCTGTCCTGGGGGCATCCTAGAGGCCTGCCATCCCGATCCGCATGGGACGTCCTGCATCCCCCCAGTCAAGGGAAGGCCCTGGGGTGTGTGGAACCAGCAGGCACATCCCGGCGGTGCACCTGCTGAACGAGAGGAGCCGGTGCGTGGGGGGGGCCTGTGTGGGCAGCCGCCGGGAGCTGACTGTTTAGAGTTCAGGTTATCTCTGTTTACCGCTGAGAGAACACAAAGCTGAACTCGGGTATTAACTGCCCACCTGCTTCCAACATTAATTTGCTCATCCAGGGTTCCAGCCAATGGCGCCAGCAATAAAGGAAATTGCTTTTGAAGTTGACAGAGGCTGAGATCAGAGCTCTAAGACTGGCCCTATTGCCTCCAAGTGGCAGCTGGGTCCCTCCCCTGCCGCCTGCCCCCCAAAACCGAGGGCTTGAGGTTGTCACCATGGAGCTGGATCAGGGCCTTTGATCCTGATATGTGTTTTTTACCCGAAGACCCTCTGCCTGTGTCTCCCAGCCCAGCAGCAGGCCAACTGCCAGGCCTCCAGCATGAGAGCCTTCGAGAGGTACCAGCGGGACTTCCTGATGACAGGCATCTCGAATGATGAGGAAGGATGTGGCATCTCCTGCCGAGGTCTTTGGGAAGGGCTCTCAGGCCCTGGGAATCAGAATTGAACAAGGGAGTCTTCCTGGCTAGGGCACCCACTGGTCTGCATGATGCCCCCATGACCTGAGTAGTGAGATTCACTAAGGTAGTCCTCCCTCAAGGGGCTGCTCTGCTGCACTCCCACCTTCCTAGGTGGGGAGACCTCGGGACATGGATCATCACCCCAATACCTCCCAGGGCCATCCCTCAAACTCTTGTTCCTGCCACACCAGGCCAGAGGGTGGGTAACTGTCTGGAGGGGTGCTGGACTTTCCTTGCAGGCCACATCAGCTTCCTTCCAACTTCTAGGGCATGTGATGATTGTTACTACCACTCACTACATCACTTAGGATGTGGGGGCTAAACGCTTCACAGCAACAGCCCACTTTGCTCCCCAAACAACTGCCCTCAAGGTGGGCACTCTTATCATCTTCTTTTCTTAGAGAGCTGTGGTTCTGGGGGTCACTCTGGAAGGTGGTCTGCCCACTTTGTTTAGGTTCTCCAGGAATCAGCTCCTGCCCCACTTGCAGCCTCCAGCTGGGAGAGAGATCCTTGGCTCTGCTCAGTCTGGTCCTGGGCCTCCCTCCTCCTTCAGCCCCACCTTGGACTGGTTCTTTTTTTCTTTTTCTTTCTTTCTTTTCTTTTCTTTTCTTTTCTTTTCTTTTCTTTTCTTTTCTTTTTTTTCTTTTCTTTTCTTTTCTTTTTAATTTATTTTTAAAGATTTTATTTATTTATTCATGAGAGAGAGAGAGAGAGAGAGAGAGAGAGGCAGAGACACAGGCAGAGGGAGAAGCAGGCTCCATGTAGGGAGCCTGACATGGGGCTCCATCCCGGGTCTCCAGGATCACACCCTGGGCCGAAGGCGGCGCTAAACCGCTGAGCCACCCAGGCTGCCCCTTCTTTTAGTTTTAAATAGGCTCCACGCCCAACATGGGGCTTGAACTCACGACCCTGAGATGAAGAATCACGTGCTCTACCTACTAAACTAGCCAGGTGCTCCTGGACCCGTTCTTTCATGGCACATGCACATGTGTGCCCGGCACCCTGGAAGCCCCCAGGGATGTGGAGGCAGGAGGAGGGGCTGCTCCCAGCCTTCAGGAGGCTCAGGGACTAGAAGGCAAAGGGGGTACCCAGAGCTTTGCAGGGTCTGGACTCCACCTCTCTGCCCGGCCCACCCCACCCCAGCCCTGCCCCACTGCCATCCCCCCTCTGCATCGCACCACCAGCTTCTAGAGGCTGAGAGGACAGCACCCTCCTTGATGGAACAGAACCCTGACTTGCCAATGTTTGGCCTGGGAGGGGGCTTCTGGAAGGTCAGGACCTATGACCCACGATGCTGGCTGTACTCCCGACTTCCCCTTCTCCCTGGTCTCTTGCTTGGATGGCTGCTGGCTCTGCCTTGGACCCAGGTGAGCTGAACCCCCCCTGTTACCCTGGCCCAAGAACTAGGTTCTTCACAGCACAGCCAAGACTGACTTGAACTTTCAGAACAGACTTTGCTATATCACAGGGGAAGGAAACTGAAGAGTAGAGGTAGTACCCATACAAAGTAGAAATATCTGCTCCCACCTTCTCTCATCCCCAAGCAGGTCTGTCTGCAGCCCTGTGGCATCAGTGACCCAGCCCCACGGGGTCCTGACTCCTTTCCCAGGGTTCTTGCCTGTTTCTTCTCCTTAAAGGCTGGGGGAGTGGGCTGAATGGTGGCCCCCCAAAAAGATATGTGCATGTCCAAATCCCCAGAACCTGTGAATGTTACCTTATTTGGAAAAAGGGTCTTTGCAGATGCAATCAAGTTAAGGATTTTGAGACAAGAAGATCATCCTGGATTATCCGGGTGGGTCCTAAATCCAGTGACAAGTGTCCTTACAAGAGACACACAGAGGAGACAGACACAGCAGAGGAGGAGGCAGGGACTGGAGTGACTTTGTATAAGCCAAGGAACACTAAGGGTGGCCAGAAGCCACCACAAGCTAGGAGAGAGGCATGGAACAGTCTCCCCCAGATCTCAGGAGCCTACACCCTGCCCACAGCCTGATTTTGGACTTCTGGCCCCACAACTGAGAGAATCATTTTACATATTTTTTAAAGATTTATTTATTTGAGGGGCACCTGGGTGGCTCAGTGGTTGAGTGTCTGCCTTCAGCTTGGGTCATGATCCTGGAGTCCTGGGATCAGGTCCCACATCGGGCTCCCAGCATGGAGCCTGCTTCTCCCTCTGCCTGTGTCTCTGCCTCTCTCTGTGTCTCTCATGAGTAAATAAATAAAGTCTTAAGGAAAAAAGATTTATTTATTTATTTGAGAGAGAGAGCACGTGTGTGCACTTGAGCAGGGGGAGGGGCGGGGGAGAGAGAGCCCTCAAGCAGACTCCGTGCTGAGTGTGGGGCATGATGGGGATCCCAGGACCCCGAGATCAGGACCTGAGCCAAACCAAGAGTCGGACGCTCAACCGACTGAGCTGCCCGGCGCCCCTGACACAACTGTTTCAGCCTGTCCACTTCGGGCCATTTGTTGCAGCAGCCCCGGGACCCAGATACGGCCGGTGTTGCCAGGTGTCCCCCACAGCCCCGACTTGCACGGGCACCGTGCACCCTGCATGGCGAGCCGACCGTCGGCAGACCGCCACCTGCAGGGTCAGCAGGTTCGCACCCCAGTTCCGGGCCTCGTGGGCGCCTCCTGGCCACCGGCCCCGCCCCGCGCCCCCCGCGCCCCCCACGCCCCCGCGCCCCCCGCAGCCCCCGCCGCTCTGCCCTCTCTCCCCGGCAGGCTCCCCGCGGCTCTCAGTCTCCCTCCACCCTTTGAACCAGCCCCGCCGTATTGACCCTTTGTGAGCCGTCACCACCCGGACCCTTCTCTCTCATGCCGATTCCTGCACCCAGGGGGAAGGAGGCATTTTCCACCAAAGATTCTAGAGGATTCCCACAGGAGAGATGTGGCTCCTCGGGATCCCTCCCTGGCTCTTGGGGAACATGTTCCAGTCGGTGGCCACGGTAGTCAGCCTGTCCCAGATGAGGCTCTACAGGGAACCCTGAGGGGGCTTATCAAGCCTCTAGTCCCCTCCTATGTCACTTCCAGCATAATTGTTTTATGTCATAATTTTTAAAAAGATTTTATTTATCCATGAAAGACACACAGAGAGAGGCAGAGACAGAGGCGGAGGGAGAAGCAGTTTCTCTGCAGGGAACCGGATGCAGGACTCGATCCCAGGACCGGGGGATCACGTCCTGAGCCAAAGGTAGAGGCTCCACCACTGAGCCATCCAGGTGCCCCATCCAACATCTCATTCTAGAACACCCTCCCGTGTGAGTGCTCTCCTACTGGGTTTGGCCTCTGACACTCCATAACGGGTGGGCCTCCCTTGGCGATGCCCATCTCTCCTGGCTCAGGTTCTGACACCCAAGCGGGTGAAAGGAGCGGTTATGTGGATGCCCTCCTCACCTTGTCCCTGCTCTGACACCGCAGGCCACGCCCCTCCTTACCTGGCTCACCCCACCACGCATGTGCACCTTCCTTGCTCAGCCCACTTCATGGCTTTTGGGGTGAACTGTTCTGGGCGGGAAGGGAAAAGGAAGAAGAGGAAGAGAAAGAGCTCTACCTTACAATTTTTTGTTTTAAATTTTATTTGATATGTCTGGGAGGTCATTCCATAGAAGCAGATAGAGACAGTCTTCATTTCTTTTTTAACAGCCGCATAGGATTTCATGATGTAAACAATATCATAGTTATTCAGTGGCCATTTGGTTGTTTCTAATGTTTTGCTATTTCAAATAGTTGTCAGGTGTATTTCTGAAGCACCTGGAAACTGTCGAGTCTGGTATTTTAGAGACTGTGTACCCACAGCCCTGCTCTATATAAGTCACCAGATGCTCCTTTCAGAGCGTGCCCTGGATTTCAGAAAATCCCAGCCACCAGTCTGTCAATGACCAATAGCACCAAGGATTGATACTTGAGCCAGACATTGGACTAGAGACTGGACCTCTGGGAGGCCAATAGCGTATGAGGAGGTTTGGGGAGATAAACTGTCCATTGGGGCTCTCCATTTTGTTTAGTTAGTTTGTTTATTTATTTATTTATTTATTTATTTATTTATTTTAAGATTTTATTTATTTGACAGAGCAGGAGAGAGAGTGAGCACAAGCAGGGGGAGTGACAAAGGGAGAGGGAGAAGTAGGACCCCAGGATCATGAGCAGAAGGTACAGGCATCACTGACCAAGCCTCCCAGGTGCCCCAGAGGCTCTCCACATCGGAGGGAGACAACGGATCAGATCAGAGCCTCTTTTTTAGGAGATATGATTTCCTTTAGCATAAGTAGAAGGTCTCGGGTGCTCTGTACCCAAATGGCTCTGAGATCAGGTCCGTCAGTGGAGCCTCAGGATCCAGAGTTCAGCTGAAGGGGAGGCAACCTTCTCTCATCAGGTCTTCTTGCCATAACCTCTGAAGGCTGAAGGCAATCTTGAATATGATTTTTGTAGGATACTAATTTTTTAAAAAGATTTTATTTATTTATTCATGAGAGACAGAGAGAGAAAGAGGCACAGGCAGAGGAAGAAGCAGGCTCCATGCAAGGAGCCTGATGTGGGACTTGATCCTGAGTCTCCAGGATCAGGCCCTGGGCCAAAGGCAGGTGCCAAACCGCTGAGCCACCCAGGCTGCCCTATAGGATACTAATTAAGGGTTTTGCTTGTTTTTTTTTTCTAATCATGCTATTTGTTTACTTATACTTTTTTTTTTTTTTTTTTTTGCATATAGGTGCAAAGGTACATTTCCTCCTACCGTTGCTATCCCAAATGTCAAACTATGAATTAAAGATGTTTTATCATTGGGGCTCTTGCAATGTGAATAAGTGTGTGTGTGTGTGTGTGTGTGTGAATGCTTTATGTTTATTTTTGGGCCAGAACCAAATGAATGAATTTATGAATGTGACTCTGATTAGGATGACGTAAGGCAGTGTGAGGGGGATGAGACACCCACCTGACAAGGACAGGGACATTATTTGGCTGTCTTTCTTCCAGGAGGGGAAAGAATGGACCGATAATTTTGAACACACGGGTTCTCCAGCCTGCCGGAGTTGGCGGAAAAGCTGCTGGAGGGAGAGCAGAGAGGCTGATGTTCTAGAAAAGTGAGAAGGATGTGGCCGGTGACTGCCCTGCCAGGCCGGTGCAAATTATTCATGGGGAGCTATAGGAGATGGGTGGAAAGAACCGTGGGCTGGTGATAAGGAGGTTGGTGTGTGACCCTGGATGAGTTCTGTTTGGCTTGAACAAATCGCTCAAACTCTGCCCCGAAGCGCCCGGGACAGCGCAGTAACCCTCCCTCAGCATCTTACGGGACCGAGTGGGTTACTAGGTGCAAAGCTTTAATGCCCAGCATCCTGTCTGCAACCAGGCAGGGTAGAAACACAGACATACCAATGGCACCGAAGGCATCCGGCTCCAGGTGAGGACACCGAGGCTCAGCCCAGGAAAGCCACGTGCTAAGTTTCTGGGGAGCATCCTGCCCCTGCCCTAGAGGCACTGCTCTGGAAGAGCAAGGGGACCTTGCAGGGTGGAGGCCCTGGCAGGAGCACGGGTCATTTCCCTTGCAAAAATGAAATTCAAATCTGAGATGGTATCAGTGCTAGGGCAGGCAGCTGGGCACAGATGTGGCCCAAGGGGCTCTGCCGGGGCAGGGTATGGCACCAGGGGAGAGCCCTAGCTCTCAGACTGTGGGGGATGGTCGTCCTCTCTGGCCAGTCTTGGTGCTTCCCCGGGCTGTCCCTGGGGCTGGGGCTGGGAGAATGTGGGCCCCAGCACCACCCCCCCCCGCCCACCCGACCCCACTGGGACCCAGCTGGGGAGGCTGACATGACCACAGCCAGCACATGCATTAGTAATGGCCACCGATCCTGCTGGCCCTGCGCCCTGTTTCCAGTGGGGCAGTAACCTGAGCCTGGGGGCCCCTGCCCTCTAGACTCCACCCTGTGGCGGAGCCATTGGACACCTCCTCTTTCCCTGGTCCTCAGTCTCTGCATCAAATCAAACAGAAATGCAAACAAATTATTTCTCTTTTGACATCCGGAGCGTTGGCGTTCACATTGTCTGCTCTCAGAGGATTCCCCAACATGGAAGTGTTGTTCTAGGGCCCTGGTACTTGGCCTCTGCCCTAATGGGGCTGCAGCTGGTGATGGGGGCCACAGGCCCTGGCAGGCTAGACTCGGGGTGCCAAAGAACAGCAGTGGCCCAGCCGTGGAGGCTCCCTAGAGCACGTCCTGGATCAAGTAGGCCTGGATGATTGTAAGATCCCGGGGCAGGGGGCAGCAGGGAAGGGGCCAGGGGGCATTGCTAACACCCCAGCTCTTCTCCTCAGGCCCAAGTGGAGGGAGGGAGTAGACCACGGGAAGCTCGTCTCACCCTGGGACTCTAGGCAGCAAGCCTCTCTTCCATTTCCAAGGGCAGAGGTACAGGCCCTGCCCTCCCCCCAACCCCGGGGCCACGTGACAGTCCCTTCACTCCCACCGCAGCTCTAGGGTGTCCCCGAGGAACTCAGGCTCTGTCCGGGGGTCTGTGACCCATCTCCAGCAGGTGCCCTTGAACGGGAAGGGCCCAGCTGCCCCCAAATGCCTCTCCTGGGAACTTTGTAATTCTCACCGTGAGAGAAAGACATTGTTACCGGTACACACAACACCCTAGAGAAAAAAGCCCCCTCCGGGAATAAGGCTGCCAGCAGGAGTCTGAATAGGTCTGTGTGGGAAGGGAGACTTCAGTGGGGGACCACCTCTCAGGTGGGGCACATTGGATTTGAGTAATTTGAGGACCCTCAGGAAGTGGGGGCAGAGTGGGGTGCAGGCCAGCTCTGTAGGTGACCACCGTGTGACCTCAAAGAAACCATGACCCTCAGGAAGGAAGATAGTTCAGCCCACTTCCTGCTCACTGCCCCCCACCATGATCCTGAGTGTGCCCCTCAGGATTGCTCTGAACAGAGCTCCTGACACCTGTGGGATTGATTTCTGGGCTCATGATGATGTAGGCCAGGCTGGGTGCAGAGATGGGGTCTCATGACCAGAGTGGTCTTCCCAGGCTGGGGCTTTTAGTAGGGTCTAGAGTTTCAATGGATTGCCCAAATGTGGGCCCCAGGGGTCAGGACCAGAGGCTCCTGCACCTGGCTGCCCTGGCCCACCCTCCTCCCCATGGTGCTGCCCAGCACCACCACCCTGGGCCTGGTGGGGGAACTGGTTTCCAGGCTGACAGGCAGATGGTGGTAGGAGCTGAGACCCTGGAGTAGGGTGAGGACACAACCTGCCTCTGGAGCTTCATTCTCATCAGCCCTCCCAGGGTGTCAGGCCCCACCAAGCAGAGCCAGTGGGCCAGGCTTCAGGTGTCCTGGAAGTGGCCAGGAGGGAGGATGACAGGGAGACGGTACCTCCACCCAGCCCAGTTCAGAGGCCCAGCAGCAGGTGAGGGAGGGTTCTCTCCCTGGAGACTCAGGGCTCCCTGGTCTCCTGTCCCCAGGCAGCCAGCAGAGCAGCCAGGGTTTCTAGCATCTGCTAAGGCCCTGCTGATGCAGTCACAGCTGAGAGGCAGTGGCTGAATAATTCAGCAGAGCTGGGTATCTTGACTCCTAGTGGGAGGCCAACTGCTGGCCCCAGAGTCCTCCACCTGGGCAGTAAAGCAGATTCCCCAGCACCTCCAAGGCTTCTCCACACCCAAGAGGCTCTCACAGGCTCAAACCTGCTCCCCCAACCCCTGCTTTCCCTACAGCTGTGCCCCTGCCAGAGCCAGCACTCCCACTCACCCCATCACCAAGTCTTTCCAATTCTACTCAGTACATAGTTTCTTTGAATCTGTTTGCCTGGCCTCTACCCTGGTCCACGCCAACACCCCCCTCTCCTGGACAATGGGACAGCCCCTGGCTGCACTCCCTGCTTGTACAATAGCCCCTATTTGCACATGACATATCGTCCTCAGCTTCAGGCCCATTCATGGTCACCGTGTCTCAGGATCGAGTCCTGCCTGGCCCTGCCCGCCCCACTGTGTAGGTCCCCTCCTGCTGTTCCAACCTCTCTGCTTTCACTTGGGCCTCGTCCTCAGCCTGAGATGTCACCCCCCCCCCCCACACCCTCCACTTCCCCAGCTTGGCCCCCCTCATAAGACAGCTCAGGCCTCTGTCTTCCAATGAGCCTTCTCTGAGCACCAGGGGCCCACTCTGCCCAGCCTGGCCTCCACCACAGCCCTTTCTGCAGAATTCATTATCCAGTCCTGGGTCTGCCTTTCTCAACAAGGCATGTATCTTTTTTTTTTTTTTGGCTTTATATTATGTATTCCAGGACACCTGAAATGCATAATATAAAGCAAAAAAATATGTTTATACATATATAGACATATATACATATATAGGCATATAGAAATATATTTATGTCTAATAGAATATACATATATTCTATATGTATATAGAATATATACATATATAGACATAGAGATGAAAAAGAACCAACTAGAACTCCTAGAACTTTGATACAATAAGGAATTGGGGGGGTACCCGGGTGGCTCAGCGGTTTAGCGCCACCTGCAGCCCAGGGCTTGCTCCTGGAGTCCCGGGATGGAGTCCCACGTCGGGCTCCCTGCAAGGAGCCTGCTTCTCCCTCTGCCTGTGTCTCTGCCTCTCTCTCTGTGTGTGTCTCATGAATAAATTAATGAAATCCTTTAAAAAAAAACAATAAGGAATTGGTTACATATAGCTCAACCAATAGAATATTATACAGCTATTAAAAAGAACTAAGCCATTCTCTATATACTGTTATGGAATTATTACTATGAAAAACAAAGCAAGATGTAGAGCACTGTGTATAATTTGTATATAAAGAATCTGATAGTTTGTGCTTACATACATAAGGACCCATCTCTGGGAGGGCACTCATGAGGCTACAAATAGTGGTCAGCCTCCAGGAAAGGAAACTGAGTAGGGAAAAGTAGGAAGGACAGAAGGATTTACCTTAAAATTTAAATTAAATTAGTTTTAAAAAAAATATGACTTTTTAAAAAAATTATGACTATTTTTTAGAGCAGTTTTAGGTTCACAGAAAAACTCAGGGGTTAATACAGAGATTTCCCATATGCCCCCTTCCCCCTGCATGCACAGCCTCCTTTTTTTTTTTTTTTTCCTTTTTTTTTTTTTTGAAGATTTTTTTTTTTACTTGAGAGAGAGAGAGCAGAGTGAGTGGAAGAGAACATGAGTGGGTGAGGAGGGGCAGAGAGAGAGGGAGAAGCAGGCTGCCAGCTGAACAGGGAGCCTGATGTGGGGCTTGATCCCAAGCCCCTGGGATCATGACCTGAGCCAAAGGCAGATGCTAAACCAGCGGAGCCACCCAGATGCCCCTCACAGTCTCCCTTATTATCAACAACCCCACCAGAGTGGTGCATTTGTTACAATGGTTGAACTTACATTGCCACATCCTTATCACCCAAATCCATTTATGGTTCACTCTTGGTGGTGTGCATTCTGTGGGTTTGGACAAATATGTATTTATCGAGGTTTTCATCATTATAGCTCCATACACAGTATTTTCATTGCTCTAAAAATCCTCTGCGTGTCATCTATTCATCCCTCCCTTCCACTGCCAGTTCAACCTCAGGCAACCCCTGATCTTTCTACTGTCTCCACAGTTTTGCCTTTTCCACATATAGTTGGAATCCACAGTTTTGCCTTTTCCATGTCATATAGTTGGAATCATACAGTGTATAGACTTTTACTTGGCAATAATGCATTCAAGATTCCACCATGTCTTTTTATGGCTTGATACCTCATTTCTTTTCAGTGCTGAATAACATTCCACTGCCTGGATGTGCCACAATTTGTTTATCCATTCACCTTCTGAAGGACATCTTGTTCGCTTCCAAGATTTGGCAATTACAAATAAAACTGCTATAAACATCAGTGTGCAGGATGTTTTTTAAAAGATTTTATTTATTTATTCACAAGAGACACAGAGAGAGAGGCAGACACAGGCAGAGGGAGAACCAGGCACCCTGCAAGGAGTCTGATGCGGGACTTGATTCTGGGGCCCCAGGATCATGCTCTGAGCCAAAAGCAGATGTTCAACCACTGAGACACCTAGGCATCCCAGTGTGCAGGATTTTTCGAGGACATGTTTTCACTTCTTTTGGGTAAATAGCTAGGAGCACAGTTGCTGGTAACTATATTAGTTTTACATGATTTTTGAAAAGATAGATTATTTATTTATTTATTTATTTATTTATTTATTTATTTATTTAAGAAGATTGTGAGCCAGAGAGTACAACCAGGGGAAGATGAGAAGGAGATTCCTCCCTGAGTGGGGAGCCTGACATGGGGCTCAATCCTAGGACACTGGGATCATGACCTGAGCTGGAGGCAGATGCTTTTTCATGGTTTTAATTGTATCTGCCTGTATCATCTATTTTGGAGGATGTATTTCATAATTTATTTCCCAATATTTATTTCCCCAAATGAATATATTTTATTTTATTTTTTAAAGATTTTATTTATTTATTTATTTATTTATTTATTTATTTATTTATTTATTCATGAGAGAGAGAGAGAGAGGCAGAGACACAGGCTGAGGGAGAAGCAGGCTCCATGCAGGGATCCTGATGCGGGACTCAATCCCAGGACTCTAGGATCATGCCCTGGGCCAAAGGCAAGTGCTAAACCACTGAACCACCTGTGCTGCCCCAAATATATTTTTTAAAATATTTATTTATTTATTTTGAGAAAGAGAGCAAGCATGGGGAGGGGCAGAGGGAGAGAGAGAAAAGTAGACACTCTGCTGAGGGTAGAGCCCAACACGGGGCTGGATCTCACAACTCTGCCATCGTGACCTGAGCTGAAATCAAGAGTCAGACACTTAGCCCATGGAGTCACCCAGGCACCCTTCCCCAAATACATACTAAACATTTAGTTGAATTGAAAAGTGACATCAGGCTTTTTCAGACAGAAAGTAAGTCTGATTTGGATGACTGAGGACTGACTCAGGTTATATAGTAAATATTTTCTATAAATTGAATAGTCAAATCTGTTGTTTCAAGATTTTGACAAAAAATTATGTATGTGGGCAGCCCCGGTAGCGCAGCGGTTTAGCCACCTGCAGCCCAGGGTGTGATCCTGGAGACCCAGGATCGAGTCCCACATCAGGCTTCCGGCATGGAGCCTGCTTCTCCCTCTGCCTGTGTCTCTGCCTCTCTCTTCGCTCTGAATGAATAAATAAATAAATCTTTAAAAAAATTATGTATGTGTGCATGTGTGTGTTACACATATGTGTGTGTATATATGTGTGTGTATATGTGTGTCTATATATATGTGTGTGTGTGTGTGTGTGTGTGTGTATATGAAATGTGTGAGGCATTTCAGGTAAAGGCATTTTATAAATAGTTATGTTAATAAAATCATTAAAATGTTTTCACTTTCCCAAACCTTCTGAATGTGACCAGTTAAGCAAGTTTCTTTTTTTTTTTTTTTTTTTTTTGCAAGTTTCTTAAAATTGAAAAAAGTGGGATGCCTGGGTGGCTCAGCAGTTGAGCATCTGCCTTCAGCTCTGGGCGTGATACCAGAGTTCTGGGATCAGGTCCCACGTTGGGCTCCCTGCATGGAACCTGCTTCTCCCTCTGCCTGTGTCTCTGCCTCTATCTGTGTGTCTCTGATGAATAAATAAATAAAATCTTACAAAGAAAGTGACAGTTGAAATTAACATATTTGAAAAGTCTTTGATATATTTGATAACTTATTCACTAAGTCTTGGCAAAGTTTTCTTAGTATACCTGCCACAGTTGATAAATAGAATAACTTTAGCAACTGGGTTAAAAAAATTGTTTTGTGACTCAGGTGACTTTCAGTTCTTTGCTTTCAGCAAAATAGAGAACTGAATAGATTTGTCAGCAGGCAAATCACTAAAAATAATTTGTGATGATAGATTACAATTTTCCCTATAATTCAGAAAGAATTCAAAGAATTGATTGAAATGGCTATATCAAAATGATTTCCATTCCCATCTCCTTATTTATGTTTCTTGGTGCTTACATCTCTAAAGATGAAAAAATAGGATTAAAATTTTTCCTGAATTATGTCTTAAAATCATAGATACAAAAAATAATTGCAAAAAACCAGCCCATTCATCTCATTAAGAGAGCTCTTTCTAACACTTTATAACAACTTGTTTGAGCTATAATTCCCATTTTATAAAATTCATCCTTTTAAAGCAAACCATTCAGTGATTTTTAGTATATTCACAAAGTCATGCAGTTATGACCAGTATCTACTTTTAGAACATTTTCATCACCCCCCAAAACACCTGTTATCCATTGGTAGTCATTCCCCACTGCCCCTTCAACCCAGCCCCAGTGACCACTAATCTACTAGAGTCTCTGTGGATTTGCCTATTCTGGACATTTCGCTATAATATGTGGCCTTTAGTAGTATCTGGCTTCTCTCTCTCAGCCCAGTGTCTGCATGCTTCATCCATATTACAGCCATGTGAGTAGTTCATTTTTTTCAGTCTGAACAATATTCCACTGCATGAATATAGAGAGATGATAGATAGATAGATAGATAGATAGATAGATAGATAGATAGATGACAGATAGATGTAGATATATCACATTTTGTCCTTCCTTTCATCAGCTGGACATTTGAGTTGTTTCCGCTTTATGGGCTATTAGAAATAATGCTGCTGTGAACACTCCTTTCAAGTTTTTATGTGAACACATGTTTTCAATTCTCCTGGGTACACACCTAGGAGTGGACTTGCCAGAACATATGGTAACGCTATGCTTAACGTTTTGAGAAACTGCCAGTCTGTCTTCCAACGTGGTTGCAACATTTTACATTCCCACCAGCCAGTGAGTGAGCGCGCCCTCTTCTCCGCAGGGGGGCGACACTAGTCACTGTCCACCTTTTCATTAGCGCTGTCCTTCTAGTAATGAGAAGTGGTATCTCCTTAAGGTTTTGATTTGCATTTTTCTAAAGACTCATGATGTTGAGCGTATTTTCATGTGCTAATGGGTCATTTGTATGTCTTTTTTAGAGAAATGTCTCTTCAAGTTTTGGCCCATTTTAAAACTGGGTTACTTGTCTTTTTAAGACTTTTTTTTTTAAAGTAATCTCTACGTCAACTCAAGAATCCGGAGATCAACTGAGCCAGCCAGCCAGCTGCCCCCGGGTTATTTGTATTTTTATTGTTGAGCTAATAGTTCTTTATATATTCTGGGCACTAAACTCCTATCAGACATATAATTTGCAAATAATCCTCTCATTCTGTTATTTCCTTCACTTTTGTAAAAAATACATTTCATTGAGTTATAGTTGACATGGAAAATTGTATAAGGTGGCATTTTCTTTTCTTGTGATGTCTTTGTCTGACTTTGGGATCATGATAATACTGGCCTCATCGAATGAGTTGAAAAGTGTGCCCCCCCCTTTTGTTTTAAGATTTTGCTTATTTATTTGAGAGAGAGCATGAGCAGGGAGAGGGGCAGAGGGGCTGAGAGAAGCAGAATCCCCACCGGGCAGGGAGCCTGACTCAGGGCTTGATCCTAGGACCCCGGGATCATGACCTGTGCCGAAGGCAGACGCTCAACTGATTTGAGCCACCCAGGGGCCCCAGAAGTGTCCCCTTCTTTACAATTTTTTTGGTACGAATTTTAAACATTGGTATTGATTCTTTAAAGAGAGTTTAAAGATTAAAGCACTTAAAGATGCTTCGTAGAATTCACCAGTGAAGCCAGTTGGACTTGAACTTTACTTTGTGAGTGGTTTTATTTATTTATTTATTTATTTATTTATTTATTTATTTATTTATTATTTTTAAGGATTTTATTTATTTATTCATGAGAGACACAGAGAGAGACGCAGAGACACAGGCAGAGGGAGAAGCAGGCTCCATTCAGGGAGCCCGATGTGGGACTGGATCCTGGGACTCCAGGATCACGCCCTGAGGCAAAGGCAGGTGCCAAACCACTGAGCCACCCAGGGATCCCCCCTGTGAGTGGTTTTACAATTACTAATTCAAGCACTTTGTTACAGGTCACTTACGCTCTGGTTTTCCCTGAGCTGTGCTTGAACTCCCTGGTTTGCTCTTTCCCTTAGCAAAATCCTGTGACGTGTCCAGTCGAAAGGGCCAGAGGCCTGGGTTGGTGGGGAGGATAGAAATGGGGACGAGATCTTGTTGTCCAACACTTCCTAAACTTTCTATCCCTCCTCCTTTTATAACCTTCAACCAACCCAAGGATCAAAGGAACCTGGGACTACCAGCCATGGAGGGTGGTGTTCTGCAGTGGAGATTGGGTTGCTTTGTCATTTCCCTCCCTTCTGGCTTAGGAATAGGGTTTTCATGAGACAAGTTTCGTGTTTTTTTTTTTTTTTTCTTTTTTTTTTTTGTGCTTTTAATCAATCTCATTGGTTAGTACACTTGTTACCAGTCTCCAGCAATGTTTTTGTGTTCTTGTTTGTTATTGCCTACTCTTCCTTCTCTTTGTTTCTATACTTACAGCCCCTGTCTCTTCTGTGACCCTTTACTGTCATTTTGGGGGTTTTGGTAGGGTACAGAGTTAGTTTATAGAGCCACTTGGTCATCTTAATTAGAGGCCATCATTCTTCTATATAAGGCTTTGGCTTAAACCTATCCTTTTTTTTTTCCTGCATTTTTGGAACTCTGTCTTCTAAGCTCAGGGAATGGCTATTATAGATTCTAAGCATATCTGATAACTTTAGGCTTATAATTGCACCTTCTAGTTTCCAACTCGAATGATGGAGGTGTGTAGTAGTCAGGATTCTTGATTGCAAATGACGGAAAGCCAGCATGAGTTGGCTTCCACAAAAAATAGGGGCTTCATGTTCTCATCTGAAGGAAAAGTCCAGGGAGGTTCTCAGACAGGCTGTCCAGGCTCCAGCCTGGTTCCAGGTTCCCCTACTACCAGCTCAGCAACCCCAGAGTGAAAAGGATCTCTTGATGCACATGGTCTCAGCAGAAGTCCCAGCTATGGGCTCCTCTCTGAACTCAGAGTAGGATGCTTGATTGGCTGTCAGGGTCAAGGGGGCCCATGTTGGAGGGAGGGAAAAGAGGGAGTTAGCCTCTAAAAACCACTTGGAGGAGAGTGCGTGAGGGGGTGGGTCCCCCAAACAGCATGGCAGGACTGATTCCAGAAGAAAGAACAGGTGCTGGGCAGGCAACAGTAACAGGTGTGCATTGCAGGGAGATCACACGGCCGTGATCACACATTGCTTAAATGACGCCCACAGCTCAATGCCCAGAACCCTAAAACATCAGCTATTCCTGCTGTTATCATCATCATTATCCACAGGGAGACCTTGTGGCTTGCCTTTTTATTCTGAAGAATGAATTTCTTCGCCAGGGCCAGAAACAGGCACAGAGCTGCAGTGTTCCCCAATCCCTGAGATACACAGTGTCTCCGCACAGCTCCCTGATCCTGCTACTCTCACCAGAGGCACCTTGTCTCCTTATCAGGCTCAAGTCCAGGCCCTGTTCATCCTTGCCTCCTGCATACCATCTTCCTGCACACCTCAGCTTCACTCTTCTTGCTGAAGGAACATGCCTGAAACAATCTGCCACCTGTTTGTCTCCAATGTTGGCATGACTACATGGAGTGTGGGTGTCCTTGAATTCCCACTTGTCTGCTCAAATAAATCATAAACTGCTTGGGAGCTGGGCCTGGGTCTCAATGCCTTCAACTGAAGGCATTCATTTCCGTACTTCTCAAACCATTATCCCCTTCCTCTCAGGCCTATGATGCCAATCTAGACGTACAGCAGGATCCAGGAAGTGCCAGGCAACTGAGGAATCTAGCAGGTACCATGGCCAGGAGGACAGGGCCCAGGCCTGTTGGAGGATATCCGATCACGGAACATTCAGACAATCTCTGTCCCTTAGGAATTGAGCTCAGCTGCTAGCGCCTGGCAGAGACTGCTCTGTGCATCCCCAAAGCCAACCTCTGCTATTCTTTAATAACAGAACTCCAGTATTTTAGAACCCCAATTTCTAAAATATAAATCTCAATACTTTTACTTAATAGCAGACTTTGAAGAAAATTTTATAACCTATTCAAAAGTAGAGAAAATGGGGGCACCTGGATGGCTCAGTCATTTAGGCATCTGCTTTCACCTCAGATCGTGGTCTTGGGGTCCTCTGATTGAGCCCCATGTTGGGCTCTCTGTTCACTGGTGAGTCTGATTCTCCCTCTCCCTCTTTGCTCTCTCTCTCTCTCTCTCTCTCTCAAATAAATAAACAAAATCTTTAACTAAAAGAAGTAGAAAAAATGGTATAATGAACTCCCATGCACCCATCATTCAGATTCAGCAATTAATGGATGGCTTACCCAGTTTCATGGATACCATTCCTCCTACCCTTAGATTATTGTTTTTTTAATATTTTATTTATTTATTCATGAGAGACACACACAGAGAGAGGCACAGACACAGGCAGAGGGAAAAGCAGGCTCCATGCAGGGAGCCAGAAGTAGGACTCAATCCTGATTCCCCAGAATCATACCCCAGGCTGAAGGAAGCGCTAAACTGCTGAGCCACGTGGGCAGCCCGTTTTTTTTTTTTTTTTAAGATTTTATTTATTTATTCATGAGAGACACACACACACAGAGACAGACAGACAGAGAGAGAGAGAGAGAGAGAGAGAGAGAGGCGAGACACAGGCAGAGGGAGAAGCAGGCTCCATGCAAGGAGCCTGATATGGGACTTGATCCTGGGACACAGGATCACACCCTGAGCCAAAGGCAGATGCCCAACCGCTGAGTCACCCAGGCATCCCTCCTTGGATTATTTTGAAACAAATCCAGACATCATATAATTTCATCCAAAATTCAGTATGTAAAGGTAATCTTTGTACACACCCACACATCCACACTTCAATATAAAACACAATACCTTTATCATCCATAGAAAGCAATGATAACTTCATGATAATTTCTTAATATCATCATATATCTATTCATTGTTCAAAATTCTCCAATTGTCTCCTGATTTTTTAAAGAGGTGACTTGTTCCAACACTTTCTAAATGTATAAGATCTGGGGCACCTGGGTGGCTCAGGGGTTGAGTGTCTGGCTTTGGCTTAGGTCATGATCCTGGAGCCCTGGGATTGACTCCTGCATCAGGTTCCCCTCAGGGAGCCTGCTTCTCCCTCTGCCTATGTCTCTGCCTCTCTTTATGTCTCTCATGAATAAATAAATGTCTTAAAAAATAAAAATATAAGATCCACATATTGCATTACAACCCCAATTTTATTCAAGGGGGTAATGCATTCAGTACATTTCATTTCCCTACTTCTCAAACCAATATGTGGCCATGAGTCTCAAGTTTGGCCAAGGAGGTGGAAGTGGAAGTGTGGAGGAGGTATTCAAGAAGACTTTTGAAAAAGAGCTGTCATCTGGGAGATGAGCAACTTTTATTTTTCCCTCCTTCTTCCTGCTGCCTAGAACTGGGGATATGATTTCTGGAGCTCTGGCAGCTATCTTGGACCATGAGGTGACCTTGCAAGTGGAAGCTCAAGTTAGGGTGCAGAGAGTAGGAATTGAATTTCCTACTACACTGTTATTTCCAGCCTTTTATTATTGAGTCACTTAAGATTAGGTTCCTTGTAATAAACAAAACAAAATATTTATTTATGTATATTTTGAGAGAGAGAGAGAAAGAGCACGAGTGAGGTGAGCAGAGGGAGAGAGAGAACCTCAAGCAGACCCCTGCTGAGTAGAGAGCCCACCCATGACCTGAGATCATGACCTGAGGTCAAGTCGAGAGTTAGAGGTTTAATGGACTGAGCCACCCAGATGCCCCCAAAACAAAAAATTTAAAGCAGTGGCTTCAACATGATAGAAATTTTAAAAATCTCTTATAGATCTAGTGACAAGCAGTCCAGGAGTGATATAGGGGTTCCACAAAATCACAGACCACTAGATACCTACTACGTCTGTGTAACTAATTACACCCCAAACTTAGACGCTTAATACAACTGATCACCTGTTTCAGTTTCTGAGGGTCAGGAATCTGGGATTCCTGAGGTCTGAGTGGCGGTCATTCCTAGCTTGAGGGGGTCCGGAGGAGCCACTGGTTTAGGTCTTCCCTTCCCAGCCCCCAGCAGCTGAAACCTAGAGAGAGCACTCAAGGTGGAAGCTACAGGCTTCCATTAGTCTCAAAAGTGAACATGCTCTCAGCTGTTTTACCCTTTTTTTTAATTTCTTATTTTTAATTAAAAAATTTTTATTGGAGTTCAATTCGCCAACGTATAGCATAACACCCGGTGCTCATCCCGCCAAGTGCCCGCCACCCAGTCACCCCCACCCCCCTCCTCCCCTTCCACCACCCCTTGTTCATTTCCCAGAGTTAGGGGTCTCTCGTGTTCTGTCCCCCTCACTGATATTTTCATTTTCCCTCCTTTCCCTTTATTCCCTCTCACTAATTTTTATATTCCCCGAATGAATGAGACCATATAATGTGTGTCCTTCTCCGATTGCCTTATTCCCTCGGTTTCACCCTTTGTGCCCTCGCGCTCTGGCTCCCCGTCGCCGCCCTGCAGCCTGCCCCACTGCCCCTCCTTGCTCCTTGCCCGGCTCTTGCTTCTGGAGAACATCCGGGCCCCCGTCCGCTTCTCTGCCGCCCTCTCCTCCTCCGTACCCTGGGTTCCTGCCTCTGTCGCTCCGCAGTGGCGGCCCCCAGCCACCATCCAACCTCTCGCCCTCAGGACCCCCGGCCGCCCGCCTCACCGTCCCCTCCGCCGCGGCGCTCTCCGGGCCCTGCTCCCGTCGTGTGACCCAGTTCGCTCCCATCCCGCCGGGCCCGGGGCAAGCCCCCTCTCACAGGGGGCCCCTCGCGGCGGCCTGCGGGGCGTAGGTGACATGGGGGCTCCTGGCCTGCAGCCGGGGCGGGCCGGGACTGCGGCGGGCGGGTGGGGCACCCCGCGGAGCTCCCCGCCCTCTCCCCCACCGCGCAGGGGCGCTCGCGCTCGCGCTCGGCAGCCGGCCCGGCTCGGAGGGGGACGCGTGCGGCGGCCCTGCTGTGGCCCGGCTCCCCAGGCCCCCCGGCTCCTCCGTCCGCCGCCCGGCGGGGGCCAGGCCGGCCCGGAGAAGGCTCCTCGCGGCGCGGGCGCCCCCTGGTGTCCGACGGGGGCCTCTCGGCGCCTGCCTCTCGGCGCCTGCCTCCCCGCGCCGGCCCCGACTCGGGTTGGGCCACTTCCGTTTCCGCAGACGACGCGGGGGGCGCGGGGGGCGCGGGGGGCGGGGCGGCTCGCGGGCTCCCGGCTGCGCCCCTCCCCCGCCCGCCCGCGGGCGCCCACCGCGGGGCGCGCTGCCCGCCGCTGCACGGCCTCCGCCGACCGGGAGCTCCCGGCTTCGGCCCGTTCCCGGGAGCTGGCGCTCAGGCGACGGACCTGCTTCTCCAGGAGACGCCGGCTGTGCCCGGAAGCTTCCCGGGCTGCGCTGCCCGGTAGGTAGCCCGGAGCCACGCGTGCCCGGTGAGCCCCCGGGGGTGGCAACCGAGGAGCCGACTTTTTTCTCGTTTAGTTTCGATTCGATCTGAAAAGGAGCAGTGTGAGATAGTCTGTGACACAACTTCTGTCTTGGTAGCACGACGTGCCACTTAAAGCATGGAAAACGTAGTGTGCCAGTGGGGATGTGCTGGGCGACATACATCCTGGATTTCAGAGCTGGTACAAAACGGAGCGCTCAAGATTCATGTCAAACTAGTGATTAGGGCAGCCCCGGTGGCGCCGAGGTTTGGCGCCTGGAGACCCCGGATCGAGTCCCACGTCGGGCTCCCTGCGTGGAGCCTGCGTCTGCCTCTCTCTGTCTCTATGAATAAATAAATAACTTAAAAAAAAACAAAATAGTAATTACACACTGAAATATTTTGGATACGCTGAGGTAAATAAAACATTAATTTTACCTTGTTTAAAATAATATGGCTACTAGAAGGTGGTGAATTACTTGTGTAGCTGGCATGGCATCTCTGGATTTGCTCTAGTGGGTAGGTTGGGCCAAATCCGAATCTTATACTCTGACTCCACTGCAGGCCCCAGAGGTTGGTGACATGGTTATCAGCAAATATGGGGATGCGTGTGGCCTAAGTCCTGGACATCAGGGACCATGGGAATGACCCCTTGACAGAAGTCACACGGGCAGGCTCATAGGGTCAACCCAGATGCACCTCCAAGGGGCCCCAGATGGCAGGATGAGGTCCCTCCATGGGTTGTGGAGGCGGGCACAAGGCTTGGCACAGCATGAACCCACGGAAAGAATACTCACCTGTGGCCTGAAGACTTGGCTGCTCACTATCTCTGTGCTTCTCTCTTGGTGCCTCGCAAAGCAGTTAATATGAAATAGGTCCAGGGCCAGGTCCCCTTCTGGAGGGACTCCCAGGGCCAGAGTGAGGATCATAAGGGGAAGCCCTCTTCAGCCACTGCTGAGGTCACCATTATCTTTGAATCATCTCTGGAGGAAGGCTTCATGGGAGACTTTCACATGCTTTTGGAATGATTTGTTACCAGTACATATTTCTTTTGAAATATTTAGAAGTGCATCTTTACAAGCTTGGTTCCATACTTTTTAAGTGCCCACTGGGCTAGAGCAGGCACCTGATTCACTGTTTATACAACCGAAGAGAACAGGATCTAGGCTGAAGCTTCTTAAAGGGAGCTGTGTGTTCTGCTCTTAGCTAGTAGGGGCCTCAGGAGGTGAAGCTGAGAGACCTGAAGGCCAAACCTCACAGCTCTCCAGCAGCCCCTCTCCTGGTTAGTCAGCAATGATGGGGCAGCCAGAAGGTCTGTATTTCTCTTAGGGAGCCCAAGTCTGTCCCTGCCACCCCTGACACCAGGTCCTAGGAGCCAAGTTTGAGACCCAAAGGGTTCTGGGGAACCCAACACCACACAAGTGTCCAGCCTTTTTTTTTTTTTTTTTTAAAAAAAGACCCAAAACATAATAGACATACAGACATCCACACACACCCCACATACAGAGCAAGAAGGGAAATATTCCTGTATCTTTTAATCTAACATTAAATCCCTTGTCAGGGCATCTCTTTGGTTGCAAGAAGTTCTAGTGCACAAATCCTACAACATGAGGCACGGGAGAGCAGGGTTGACCTAAGGTGGATCATCCTGGGTTCACCTGGGGATCTGGGTCTGAGAAGCCTGTGGGCTCCTCATAAGCAAGGCTGCTCAGTCTCGCAGGCAGCTCCCCCAGGGCCTCTGCAGAGCTGGGCATTGGAGGAACCATAAAAACTCTCTTTGCCCTGCTTCCGGGTGGGGAGCAGGGACCACCGGGGTCTAGTGTCACAGGAACTCATTCCCTGGGATGGAGAGCAGGCTTCAGAGATGGCAAGAGAACTTAAGGTGACACAAGTCCTGGGATTCCCTAGTTCTGTGCCAGGACAATACACCTCAGAAACCCTGGGTCCCCCTTCCCAGGAAGGGGGTACTTACTTGCTGCCCCAGTGGCAGTGGAAAGCCACCTGCCCCCTGGGAAGCAGCTGGACTGAGGCTGAGGAGTGACACTGGGTGTGAGATTACTGTGGTGGTGGTGGTGGGGGGGGGGGGGACCCAAGCCCCAACAAGTGCACCGGGACTTCCCATGAAGTTTTTAAAGCAGCTTCCTGTGAGATCAGTAGAATGGATTGTGCACATGACTCATACACCTCTTAATTCTTTTAGCTGGAAAATGGGATACTCTGAACTTCCGAAGCTGTTTGGGTCCCCAAAACGTCTGATCTTGAAACCTCAGTTTCACAGGTTGCTGAAATATCCTCAGGATACTGCATCCCGGGACACGGTATTGGAGTTCAGGATACTGAATGGAGTTCAGAGTCACAGAGGGTCAGAGCCAGAACCTACTCGTTGAGGGACCTCATTTAAAAACACGAACCAGAGGCTGCACAGCTGAGGAAGAGATGGGACAGGGACCCACAGCGCTGGTTGGTCTACTAGTCCTGGCTGAGGGGTCAGCGAGCACCAGCTGCAAAGAACCTGTTGAAGGTTTTGCTTCTGAGCACTGGAGGCAGCCAGGGTAGCTGAGGGCTCACTCGCCCCAGGAGGGCTTCCGGTGCTCATTCACATTAGAGCACCACTCCTAGGTGCCTTACTGTCCCTCTTCCTGGTAGATACGAAGCTGGGTCTACTGGAGAATGTGTTAGGATGCAGGGAGGAATCAAGGAGTTGGGGAAATTGAATAAGAAGAGAACAGTGGAAGAGAGCCAGCCGGGGAAGGAAAGCATGTGATCAAGTCATCCCTTTGTCTTAAGGGGCTTTAACAAAATCCAGCTCAAGTGGATTTTCCAGTAGCCTAGGCAACATTGCCATCTGGTGGCCATTGAGGGCACATGCTTTAGAGAGAGGAGTTGAAATGAGAAGCTAACCCACCCAGCGATACCCTTCTGATCCCAAACCCAGCGTTTCCCCACCCTCCCGGTTGAGGCTGGCATTTGGTGCAGCAGGGCCCCCTGTTTAGGCAGATCGCCCAGGCAGGAAGCTGCACTGCCTGTGAGCTCCAGGCCAAGTGGATACCCTTCGTTCAGCATTAGCTGACGGGCAACATGGAAGCCATACCCGTTGATCCACGTGGGGGCAGTGGGGTCCTTCAGGCTACAGGACTTCACAGAAGAGGCCTTTCAAGGCTGTGGAGAAGCCTCACAGCCAGCCTTGTTCATATAGTCAGCAGTTACCTGCCATTCCAGGTACAGAGATGGGACCTGGAGGTGGGGCCTCTTAAGTTATTACTGCCTAAAGGTGACACTCCCTTCCCAAACTAACCCAGTCACTTGCCTTTGTAAGAGCTTCTGTCAAAAACAAAAACAAGGGGCACCTCGGTGGCTCAGTGGTTGAGCATCTATCTGCCCCTTCGGCTCAGGGTGTGATCCCAGGGTCCTGGGATCAGGTCCCTCATCGGGCTCCCCGCAAGAAGCCAATGCTTCTTCCTCTGCCTAGGTCTCTGCCTCTCTGTCTCTTACGAATAAATAAAATCTTTAAAAAACAAAAACAAGCCAATGTCTGCTGCTGAGAGGAGTCAGATGAACAAGGAAGGTGTTTGGTGGTGCCTTTTTAGGGCTAAGTAGTCATGGAGGCTATCATCTTATTGATCAAGGTCCAGCCATTTGCCAAGGTATATACACATTTTATTTAAAAAAGTTTACAGTTTTCATTATACACAACTATTAAGAGGTTATAGTCAGAGGAGGCATTTGTCCTGTTGACAGAAGTGCCCGCTAGATCATCACAATGCAAGGAAAAAGGTGGAAGAGAAGAGATAGGGCAAGGAAAAAATAAGCGATAAAAAGCTTAGATTTCAATTAAGGGCTGGTAAGTCCCCTTTCTCTCTTCAAGTATCACACAATATGTACCAAATACAATCAGTAAATAATGGCCATTTCTTCCCAAGCCCCCAGCCAAGACGAGTATTTGCTGAAGTGAGAATCCTGGCCCTCCCTCAGGTGGGTGGAGAACTTGCCCACCCGAGGGCTGTTAGCTTCCCTTCCCCAAGGGGCCTCCACTCCAGTCCCTGATGGAACAGCCAAAGTGTTCCATGGCCAGAGAAAATATGAACATGGATTCAGAAGTCCAAAGAAACGCAGGTCTTTGCGCCCAATTGGAAAGGATTTTAGTCAAGAAGACCGTGAACCTGGTTAGGAAGTTGGTACAAGGAAATGGAACTCTTGCTAACTCTTGTTAATGGCTTTCACTTTTCTGATTGAATCCCTAGAACGTAGAAGGGCCAGGCGCCATTTAAAATCAAACACCAGTTCCCAGGAACTTGGTGTCTAGCAACTTTACCCATGAAGGCTAGCAGAGGATCTGTCTTTCATGATTCTCAACCATAATAGGAGGCCTAATAAAAAGCAAGTGTCAGGCCAAGGCCAACTAGGGCTTCAGGGAGCATTTTGAGGGGGAAAAAAAATCCTTCGAGGGGAGACCCTCCTCAGGAGCTTAGATCAGCCAGTTGGCAATCAGAACAGCTTCTGAAGTGGAAGAATAATGTTAGGTACTGGAAAGACATATGGCAACTTCTGAGAACTACCCTAGTATAAAATGCTGGTTGAAACTGCACAGTAACCTCAAGGAGGGCGAGAAGACTGAAGACAAAAGAGCAAAATGCCAGCATCTGGCTTGGCTACCACTAAATGCAACCTGCTGGGCCCCAGGGCTGGGGCTGCGGCCACCTCGCTTGTCGGTTTTGGCAAGAGCTTGAGCCCGGTCGTTTGAACGGGGGCAGAGGATGGCTTGCGCTGGTAAACCACAAGGTAAAACTTCAAAAACTATGGGTACACTAAAAAAGGGAGGGAAACCGCCAGAAGCAACACTGACCGTACTACCACCACCTTTAAGGGCAATAGTGTTCAGCCCTTCTGAGGGGCTCTGGATGCTTTTGAGTGTTATGATGGGAAACCTGGAAAAGCTTTTGGTGCTGTAACATCCCCTCTTCTAAGCCTTACAGTATCATCTACTAGTGGGGGCGGAATCCTCTGCTTCACAGCCAGACCTTCTTCCAGCTCCCTCTGCACCTAGAAGCTTGGTCTCCTTGTCCTACCCAGGTACAGGAAGGGACAAAAATAATAAAAAGGAATTCTGCTCAACCCCTCAAAACCAGTTTCTCAGAGGATACGAAGAACCCCACACAGAGCCAAAAGCATGCATGGGACTCAAGATTAATGCCCAGAAAGGACAGATCTGCACAGAACGAGAGGGTATAGCGTGATTTGGGTGGCATTTCCAGAAGCTTCTGTGCTAATGGGAAGCCTAATTACACCTTCATCAGATGGACTTGGATGGACAAACATACACGCACACATGCTGCAGCCATACTCAGATCTGCGGCTTCACACCTGCAACCTCCCCCAATATGTCTTCATTCGGAAATTCCACACCACCAAACTCCCGGTGCCAGAGCGTTCAATCCGCGACAAGCTGACTTCTTTTTTGTTTGAGGAAAATGGATTCAGTTGGGGACCAGAGCTGTGGCTCACATACATTCCCCCTCTAAACTTGGCTCTACTAGTTTGTTGGGTTTTGTTTTGACAAGATTAAAAGCAATTATTATTTGGACATTATTTTTTTTGAAAGGTAATTAGAACACTATTGTTTATACAATATTGAAAAAATACAATTTTTTATTGTTTGAACTCAAATCACCACCCAGCACTTTAAAGCCTACCCTAAGTCGCACCTACAATTTAAACGGTTATAGCACAAGCAAACTGCTAATTCGGCAGGTAAGCAGGTTAGACAGTGCCAGCAGAGACCCTCCCTCCCCCAAAATAATGAGAAGACAACGCGCTAGAAAAGTTAAAGCACACCATTCCATGTTAAATAGTTAACACTACCCCTCCAACAAGCCACAAATGCTAGATAGATAACTCAGTACGGTTAACTAACCACAGCCCTACATAACTGCACTTTAAATTTTTTTTTTTAAAGAAAACCTTTTGCTTCATGCCCGTAATTAACATAAAATAAGTAAATTCTTTGTCTTTTATTTAGGAAAATAATCATGCTAAAAGCAAGTTGTACTTTATATAGATTTTCAAAGAAAAGATTGATTGTGCTTTTTGAATAAAAAAAGATAGGATATCTTCCAACCTCACGGACTCAAATCTTGTAGAATAGATAGCACTTCTAAACTAAAAACACACATCAGAAAAATTCAATTATCCCAGTGGGACATTCAAAAATTGTCTTTAGAAGGTTTTAGGATTGGCTAATTCTGCTATTGTCCTATTGGTTGTGGCAAAAAAAAAAAGGGGGGGGGATACAGACTTGCTGTCTAAAGTTCTCCAAATTCAGTAGGCAACACTCATATCTGAAAGAAACTCTGCCGGCAACCTGGACATATGGTGAGCTAAGTAAACATTTGATTAGCAGGCATTTTCAACTGTCTGATTTCCTCTTAACAAATACAGGAGAGAATATGAAGGTTCTTCCTTCAAAACCTGTTCTACTGCATCATATTTCCGAACTCTTTCCTCCTCTTCAGTCACACTCTGAAAAAAGTGGTTTGTTTTTCCCGTGTGGAGTCACTTTGGGTACAAGGACCTTTATATGTTCCAATTATTACTCATTTTAAATTTAGAATGTGTGTTGGTCTAAAAACACCCGTTTCCCACTCCCACAAGCAGATCTGCACAGAAGAGCAGCAGCAGAAGGGAAAATAAACTCCAAACATGAATGAGAGTACCCAGAAGTAACAGCCACAGGTGGGTCTTCTTGCTGAGTCTAATGGTCCACTGAGTGGCTATCCAAGGAGGAGGCCATCTCTTGGTAGGTGAAGATTAAATTTGCAACCTAAGCACAATTCACATGCACACACCAAAAAGAAAAAAAAGAAAGAAAAAAAAAAAAAGAAAGAAAGAAAAAGGATGGGGGGGAAGCTCCAACCCAAACAAAACCACCCACAATCACCCTCAAATTTAAAGCTCTTAGTCCAGGGTAGCATCACAAAGTGGCCAGTAAGATGAGGATGTGACTCTGCACGTGCTGGATGAGATGAAATACCTTCCCAGTCACTTTACTCCTCCTGTCCTGTCCTCTCAGAAAGGTATGAATTACAAGCTCCACCCCAAGAAAAAGAATCAGGTTCAGAAAACACTTCCAAAAGGTTCTCCAAAGCAAAAACACTTGTGGGCTGCAGGGCCTGATAGCAAGACAGGCAGGAATCTACATATAAAAATGTACTTAAAATCCAGAGTCAAATGGTTTTAGGTTTCAACACTCCAATTAGCTGTCTTATACCGTTACTCCACAGAAATGGGGCCACCCAGGACTCACAGGAAGGAATGGCTGTGGCTCTGACACGGCTGGCTCTACACCTTCCCACAGCAGGCCTTTTCCTCCCCCGGCTCCTCCCGTCCATTTTGAAAAAGCACTATTCTATCTTCACGTCCAAGAGCTGGTTGGTTTGGTTTGTTTCTTTGGAACCATCAATAAAAGAAGCAACTTTTTCCTGTTAGTTTTACTCATGTCTACCTATCAGAGCGGCTATTTCTTTTGACAGTTCAGTAGCACACAGGCTGACTTGGCCAAAATGGACTTATGAATGCATGCATTCAGACCGCATATTGCTACCAAAATGGAATGTGGGAATATGCTATGCACCTCAGGTTGAGAAATGACCAAGAAATCAAGATCTAAAGGGTGATATATAATATATATATATCAATGCTATTATTCATAAAAACCTTGTTTAGTAATAAAAAAAATTGCTTTGTTTAAATATGAATATTATAGTCTGCTTCTCATGGTTAGGAAATAATAGTCTTTCTGAAAAGCAGGTGCTTTTTCTACTACAACTCCATATCCTGGGCCTCATCTTCCGAAAAGTCAGACATAGAACTCTCCGACGAGCTGTCACCGGTACCCTCTTCCTGCTCTTTCAGTGCCTCCTCCGTGGCGTATTTCTGGATGTACTCTGCATGGGGGAGGGGAAGGGGGAGAGGAATAAAGAAAACACAGGGCTGGTGACCAGGGAGGCAAGTGCTTCAGTGAACCCAAAGCTGGCAAAGTCCCAGGGAAGTTCGAGCCTTCCTTACTTGTTGGGGAGCCTTCCTTACTTGTTGGGGCGGGCTGGGCGAGGGTAAGAAAGGGGACCTTCTCATGGTCATTAAAACTAAGGGGAAAATCCCATGGAAGACGTCTTTGGAGTTCATGCCTTTTGCTCCCTTAGTAAAAGAGGCAAAAGTAGCATGTCTGATATATACACACATACATACACACACACACACGCACAAACACAAACACACACACATGCTGCACCTCCATCCCAGAACTCCCTTGGGCCATCACCTCCCAGGTGTGTGAGCACCTCCCAGGTGGATGTGTACAAGGCAGCCGACCCACCCTGGGCAGTGTCTGGTGTTGACTGGCCTCCCCTCCTGCTGCCTGGGCACCCTCACTCTTGCCTTGTTGCCTATCCATGTGGCTGCATTCCTCCAACCTTGCAGGACTGGGGAAGTGCAAACCCCATCTTTCTTTTTCTCTCTCTGTTAACAGAACTATTCACCTCCCAGGTAGAGCAGGACTAGTTATGATTCCATAGTAATTTATAAGGAAATCCCCCATCATTTTTAGACTTGCAGTTATATAATTACAGTCAGCCCAAATCTATTATTTTAGGAATAGATTTTAGTCTAAACAGATCCTGCCTGTCAGGTTTTTGAAGCAGCTGGTGAAAACAGTCTCTCAATCTGCTCAGGAATGAGCTGCTATCTGGAGACACAGTGAGCCCAAGTGACTTGATCATCTATTATTTACCTGAAGATTTATGCATCTATAGCCTAGGCTGAGAGAGAATTTTAAGAACTGCTGAACAAACAAACTTGTTCCTAAAAACTCTAAGTGCACACTGTTCTTAAGTAAATAGCCTACACACACACACACACACACACACTATATGAAGAGGTAAGACAGACCCTATCCAGAGCGCCAGACCGGGGGAAACATGCCGGTTCTTACGTTTTGTTTCTTCTCCTATGGAATCACAGGGGCCAAATGCCAAAGATGAGGAACATGGTCAAAGGGGCCTGCCAAGTTTGAATGATGTCACACAGGGGCTAGCTAAGAATCTTTTTTTATATGTTTAAAGGGTTATATTTTTTAGAAGATTTTATTTATTTATTAATGAGACACACAGAGAGAGGCAGAGACACGGACAGAGGAAGAAGCAGGCTCCATGCAGGGAGCCCAGTGTGGGACTGGATTCCCAGACCCCAGGATCACAACCTGAGCCGAAGGCAGATGCTCAACCACTGAGCCACCCAGGGGTCCCTGTTTTTTTTATTTTTTTTTAAGATTTTATTTACCCATTCATGATAGACACAGAGAGGCAGAGAGAGAGAGGCAGAGGGAGAAGCAGGCTCCACGCAGGGAGCCCGACATGGGACTCAATCCTGGGGACTCTGGGATCACGCCCTGAGCCAAAGGCAGATGTCCAACCACTGAGTCACCCAGGAGTCTTGGGTTATTTATTTTTAAAGATTTTATTTATTTACTTGAGAGAAAGAGTGAGCAAGCATGAATGGTGGGGGGAGTGGCAGGGGGAGAGGGAGAAACAGACTCCCCATTGAGCAGGGAGCCCAATGTGGGACTCAATTCCAGAACCCTGGGATCATGACCTGAGCTGAAGTCAGATGCTCAACCGAGCTATCCAGGAGTCCCTAAAGGGTTGTTTAAAAAAAAAGGGGGGGGGGGAAGAATATGTGACAGAGACTCTATTTGTGGCCAAATCTGGCCCTTTAGAGAAAAAATTTGTAGACTTCTTAGAACCCTACAAACTCATTATAATGAAGTTTTATGTGGAGATGAGGTTCTAAAAGCTTCTGATTAAGTAAGAACTTACCTGAATTTATTCTTCAAAGAGAGAAAAATGTTTATTACAGTCTTAGAAATGTTATTTTTACCCTCTACTGGGTCAGCTTATGTCCCTGCATTTGTAGAAAGTTGCTGCACTTTGATATTTCTCTCTGACACTATAAGGTGATACTATTAGTCCTCTTTAGTATATTTGAGGAAATAAATATGTCTTAAGTGCTAAGCTTACTAGGACAAGGGTTTTTAGGAGATAGAAGAATAAAGAGCAAGGTCACTAATGAGCAGGAGACACAGATGCAGATAAAAGCAGTTAGTGCCACCAGAGGGAAGTGTGGAAGAAGGGACCCTGGCCTCTGAGAGCCAGGAAGCCAGGCACATCTGACCTGACCCTGGAAGGAATTCTTAGCTGCAGCATAGGACATGCCACTCCAGGGGAATGCACAGCCTTGCCAAAAGCACAAGGGAGAAGGCCATGGCCGGGAGGTTAAAACAACACTGAGAACTATGTTTATATCTGAAACAAATAAGGCAAAATGTATAGGTCTTGCTGTAGTTAGATGGTGAGCATATGGTTAAGTTATTTTCTGTTTTTTGTTTTTTGTTTTTTTTTTTCTTCTGTAGGGTTGAAACTTTCCCTAAGGAAAGGAATATAGTTGGCAAACTCATCCAATTTGATGGTCACATAGTGATACATTTAGGAGTAAAGGCAAAGATGGAGCTCACCACACAGTGAGAGAGAGCCATGAATGGCAGGCTAAGATGTCACTCAGTAAAGGTTTCTAAGCAGGCAAGTGTCCTATCCTACAGGCAGCTCATACTTACACAATTTAAAAAATCAACTATATGTGAACATTGACTAAAATCCACGGTAAGAAAGGTTACCAAGTGTGGAAATGTCTGGTAGCAGCCTGGGAGAGAAGGCCCATCTAGACACATTTTTGGAAATCACCTACCTGGAGGTAGCTGTGAAGGGTGAATCAGCTCCCCAGGTGGGGAGGGAGAGTGAGGGAGGGTTAAATGACTGAATCTTAAAAGAATGACCATTGACCATGTTTGGGAATGGAATGAGAAAGGTTTTCAGGAAGGGAAGGGGCAAAATAGCAAGGCTGCAGAGAAGTCTGGAAAATGGTTCTTGAGCAGGGTGCATATGGTTAGGAAGAAATGAGAACACAGGAGGAGAGAAAACAAACTAGACCTCAGGAGTTTAGGGCAAGGAAGTGAGGAGTTTGAAAATGACAGGAAATAAAGAACAGGACTCCTCAAGAGGTCCACGGGAGCAGACACAGGCTTCTGAAGCAGGGATGCCTCTGACAGGCTGGGTGCAGGAGAACAACCTCAGGCTGGGGGCCAGGGGAGCGTGTTTAAGCAATCAGCCCTGATTTTCACATTACGCAGGAAGACAAAATGATAGCCAACACTGACATTTCAGGAAGCTCAAAGTCCCTAAGCTAGAGCTTGCCATTCTAAAATAAAAACATAGGGTGCCTGGTTGGCTCAGGTCACACATGATCTCAGCGTCCTGGGATCCAGCCCCACATCTGGCTCCTTGCCCACTGGGGAGTCTGCTTCTCTCTCTCTCTCTATCCTCCCCGCCCCACCCCGCCCTGCTCACGTGTGCGTGCTCTCTAATAAATAAATAAAATCTTTAAAAAAATGTAGATTGGATTCCTTTTGTAATTGGTACTAGAGCAGATATGTACTAAAACAAGAATCATGTTGCTGAGGCACAATGAATTTAAGAACTAGAGAAATACACTCTGCAATGAGATATCTGTGGGCTGCAGATACTGTTAAGTGATGTTTGTGTCACAATTTTAATACAGTCTCATAATAGAACTTTATCTGGTTGAAATGGATTGCTTTTTTTCCTTTGAAATACTTGTTTGGCTATACAGATATTCTGCTACATAAATTAGATATTAATTTGCAAAACACCTGAGACCTAAGTAAATTAATTAGAGTAGATTTATTTCTATTTTATCTGAACAGAAGTGCCAAACAGTACCCTACAAAGATCAGGGGAGAATGAGAAAACAAAAGGAAAGTGTGAGATGTGCCTGTCTCATACCAGCACAATTAAGAAGGAAGACCTATATATTCCAGGCACTTGTAAATTATTCCTACTGCCGTCTCCTGCAGATGGGCCCCAGAGGGGCCGCACAATTGGCAGAAGTCATGCTAAAAATTAGGTAAATACCAATGCCTGCCACTTGGTAAGAAGAGCAGACCTACTTTCATGGACTCTGAATTCCTTTCCTTTCTGGTGGAACTTTATCTAGACTTTTCACTATGAAGGATCTCAAGCATGCAGAATAAAAACGAACACCAGTAAGCCAGGGTGAAGCTAGAGATGTTCTCTTGAAACCAGAAGTTCATTTTAATGAACTTTATGTCTCATTAGCAGGTAAACTATTTAAGAATGAGAAAATAGAAGGATTCTAAATCCTAAAGGATGGACAAACTAGCACTACTACTACCAGTACACTTCTAACCTTGAACAGTACATTTCATGTTTTACTAGAAAGCTGGGCCCTGGGGCCAGGTATCTACAGCAGACAAATGTGCCCAGATGTAAACTTTCCAAAGTAAAAGAAAATCAGTATGGGGCCAAGAAAAGAAGCCAGCCAGGTATTCTTAATTCAACAGGTAAAATGATACAATAAAAAAAAGTATAAGGATAAATTTGGCATTTCCCAACTTCCAAAGTTAACTGCTTTTCTGAAAGGCCAGTATGATACTATCTGGAAACAAATGTGAGATTATGCCCTTCAATTAATATTTCATTCTCGAGTCCAATTTTCTAATTTTACAGGACAAGAGGAAACAAATGGAGGCTAAGATTCTTTTGTACAGAGGTCCATGGGGATTTCCGGCAGGGTTACATGTACCACCACCCAACAGGTGCCTCCCATTTTCTCATCTTTCCTTTTGCTCTTTCTCGCTCCTTCTCCTCTTCCTTGCTGGGATCTTCAGGGGCCAGTGAGCTCCGCTCCAGCCCACAGACAGTGGTCTCTTTAAAGGCCTGAGAAAAATTATTAGTAACTAAGAAGGGCTTTTAATGATGAAAGCCCAGTACATGTAAGTTTTTCTGTCTCCAGGTTAAACTATTTGCCTTCTTACCTTTAATTTTCTGCTTGTATTCTTCTGGTCGGTGGAGATACATGGCTGCAGCATCACCATTGAGAGGATCTATGGGGTTGGGATAGGCCAACAACTGGGGCAGGAAGGACTCAAATATATTGGTAAGATCTGAAAAACAAAGAGAAATATGTCATGCAAGGAAAAAAACAAGTCACCTAAAATTCACTTGAGTTCAGTAGTCAAAACCGCTTATCTTCTGAAATAATCAACCACATGAAAGTGTTCCATAAAAGTGTGCTCCATTACATGTGATCTCTGTAACATATTCCTTTTGATACCAATTTTAAAATTTAATATTTAATTTTAATTTAAAGAACCAAATAAAGGTATACCTGATACTCACTTTCAAAGGCAATCATCCCAATTTGAATTCACTCCATGTTTTAAACCAAGAATTCAGAAATAGTACATACATCATTTAATTAAAATGTGTACCCCAAAACTCTACCACTCTATATCCTTACAAAATGGGTAGTCTTTTAATATTGCCTCTTTCTACAAATTTGAAAATCCCCACTCTGAAAAGTATTCAAGCGCCAGATCTCAGAAGAACACAATTTTATAGGCCTGATGTTTAATTCAATTCTCATCACCTTCAATGGAGGTAAGTAGAACCGGTTTTTAAATTCTTCTGGCTAATGAAAGTAGGAACCTACATAGGCCACTTAAAATCATAGATAATAAGACAGAGAAGTACCAATTTATTGAATTTATTGACAATCATTTTAATAAATATTTACTAACTCCCTTCTTGCCAGATGCAGCACAAGGTGCTGGGTATATACATGGATAACATTTACACACACAGCAGAGTCAACAAGAACTCTGCAGTCATATAGTGTTTTATAAAGGAAATAGGCCTTGCAAACCTGTAAAATAAACTACATGTTCCCATCACTTCAGAGATGCTATAACTTCCATTCTATTTGCTGCTCAGCAGACGGTAAACTGTGGAATCTTAGTGCTTCCAGCTCTCTGCCCTACTCCAGTTACTCTATCATGTTTTATAGAAAAATTTCTGTTTCTGGAAGGAATGCTAGAGTATAGCAGCATAAAACTATTATTTATTCTGCTCTCTTAACATATTTTTTCCCCTTTAGAGTGAGCACTTTTATGCAGTATTATAAATGAATGTTTGGTCAAGCCACATCAATTTAGCTTAGTGATTCTTAGCCAGGGGTGATTTTGCTCCCCAGCAGACATCCTATAATGTCTGGAAACATTTTTAGTTGTCACACCTGGATGGGGAAGGGGGACAGGTGGTGTACCAGCCATTGTGGATAGAGGCAGTGATGCTGCTAAACATCCTACAATGCACAGGAGAGCCCTTTACAACACCTAATTACTTGGACCAAAATTCAATAGTGCTGAAGCTGAGAAATCCTGGTGTAGAGAAAAGGGATTGACTGACTTTTTCATAAATGGCCAGAGTAAATTAGACTTTGTGGGTGACATCTGGACTCTGTTGCATGTATTCAACATTTAGCTCTACCACTGTAGCACAAAAGCACCCACAAATGGATATGGATGTGTTTCAATAAAACTTTATATACAAAACCAGGCAGCCAATGTTTGTCATCTTCTGCTTTAGAAAACCCTACAAATATAACAGAAAGAGAAGCAGGCTCTATGCAGGGAGCCCGATGTGGGACTCGATCCCGGGACTCCAGGATCACGCCCTGGGCCGAAAGCTCAACCACTAAGCCACCCAGGCTTCCCTAATTTATATTTAAATAAGCTCAGGTCTAGACAGTAATGTCACGGAGAGTCCCAGGATGTCTAGCATAGTCCCATTCTCATGCACCAGGTACTGACAGAGCTTGTTTACCTTGAACCCAGGGAAAAGAGACTTGGTATTATTACACAGACTGGAGCTATTTCTCCTTCATAAAGCTAACTTCCCAAAGAACCACGATTCCCATACACCAGAAAATAAATGCAGAGATTCCTAATCAAAAAAGCAAAACAAAAATAACCTTCCAAGATAACTCAATCACACTGCTATTTTACTTACAATTATTTTTTTAAAAAGGAAGCAACATGTTCAACAAATCAGTAATTATTCATGGTATAAAACCACTGAAAACTATTCAAAGACTAGAGAATAAAATATACTTATTTTCCTTTTTTTTTTTTTTTAAATTATTTATTCATAGAGACACAGCTAGAGAGAGAGGCAGAGACACAGGCAGAGGGAGAAGCAGGCACCATGCAGGGAGCCCGACGCGGGACTCGATCCCGGGTCTCCAGGATCACGCCCTGGGCTGCAGGCGGCGCTAAACCGCTGTGCCACCGGGGCTGCCCTATACTTATTTTCCTAATGTCAGAGGATAAAGTCCATAAGATGGTATGCTCTAGGGCAGCCCAGGTGGCTCAGCAGTTTAGTGCCGCCTTCAGCCCAGGGCATGATCCTGGAGACCCCAGATCGTGTCCTACATCAGGCTCCCTGCATGGAGCCTGCTTCTCCCTCTGCCTGTGTCTCTGCCTCTCTCTCTCTATCTCATGAGTAAATAAATAAAAAATCTTAAAAAAAAAAAAGGTATGCTCTATAGAATTATAACTATGTACAGTACTTGTGCATAAGAACATCTAAAACGTTATCTCAAGGTAATAGGCTTACAACTTCTACTCTTCATACATCAAGTGACATTTTGCTTTTTTTACCTTTAAAAATAGCATTTTCCTATGAATGTCCTTTCTACTTCTGCACATGTTTGAAATATTTAAATAAAACAGAAGTCTAAAAAATTAAGGTAAATAAACTCAAAAGAAAAAAAAAAAAAACAAGAGGAGAAGGTGGGCAGGTTTTACAACACCATGAGTTGGGGAGCAGAGAAGAGTTAACACCAATAATCAATCGTAACAGGAATGGTAGCAGGGACAGTCTACACTTACAAAGCCCTCACTACAAGCCTTGTAAGTACTTTACATGCACTCTTAGGGTCACTATAGCCAATGAGCAAGGTACCATTACTATCTCCATATTGCACCTGGGAAAATTGAGGCACAGGGATGGGGGTAGGTAGGTAACTTGCCCAAGGAAGTCGGTTTCAATCTTGGGCTTATCCACCACGCTGCCTCTGTCAACAGATGAAATGAGCATTGCCTAAACCTTCATGAAGAAACAAACTACCCACATCTTGGCATTAAAATTGCATATCCTCAGAAATGGCCACCTCCCTACCACAAAGTCTTCCTTTCTTACAAGTTCAAGGCCAGAAGAGTGATCTTTAAGCAGAGAATGTTAAGGCATTTCTGTGGCTGAAATGTTTGATACTTTACAGAGGCCATGTGCTTGTTTCCAATTAGCTAAACCACAGAAAAGCAGCCCACGGCTGTTTGCAGATACCTGCAGGTGGGGACCTGGGAGTTCTTCTGTCACACTGCCATTACAGGTGCTACTCAAAAAGATCAGCAGCTGAAAAGTTATCAAACAACATCAAAAACCTTTAAAATACACACACAGCCCCCCCCCCCCAAGTATAGGTTTTATTCTCTTTTAAGTAATGTTTTTTTGTTTTTTTTTTTTTAATTTTTATTATTATTATTTATGATAGTCATACAGAGAGAGAGAGAGAGAGAGGCAGAGACACAGGCAGAGGGAGAAGCAGGCTCCATGCACCGGGAGCCTGACGTGGGATTCGACCCCGGGTCTCCAGGATTGCGCCCTGGGCCAAAGGCAGGCGCCAAACCGCTGCACCACCCAGGGATCCCTCTTTTAAGTAATGTTAAGGAGTGCTTTAGGACTTGAGAATATGGCATACAACATGTTTCATGACTAGGTGCTTCCTGTGTTCCAAGAAGGACCCTTTCCCCACTATTTTTAAGTTTTTCAAGCTACCGATAAGTGTCTTTGCCGAGATATTTGTTCTCAATAAGTAAAAGAATCCTCAATTATTTGTTCTACCTTCCTATGTCTCTCGTCTTCCTGCATTAACACACTTCTGGTCCATTTTACAGATGTGCTGTGTCACGCCTGTAAAACAGAAAAGCAGAAAAAGGAAAGTACCACAGCCCAGTTGTGGGCAGAAGAGGACAGCATTTGAGGACCAGGAAGTTGTGGTTATGGTCATTTTTATTTTATTTTTTTTATTTTTAGATTTTATTTAATTATTTGAAAGAGAGATAGAACGAACAGGAGAATGGGCAGAGGGAGAGGGAGAAGCAGACACCACATTGAGTGGCAGCCAGATGTGGGGCTCATTCCCAGGCCCTGAGATCAAACCCTGAGCCAAAGCCAGACATTTAACTGCCTGAACCACCCAGGCGCTCTTGCTATGGCTGTTTTAAAGCAGTTAACACAGCCCTGAAAGTGGCTAACAAAGTGATTCCTACTGAGAGGGTCTTCCCCAAGGAAACATCTCTCAAAAGTTGCAGATAAAAATCTTCTTTCAAGATAAATGTTGACAGAAGAAATCTAAACTGTAAACCGAAAGTGAACCAAAGATAGTCACCTTTGGAAAAATCCATCATAAAATGAGTATTTTCCCCCCTAGAATTGTTTATAATAGTAATAAAACATCAACATCTCTCAGTTCAAAAGTCTCTTAAAAAATATTAATCTTCCACTTTTTGAAAGGGAGAGAACCAGACACACAGAGCAACCCAATCTCGAGATTATAGTCAGCTGGTTTCCATTACTGGCTGCCTTAATTTTTTAAGGAAGTCCAAAGACCCCTGAGAAGTAGTTTATGATGAGCAAACAGCTCTTACTTTTGCTTTGGACTAAATCAGCACTTACAAAAATGCAGTCCATTAGGACAGATTCTTCAGCCTGATCTTACAGTATTAATATTAACAATATTATAACACTCATTCCTCAGTTTAGGTGCTTCAACTAATAATTTATATTCGTATTTCATTTTTTAAAACACTCAAATCATACTGATCTTTCATCAAAAGCAGCACCGTTCACCCCCTTCAGTCCAGAGCAATGGTTCCTGGTGAGTCTGGATCCTTGCTGTTTGTCCATCAGAATTACCTGTGGCATTTTTTCAAAACATGCATGCTGAGGCCTCATTACCTACCCATGGATTCTGACTTAGACAAGCTGGCATCATTGTGTGTGTGTGTGTGTAGAATTGCACAGCCAGGAAACACTACCTACCCTATACACCCCTAGTTCCAGAAAACAAAGAGGGCTGTTTGCTTGCAGGTCCTCTGAAAATGTTCAGGACTCTCAATTAAGCTGCTCAGGAGGCTCTAGTGAAGCCAACTCCCTGGCCCTTTCAGTACTCCTTCCTGCACAATGCTACCATTGTCACTTCCTCTGGGTGGAGGTATTCCAAACTAAAGGTAGGAGAAAGTGAATCCATTTTTGAGGGGCAGTAAAGGGCTGCTTCAGAGCATAAAGGGCAGCAAGAGATACCACCTAACACATTGTGGACATAGGGTAGAGCAAATTCCATTAGACTGAACTGTTTCTAGCAAAAGTTGTAAACAACAGATGGGAAACCTAGAAGACCACAAATCTAATCTCAGGCCTTCCACTGACTTGCTCTCTTTGACCTTGGGCAGGTCTCTTCCTCTCTGCAACTTAATTTCTTCATCTACAAAAAGAGAAGTATAATACTGTAGTTCCTTACAAGGAAGAATTACACATTACTAAAAAAGACTATAAAACAGGCTTCATATGGCATCAAAGGACTAAAATTTTCATAAAAACATGCCACCTTCTTAGAAATTTCAGCTATCTGTATCCTTCAAAGAATACACATTAATTAAAATGAGTCACACTGAAAAAAAAAATGCACCAATTCTTAAAGTAAAGCCACCCTACTTCAGGTGACTCACAAAAAGATGGGACATGGCTTTAAGGAGAAAACACAGGAGGGGATGAATCACAGATCATGTTTTATTCTTGGCTGTTTATAAACCAGTGACCAGAAGTTATTTCTTCTTCCTCTATTTCCTTTGAATGTTAAAGTGGAAATTTTGGTAAAGCATGCTGCTATCTTCAGGTTAAAGCCCTCCAGATGCCCAGAGCTTGACGTGGCCTGCCCACCAGGAACCGTACACCAGGGACCTGTATCAGGCAGGCAGTCACCCCAGAGACTTTAACTTGCATAACATTCATCTGTTTTTCAGATTTAACACCTAAAATGCTGTAACTTGGAAACCACCGCCATCACACAGTACAGTCATGGCTACAGTCATGGCTAGGTGCCGAGTCGTCAAAGCCATCCCCTCCTCCCACATCTCTTCAAAGGCCATCTATCCTACTCCTTCAAGATGTCCAATGCCCTGGGTTCCTTCCATTTAAAAGCAAACAACATACAGAAAAACTTGCTCAGAAAGATATCATTCACTAGCACAGTGTGTGAACTCTGTGGTGTTTATAATTTAAGAAGTAGCTTCATATACTCTTACTCTGGGAAGCTTATCATTTTACAATTAAAAAAAAAATAAGTCTATGCTGTTAACTACCAAATCTTTCTAATCAGTCCTTTATATTTTTCTGGTCTTACCAATTAGACATGCCTAAAATTATTTCCTTGAAAACCTAATCTTTTCTCCTACTACCTAGGTAGACTCCAACACCCTTGTCCCTAGGCTCTAGAAGGACTTTGATTAGGCTTTCTCCTTTATTCCATGTACTCAGTTGGTTTTCCAGACTCACTAATTGTCCTAACAAAATGCCTCTAGTTCCTCTTCTGTTTTCCCTCGCATGTAACTACACCAAGCCCAATGTACCATTCCACTTTGGATCAGGGCAACCACCTCCTTGATGGCGCTCTGGGATTCAAACTCTGTAATCAGAGAACTTTCCTTAAAACAATCACTCAGGTAATTTCCCTTCAAAAGCAAGTTCCTCTTGTTTTCCTTCAAAACTCTTCATATTCTAGAAGCATGCTATCCAAACAAACTTAGAGTTCATTGGCCCCTCCTCTGATGGAGGACCCCTGGCTTCTTGAGTTTCACTGTACCACCAACAACTCCTTAAGGTATTTATTTGTTCCATAATTCAACAAGGAGCAAGGCTGAGAACAAGAAAATAAAAGTCAAACTCATAATTAGAGAGGTTAAAAAGATGGAGAAAAATCACAAATTGCTGGTTCTAGTGGTCTAGAACTAATGATTTTCTAGAACTCACACAGATCTCCTGTGTCTGTGGACTTCTGGCTATGATAGTTGAAGCTAATGGCTAAACAGTTGAGATCACTTGAGAATTTCAACTGTGTCATTCATATCCTTGATTTATTAGAGAAAAATCAGCAGCTGCCCTTTCAAAACCCCTTAATTCACTTTTGCTCATCTTATAAGCAATTGTAATTAATTAATCATGAAATGCTAATAGGCAAGTCAAATATCTATGATATATATTCATAATAAAATCAACCATAAAATTCCATTTCATTCTTTTTTTTTTGAAAGCTTTTCAAACTTTTTTCTTGGAGGGGGAAGAGGTATCTACTAGATGCATAAAAAATACATACAAATGTATATTAGTTAAATTTTTAACTAATTTAATGTAGTTAAATTTTTTTAAGATTACAACAGGGCAAATAAAATTTCCAGATTTCCTTCTGTTATTTAATAATTTTGGTTAACTAACAGATGTTTACTTTTCCACTCTTTAACTAGGTCCTAAGAAGTTTGAATATTAATAATGGATTTTTAAAATTTCTCCTGTTTACAGTCTGTGAATATGAAAGGAAGTGAAATTCTACCCTCACAAATGAGGAATCGTCAAAAACCTATATAGTTCTTCAACCCAAAGAACTGCATTCATATGATCAAGCAGTTATTCTGTGTGAAGGACTCAGCAAGCAGGGGCCCTAGAGGCTGACAGATATCTTGAGGAAAACTTCAAAAAAGCTGGTCAGGAGGAATGCCCTTAGATGGGTAGGTGGACTTGCAAGAAGAAATGGCTTTGAAATTAAAAAATAACATTCTTTAAAATAACTAACTTGAACCCAATTTCAATGAGGAAAGCCTAATCCTATAGCTGCTTTGAGGGCACACACGTGGTGAGAAGCAGACCACTACAAAGACCTCCTGTGGTACTATGGCACAGAACCAGCTGGCCAACAGGGCTTGCCCACGCCATATTTAGTTTACTGATGGCTGACATGCTGCTAATGGAATAGTATATCAAGCCACCAATCTGCTGGATGATAAATTCAAGACTGTATCCAATTACTTAACTGAGAGGGCCTTCTGTGTTTCTGTGTGGATAAAATATATAAAAAATATGTATTCATCAGATTTATAAATGTTTTCAAGGTTAGTCCATGCAGATCTTTTATTTTTTTAAGTAGGCTCCATGCCCAGTGTGGAGCCCAATATGGGGCTTGAATTCACAACCCTGAGATCAAGACTTGAGCTGAGATCAAGAGTTGAATTCTTAATCAACTAGGCCACCCAGGTGCTCCCCACGGGGATCTTTTAAAGACAGAATAAGGTCTTACAAAGAGGGTCATGCAAGCAAAAAAAACAAAACACACCTCCCTCTTCACATCTTTCAAGAAAAAAAAGTCCAATTAGGAATTAGTAAGAATTAGTAAATATTTGGGGGTGCCTGGGTGGTGGCTTAGTCAGTTAAGCATCTGCCTGTGGCTCAGGTCATGATCCTGGAGTCCCAGAATCAAGCCCTGTGTCAGGCTCCCTGCTGAGCAGACTCTCCTCACCCCACTCGTGCTCTCTAAAATAAAATCTTTAAAAAAAAAAAAGAATTAGTAAACACTCAATTTTTGCAATATGACTGATATACTTAATCTCATGAGGGGTAGCATTACAATTTTTAAATATTCCAAGGTAAACACAGGTATTTTTGCTCTATGTTTGAAATAGCAATGTCAAAGACATAGGGCCCTAAAGCCTGGAAGACTACCAGATACATTCTGCTAAGTGCCAGATCACCAGGCCATCAACCAGAGGTGTGTAGTTAAAAAACACAGAATGTTTTAAAGTACTCCACCAGATTTAGAAAATCATCTTCCGGGGCAGCCCGTGTGGCTCAGCGGTTTAGTGCCTGCCTAATCCTGGAGACCGGGGATCGAGTCCCACATCGGGCTCCTTGCATGGAGCCTGCTTCTCTCTCTGCCTGTGCCTCTGCTTCTCTGTGTCCCTCATGAGTTAATAAATAAAATCTTAAAAAAAAAAAAAAGAAAAGAAAAAGAAAAAAAGAAAATCATCTTCCATCCATTGCAGCTCCCTCCCCTGAAGTACTTAACCTATAGAGGTCTGCAGAGCAAAATGAATGCTGTTACAGAGATGAGAATGAAGAAAACAGGCTCCTATTCCCCAAAGCCATTTCCCTTGTTGCCTTGTTGATCTCACACACCCCTGCCTCACTCAGGTGCTCTTAAGAGGCCGTTCATCCTAATTCAGACATGGTATGACCTTGCTTACCTTACAAGACTGCCAGCTAAAACATAGTAATGGGGTTTGTTATTAACTTTCCAGAAATAAGGGCAGTTAATGTACAATTAGCTAGCTAGTACTCTAACAGTCATACTAAAACTCATTATTAAAGTTTTTAATTACTAGACAATAATTCTGTTTGTCTTTAAGGTCAGGAAAAAAGATACTTTGTGCAATTACAAGGTAAGTGGTCACACACGGCAAAGAATTTACCTATACAGGGTGATCACAAGCAAATGGAAAGAAAACAAATCTACATCTTCACAATTGAGCCCTGAAACTGCAGCCCCAACGAAGGTAGAATACAGCTGTGGCTATCTTTGGAGGCCACAGCCCGGCTCAGATCCCACCATCCACAAAACCTGGACCACTCCATGATCCTAATGCTGACTCTCAGCGAACATGAATGTGGTTTTTAATAAGTTTTTGTTTGTTTTTTTTTAAAGATTTATTTATTTATCAGAGACAGAGAGAGAGAGGCAGAGACACAGGAGGAGGGAGAAGCAGGCTCCATGCCGGGAGCCCGACGTGGGACTTGATCCCGGGACTCCAGGATCGTGCCCTGGGCCAAAGGCAGGCGCCAAACCGCTGAGCCACCCAGGGATCCCCTTGTTAAGTTGTTTAACCTAAGATAATCCTGTTTTTTTGTATATAGCTAATTAAACTCTTGGGCCACATACCAACACCACATCTGAGTAACTCCAAGCAGCCTGCAGAAGAGGTAGGCCATGGAGCTAGCTATGTACTGTCCAAGCTGTCAAATCCCAAACTCAACATGTTATATTTTCTATAGCTGACATTTCCCCCATGGTACTAAAGAGAAATTGCTCCACTTGGCCTCTGTCTAGAAGACTCGTAATGACATCCAGCTATTCCAAAGGCATGATGACGTTTTAGGATTCCAACGTGCACAGATCAATACTGAGTTCTCAAGCCTGTTCTCGGACAGTAGTTGTTGGCCAATCGCCCATGCAGACAGATAGATATATCTCTTGTCTGTGTAACTACACTAAAAAGGGCTAGACACATAGTTAGCAAACACTAGTGGAGCATAAAACATTATTTTAAGACACAGTTACCTTTGGCCAGAATTTTGTTTGGTAAGATTCACAGGCTACCTGACTGAAAAGGGGATGGAGTAAATATTTCCAACATGAGAAAGCTTAAATTCATGAGGCCCACAGTATAGCATATTAAATAAATTTATGGTCTAAAATTCTCTAAATGCCTAGTAAAAGAAACTTTTGTTTCTCTTGTCTAATTTTAATCTCAAAGTCCCTGAAGCATTCCTTTTGTTGTAGTCAACTTCATTTGTCTGTGATTGACTCCCCAGATGACTCTAGGGGAAGTAATTTCCCAAATGTTGATTTTTCTCACCAGCAAAATAAGAGTATCCAGTCCATTGGCTAGCAACCCTAAAGGTGAGAAAGAATAAAACTGTAAACTGTCCAATTTTATAAGAAAAGTGTTTTCGACCTTACTTGTCCACAACTTAATCCACAAAATAAGTAATCTACCAAGTCAGTCAAAAAATGAGTAAAATTAAATTGGAGGGAAACACAATTTACATGGTGCTGGGAAAATTGGACATCCACATGCAGAATGAAAGTAGACCACTCTCTTGCACCATACACAAAGATAAACTCAAAATGTATGAAAGATCTAAATCTGAGATAAGATTCCATCAAAATCCTAGAGGAGAACACAGGCAACACCCTTTTTGTTTTTTTTTTGTTTTGTTTTGTTTTGTTTTGTTTTGTTTTTGCAACACCCTTTTTGAACTCAGCCACAGTAGCTTCTTGCAAGATACATCCACGAAGACAAAAGAAACAAAAGCAAAAATGAACTATTGGGACTTCATCAAGATAAGAAGCTTTTGCACAGCAAAGGATACAGTCAACAAAACTAAAAGACAACCTACAGAATGGGAGAAGATATTTGCAAATGATGTATCAGATAAAGGGCTAGTTTCCAAGATCTATAAAGAACTTATTAAACTCAACACGAAAGAAACAAACAATCCCATCATGAAATGAGCAAAAGACATGAACAGAAATCTCACAGAGGAAGACAGACATGGCCAACACGCACATGAGAAAATGCTCGGCATCACTTGCCATCAGGGAAATACAAATCAAAACCACAATGAGATACCACCTCACACCAGTGAGAATGGGGGAAAATTAACAAGGCAGGAAACCACAAATGTTGGAGAGGATGCGGAGAAAAGGGAATGTGAACTGGTGCAGCCACTCTGGAAAACTGTGTGGAGGTTCCTCAAAGAGTTAAAAATAGACCTGCCCTACGACCCAGCAATTGCACTGCTGGGGATTTACCCCAAAGATACAGATGCAATGAAACGCCGGGACACCTGCACCCCGATGTGTATAGCAGCAATGTCCACAATAGCCAAACTATGGAAGGAGCCTTGGTGACCGTCGAAAGATGAATGGATAAAGAAGATGTGGTCTATGTATACGATGGAATATTACTCAGCCATTAGAAATGACAAATACCCACCATTTGCTTCGACGTGGATGGAACTGGAGGGTATTATGCTGAGTGAAATAAGTCAATCGGAGAAGGACAAACATTATATGGTCTCATTCATTTGGGGAATATAAATAATAGTGGAAGGGAATAGAGGGGAAGGGAGAAGAAATGGGTAGGAAATATCAGAAAGGGAGACAGAACATGGAAGACTCCTGACTCTGGAAAACGAACTAGGGGTGGTGGAAGGGGAGGAGGGCGGGGGGTGGGGGTGACTGGGTGGCGGGCACTGAGAGGGGCACTTGACAGGATGAGCACTGGGTGTTATTCTGTATGTTGGCAAACAGAACACCAGTAAAAAAATAAATTTATTATTAAAAAAAAAAAAGAAAGAAACACAATTTACAGGGGACAGATGCATGGAAGGGTGCAAGAGAAATTTAAAGCTGTATTGCAGTGGAAGTACCAGAGCCTCCAAGGGTGTAGGCAGAAAAGCCAACAATGGGTAAAATATATATTTGGAAGTAAAAAGGAAAACTGGAGTATAGTAAGGAAGCTTAAAAAGCTACCTGTGGCTTAATGAACTTTCCTTCCATCACTCTTTAAAATTACAGTTGTTTCTATAACTAAAATCCAGATCCCCTTGGCTGAATTTTAAGTTTTCCAGAGCTTTTATCATTGCTGTCTGGAAGAGCAGGAAGGGATGCTAAAAAAAGAAAGAAGAGGAAAGAAAGAAAACAGAAAGAAAGAAAACAAATAAAAAGATGCTATCATACAAGAAATGAAAATGAATCAATTTTGTGATGGCATCTGCTACTTTCCTTTAAATGTCACAAGAGTAACAATAGTAACTTTATACTCAATAATTTCATATGCTGACAAGCATCTTTACAAAATTAACCATATTACCCACTATAATTAGCTCTCTTGCAAGGTTAAATAATATAAAATTGAAAATTACTGGGTGATTACACTACAATCATACCAATTCTAAGTTTCTGAATGAACAAACTATATGGACACTTGGCAAAGGAAAACAAAATAAGCACAGAAGCAATGAGTGAGGGGAACTAGAGGACTAAATTTGTTACAAACATGAACACTGATTAATAGCAGGTTACGCTAAGTATAAATCTGAAGTTTTAACTGGCAATTGCTGTTATACTATAACTATGTATATCCAGTGCACAGTACATGCCTTGGGGCAAAGTTAATTGCAGGAAATTTCACAAGTAACTCCCTGCTCCTTACTATATTATATAGTAGAAGTGTTGAAACAAGTTTTGGTTGCCAGGCTAAGCCTTTTGGTTTTTAGCTGAGTATTTGTGTTAACATGCCAACTTTCTCCGATTCTCTCAAGAATCACAGCAGGCAACTGAATGACTCCAAATTCGTCAATTACAGACTAATCTTCAATGCCAAAAGCTTTAGCAGTTTGCAATAAAAATTCAGTTTCGACCTCAGGATCAGTTAAGCCTAAAAGAAACTTCAAGGTCATCTTGTACCAACCATCTCTATGTCCTTTTATATAAATTGTAATTACCTGTTCTAAAACTTTCCATGAAAAAAAAAGTTGAATTTTCTTGAGTAGAAGTTTGGTTTTGAACAAAATGTCAGCACAATTCTTCCTTGTTGAGTATATCCTAAGTAGGCTCCACACCGAGTGTGGAGTCCAATATGAGGCTTGAACTCATGACCCTGAGATTAAGAGTCAGCTGCTTAACCAATTGAGCACCCAGGTGCCCTATGAGTATTTTTTTACTACATTCTAATAATACTTGGGTTCTTGCACTTACCTACAATGTTAGTGTTGTCCATGTTTACGTATTATGGAACACTTAATGGTAATTCATGCACATGTAATAGGGAAATAAAAGTTCACTTTGACCAATGTGATTTAATCCTTGTTACTTACTAAATGCTTTACAAAGCAATGCTCTACTAACATTCTATATATGGGATGAAATCTTAAGTCATGTTGGGCTTTTGTTCTGAACCTCATACACCCTGCTGGTAAGAAAGTAAAATGGTACAACCACTTTGGAAAACAGTTCTGCAAATGGTTGGCCAGAGAATTACCACATCACCCAGCAATTCTACTCCTAGGTAGACACCCAACAGAAATGAAAACACACGTCCACATAGAAACTTGTGCACAAACATTTATACAGGCATTATTCAAAATGGCCAAAAGGTAGAAACAACCCAATTGTCCATCATCTGAGAAGTGGATAAAAATGTGATAGCTATAAAATGGAATATTATCTGGCCATACAAGGTATGAAGTACTGATTCACACTACAACATGATGAATCTTGAAAACATTAGGGAACTGAAAAAAGCCAGTCACAAAAGACCACATATTATATATTCCATTATTAAAAATTCCAAAATAGGCAAATCTAGAGACAAAAAAGTAGAATAGTCATTGCCTAGGGTTGTGGAGGAAGGTTAGGTGGATGAGGAGGTGAGAGCTTAAGGGTAAAAGATTTTTTCTTTTTAAGGTGAAGAAAATCTCCTATGATGAAAATGTAGTAATTGTTGTATATAACTGAGTTTGCTTAAAAACTGTCAAATTACGTGCTTTAAATAGGTGAATTTCATGTATACGAATTATAATTCAATAAGCTGTTATTTTAAAAAATCTGTTCTGTGAATGTAAAGTACTTGATAATCAGCAAATCTCTTCCACAAAGCTCTTCTGGTCAACAGTAAAAGAATTAGCTGAAGTCCAATTTACTTTACTGTAATTGGAACCAGCTCACAGTATTTTGTTATGTACATTTCTAAAATGTGAATGCAGTTTAAGAAAATACATCATTACATCAGCTATTCCAGGCAGTCTGCCATGAGACATTTTTACAAAAAGAAAAGAAAAAAAAAACTTAAAAGGAATCCATTTAACCAACCTCAGAGTATATGTTCTTTCTTGTTGCCTCATCTCCTTATAAGCCATCATATCCCTAAAATTCTCATGCTTAACAATACTAGGCATGATTTAGTTATTAATTCAACAAATATCTGAACCCTTATTGTACACCACGCACTGCTTTAGGCACTTGTATACCTGTATACACACACATACACACAAGTACCTGCTCTTGTGGAGCTTACAATCTAATAAGATAAAGAATAAACAAATGCTGGTTTTAAAGATAGGTTTTTAAAAAACAGAGTGCTATGCTATAGAGGAATGTTGTTTTTGATGGAGTATCTAGGAAAGAAGGCTTCCCTGAGAGATGTTTGAGGTGAGAAAAGAAGGTACTCAGCCATACAAAGACCAAGGAAGATAACTCTAGGCAGAGGAAATAATTATTGAATGGCAGAATCAGGAGAAAAAAAACCAAAACAAAAGAAGGATTAACCATATTTTGCCTGTGACAAGCTTCTATTGTGAATCTCATGCACCGTCCTCATACAGGTATGTCTGGCAAAGCGGCTTGCCAAGTGTGGCTGCAATAAGATGTCTCACAATTGTTCAATAAGAAAGGTCACCTCTGGTTAAGTCCTGCTTAAAATGAGCTTCTTGGACATCAGTGGTTTATTATGTGTACCTCCCAGTCTTTTACCACACATGGGTACAAGGTGCTGCATAAGAAATGCTGGGACACAGAGAGCAATCAGATACACACTTCAGTTACTCCTATGGCAGATATAATCTAGTGGCACAAAAAGGTAGGCATGAACAACACACATAGCTAAAAAATAAAAGTGGGACACAAAAAAGAGATAAAAAATGTAGGAGCGTGCAGAGATCGCCGGCAGCTAGAGCATCAGGGGAAGCCTCATGGGGTGAGGGCATGAGAACAAAAAGTCTATGAGGCCTGAGAATTTGGACATGTTCGGGAATACAGATTGGTTTGCTGTATCCCTAATTAAGCATATTTCAAAATATTTTTAGCACCCCAACCAAGTTACAAGCTCAGGGAGAGAAGGCCTGATAGTCCTTACATCTCCCTGTGATACTTAGCATTGTATCATGCATGTGTTGATTCATCATAAGACAGGAGATGTTGATTTATCATGAGAGAGGAGATATTGATTTCAGCACTGAGGCAAGGCTAGATTATTATTTGCTTCATAACGAGGCTCTGGGCTTCAAAACAGATGACTTCCCAAACCTCTTAATACACCATTTCACATCACACGGACATTCCTATAAGTTTTTTCAAAATTCAAAGGTTATTACAGGTAAACAGATATACAGTGTGCTTCTGAATATATACACATAAAATGTTTACATGTGTATTTGTATGTCTACATACATACATCACTATACCTTAAGTTCAGAATCTCACAAGATTATTTTAAACTTCTGCTGCTAAATCAAAGTTTATACTTGAGAGATAATATATTTTTTTACTGATCAAACTTTCCCATCCAGGCCCTCATAATCCCTTCCCATTCCCAACAAAACATCTTAAACCAGAGAAGAAAAGCCAAACAACATTTTTTAGGCAGTGTTTCAACATCTCTAAAAAAAAATATATATATATATATATATATATTCCATGGCCAAACTCACCATAGAGAGCTGTCCAAGTTTGATTAATTACATCTAGACACACAGTTCCTGACCTGAAACAGATGGAAAGAATGGCATTTTTTTAAAAATTAGAAAGCTAGTTGCATGTATCTGGCAACTAATTTTATTTACCAAGAAAAGTACTTTTAATAGATCAAAAAAAAGAAAAAGAATCCCAATTAGGGAAAGTATGAGGAGGAGCAGAATATATACAAAGTCTTAGTGTTTCCTGAGAGACTGAAAGGGAAACCAGCGACTCAACAATGGAGAAACCAGACAACACCTTCAGCAGGTGAGAATTCACACTGACGACCAGGAGGTAGACAAACCTATGCCTCCCCAGGACTGTGAGGACACAGTCACACTTTGTGGTTTTCCGGGCCTTAAGTGCATCCACGGGATCTAATGAGGAGGAAACCCCAGACAGCCCCGAATTGAGGAACAGTCTCTAAAACAACTCATCTATTTTCTTTTAAAAATGTCAACTTTAAAAAAGCTGAGGAACTATTCCGGACTAAAGTAGTTTAAAGAAACATGACAAGTAAATGCAATACATGGTCCTGGGCTAGACCCTTCGCTGGGGTGGGGAGTGGGGGGGGGGGGGTTAAAAAAAAAGGTACATTGCTAGAATGTGGCCATAGATTAAAAAGTACTGTATTGATATTCAATTCCTGAACCTGACGACTATACTGTGGTTACATAACAAAACATTCTTGTTATTAAGATGACTGATACACAGAAGCATAAAAAGACAATGAGGCATGACATGTGTGTACAACCTATTCACACAGAGTTCAGAATATCTCATGTATATGTGTGTGTAACAGTAAAATTTAGATGCTGTGACAAGGAAAAACTGCAGAACAAAAAATCACGTATTGCAAACAGCATCAGAAGTACACAATAGGAGGCATTTGTATCACATTTTAAAATATCACTATAAAATATTAGAAGGAAAGGGTAAGTAAGATTCATTAACTGAAATGAAACTACAGCCATTCATGTTTGCTTTACTCTCAAGAACTAAGAAACACTGTAAGGGCTGATAATAGTAAATCTGTATGCAGAAAACTGATCTCTGAATTGTGTCTACACAAAGAGAATGGAGATGTGGAATATTACAAATGCTAGCTAGTTATCAGAGGGAACGAAGGACCACTCATGACAATGGAAAAACTAAGCAGCCCAACAGCAGAATTTGCACTAAGTGATTTAGAATATCATAACCCTGGGACTCCATAGTTTAAGTGACCATAGAGTCTTGGTGATAAAATCTGAAAAGATAATAGATTTTTAAAAATTTAATAACTGAGAGAGAGATGAATGCTAGTAAGAGAGCAGCCACTGCTAAGATTTAAACATTTTTAAATAGTTACTTACGCTTCATCAATGTTGGGATGGAAAATTTTATTCATGAATCCTGTAAAAAGAGATGTTCATTAGCAGCAAAAAGTGTCCAGAGAACAATTGGTTTTCAAGTATTTCAGTACTGGAAACAATTTCAGGGTTGGAACAAGGAGATGATACCCATAACTCATTACTTTTAATCTTAGATGTTTGGTTACTGGTAAATTACATATTCTCCTGACAGCGTCAATTACTTAAAACTTCAGAGTTCTATTTAAAAAATCAGTAAACTGAGAGCAATGCAGCTTCTTATACAAAATAATCATAGAAACTGTTTTCTGAGCTATGAAGGTACTTGCCAAGAAAATTTGTAGTACTAAATGCTGACTACTTTTATCAGAAAGTTAAGAAAGTTACTCTGACTTTCCTCCCAAAGGTTTTACTGTTCAGTCTCTAAATTTAGAGGTCTGCATTTGAACTTCTTCTGAAGTTCAGTTACTGGTATCATACTGCTACACTGTGTGCGGAACATGAATGAAGCTGTTGAAACACTAAAGGAGTGCCGCTTCCAAACCACAAAGGATTTCATAAGAACAGTGACCAAAATATTTCCTTTAACTTTAGTCTACTCATTCCAGGAAACCCAGTTTTGATTAAAATTGGGGCAACCAAGAAATGAGGCAAGGAGTTAAAAAAAAAAATCTGTCAGATAGCTATATCTGTCAGGGATTCAAGTTTTTTTATTTATTCCTAGAAAAACAAGCCAAGACTTTAACATACATATTTTTTAAGATTTTATTTTTAAATAATCTCCACTCCAACATGGTACTCAAACTCACGACCCTAAGATCAAGAGTCGCACGCTGTACTGACTGGGTCAGCCAGGCATCCCTAGACTTTTTTTTTTTTTTTTAAGATTTTATTTATTTACTCATGAGAGACACACACAGAGAGGCAGAGACATGGGCAGAGAGAGAAGCAGGCTCCACGCAGGGAGCCTGAGGTGGGACTCAATCCTGGGACTGCAGGATCACACCTTGAGTGGAAAGCAGGCACTCAACTGCTGAGCCACCCAGGTATCCCTAGACTTTAATATATTGACATTTAAATTCCAAGAAGAAATTAATTTTTCTCTAATTAAAACCAGTGATTTAATCAGTTTGTGTATATGCAAATGACAATGTACTAAAAACAGAGGTCCACTGTCAAAGCTGTCATCATCCTTATCTCATTTCAAGACTTCCTTATTCCATTTCATACTTTAAATAAGTTGAAGTTCCCTATAAAAGTGACCATCATTATTGTCCTTCCCAATCTCACCCTCCCTCACCCCTACCTCATATTTCTCTTTCCTTTATTCAAAATATATTTGGTCAACACCTATTTGTCAGGCATGAGCTTGTTCAGAGTACAATTAAAGCAGTACACTATTCTCCAGGAGGTCACCGCAGCAGTGGGACAAGACACAAGGAAGTAAGTGCAATGTGCACAAAGAATGGACACAGCTGAGGGCATGAGAAGGGGAAGAGGAAGATATCAGGGAAGATGTAGAGAAGTGGCTTCGGAAGAAGATCCTCAAGGACAAGTTCCAACAAAGGTCATCTCAGGAAATCTAAGAAAGTTCTCTAGACTTAGGAAACAGGGATAAGACAAAATCTCAGGTGTTCCAGTCTTTGTTTGCTCTAGTCACTCTAATACTATGTTTCTAATTTTGTTTTTTAACTTTTTGTGTTGAAATAGCTTGTTTTCTCAATTGCTCACGCAATGTTTAAATTACTAATGCAAAAGAAATGCCTTGTGTCCAATTACTACTGCATATTAATTTTTCATTAAGGAAATAAGATGTTTCCAAGTCTAGATTTAAGAAGTATGCGTTTATTGAAGAGATTAAACTAAGCCAATACAAACTTTCATGTCTTAATGTTAGGAGGATAAAAATTCTGTATGACCCTAGGAAAACACTAATAAATGTATCTAAGAAGACCCACGAGGATATTTGTTCTAGCACTATTTATAAAAAAGCCAAGAACCAGATGCAATCCTATCCAAAGGGACTGGAGAAACTATAGTACATCCATACTGTATATACTGGGAGTTTTACACAGCTAAGGTAATAAACTAGATTAAGTATCAATTTGGATAGACCCACAACTGAGGAGAGGAAAAAAAAAAGTTGCAGAATAATATTTATAGCATGATACCCTATAGATAAATTAAAACAAAGCAATACTACCTATATCTATGGTAACAAGTATAAAAAACTGTACTGGACCAACATATACCAAACTTAGAAAATTGTTTCAGTGAGGGTGCAAGGTCAAGGTGTGAACGGGGAACAGAATAGGAATGGTGATTAAGATGAATCCATATATAGTACTATACTCCTTTTAAGAAGAGGTAATGTGCTTGTATATTATTTGCTCTTGGTTTTTTCTTTTTTAAAGTGTGCATACAGTTAGGAAACTAGAAGCAAACATATACAACTGTTAATAGTGTGTAATTCTTCATGGAGGGAATACTTTCTTCATTATACTTTTCAAATTACATCACCACCCTGCTCCTCAATTCTGTACCAGAAGGTGGATCACAGCAATGTAAAAAAGCTAGAAGGAAACAACCAAGTGTCAACAGTAGTCAACTTTGAGAGATTCCCACATTATTTCTACTATTCCTCTTCTGACTTTCCAAAATTTCTACATTGTGTAATTTTAATAGTTGGGGAAAAAAACCTTCCAAGCTAAAAAATTGTACACAGTAAACATTCTAAAGTGACTTAATTATACATAGATTATCTAGTGCTGAATCATTTTAAGGAAAAGAGTCAGTCACTATTATCAACTATTTTTTTAATCTCAAATCTTACATACTCTTGTTTAAATATTCTGAATTCATTACCAAAAAAATTTTAAAAATATTCAGGTTATATGGTATGTGGTCCTTAAGATCTGTTACAAATAGGAATATACTGCTATCGCAATTGCCAAGAAACTTTTTTTTTTTTTAATTTTTATTTTACTAGCCCTTCTTCAGGGCTCTTCCTTTACATCTGACTTTCTGATCTATATAATGTTCCATTCTAAAGAACTTTTTTACTTTTTTATTCATGAGAGACACAGAGAGAAAGACAGAGACACAGGCAGAGAGAGAAGCAGGCTCCATGCAGTGAGCCCGATGTGGGACTCGATCGCCTGACTCCAAGATCACGCCCTGAGCCAAAGGCAGACGCTCAACCACTGAGCCACCCAGGTGCCCTGCCAAAAAACTTTCTGATGAGTGGGAAACATTATTAATGTTTAGCCACTAGATAGTTTAAGAGATTCATTCTATTATGTGAAAAGTATTTTGGTTTGAGACTACAATTAAGAACTTAAAATTCATTATTGATGCTTAAAATTCTGCTTCTGATAGATTTCTCATTAGTAACACCTAGTGAAGCAACATCTATGGCAGAGGTCCCCAATGCTATGGGTTAAGAATCCCCTGGAGAGTTCTTTAAAAACAGAAGTGCTATGCTAGAAGGTGCCAAATATTATGGAGAAAAACACAGCAAAGAAGGGGACTCAAGATAGAAATGCTAAGGTGGGGGCTTCAGTTTTAAATGGGATGGTCAGGTGGCACCTGGGTGGCTCAGTTGGTTGAGCATCTGCCCTCGGCTCAGGTCATAATCCCAGGGCCTTGGGATGAAGCCCTGTGTCAGACTCTCTGCTCAGTGGGAGCCACCTTCTCCCCCTCCGACTGCCTGCCACTCCCCCTGCTTGTGCTCTTTTTCTCTGTCAAATAAATAAATAAAATCTTTAAAAAATAAAAAAAAAAATATGTGGGATGGTCAGGGAGGGCCTTATGGAGAAGGTGTCAATTCGAAGGAGATAAGAATCATTCAGTATCTAGGGGATGAGTATCTATAAAACATGAATGACCAAGTACAAAATGCATCAGGAGTTCACCTGATGTGTTTGAAGACCAGTGGAGAGACTTGTGAGACTGAAGTACAGTGAAGAAGGAAAAGCCTAGAAATAAGGTCAGAGAGGTGACGAGCATTTGTGGGCCCTTTGGAGGATGTGGATTTTCATTGAGTGAGGTGGGAAGCCAGAGGCTTAGCTAGAACAGTGATACATAACCATCCCTCTTTGAGATTTTTGTTTTCAACAAAAGCCTGATCTCTCTCTTTTTTAAAACATTTTATTTATTTATTCATAAGAGACACAGAGACAAAGAGAGAGAGAGAGGCAGAGACATAGGCAGAGGGAGAAGCAGGCTCCATGCAGGGAGCCGGATGTGGGACCCAATCCCAGGACTCTGGGATCACATCCTGAGCCAAAGGCAGACACTCAACCACTGAGGCTCACCTAGGTGCCCCAGTGCTGGGGACAGAACAGAGACCTCAAGCAAAATGGAGTGGGCTGTGTCTCCTACATCAAGAATGAAGCTTCAACAGTTTGATGTCACAGGAAACCTCAGAGGTTTAAGACTAGAAAACAGCCAGGGTCAAAAAAGCTTTCAATGTTTATTACCAAACGGTCTCTGAAAGATTAAGATGCCTCCCTCCTGGTACCATGCCTGGAGATTACATTTGGAATCAATGAAGTTTCCACAATCTTTTCAATTAAGTCAAGATTTTGGCTTGGTTGAATCCACGAGTACATAACAGAGAGGGCCAAAAAAGGACTTAGTAATAAACACACTCCTAGTAATAAATGGGTTGGAGCCCAGTCCCCAGTACCCCTGCTAAGTATGAAATATCATCTAAGCTCTGAGATAGAGGGCAAAAATCAGGCTGGAAAGAGAAAAGTAACAAGGACTTGAGTTCTAGTCCCAACCTTACTATTATTTGCAGGTCTTGGGCAAATCACTTCACTTCTATGGGCCTGTTTCTTTACCTGAAATAGTTGGACTCTATGATCTCCAAAATCTCCATTCTTATTCTGTTAATAAAGCGACTATCAGTTCTAAAAATCCAGGATCCAATAACAATGGCCAGAGCTCTGACAACAGAGGACTTTAGGTCCCTAAAGGAATTAATTCTGCAAGGCAAAATTTTAGGTACAGAAATATTCAATACAAAACTAACAACATGCTAATACACCAAGAGACACAAAACCCATGGCCTATTCCAAAGTAGGCAGAAACAGAGTTTATAACCTTGCCTTTGAGGAACAAGTTCAGCCAGACAGATTCTATCCAAAAAAACAATCCCCAGACTACAATGATCCCTTCCCATACCAGGCTTTTTCAACTGTTAGAAAAATACCCAAAGCAAATAAACAGAAAGGAGTATATCTCCTTTACATTTTACATTTGCTCTTGGACAAGCTGTGAGGAGCGTTTCTGGCAAAGCCAGTCACTTTCTGGATAATGATGGCAACAATGGCACTTCTGGTTGAGGAGGGGAGGAGACGGAGAAAAGAACAGGCTAGGAATTCAGAAAAGGAACATTCTCAGGACGGAGCGTGTTTGCCCTGGCATGTTTTCCTTCCTTTTGGCAATGCTATCACCACACAAATGAATACGTCTGCAACAAGAGAATTTTCCCAACACTTGTTTCCATTCAACCAGGAACTATTTTGAAGATATTTTAAGAAAACATATTTTGAAAACTGCTTTTATGAAAACACGGTAAGTGGAAGCAGCAAGTCATTTTTAATCTACATGGCTTAAGATTTTATTCACTACCAGACATTTTCTAATCATATATATATTTCAGTGATATGACCCGATAAAATCCAGAACTCCTTCAAATCTTTTAGACAAGTATTCTCTGGCATGACTCAGGCACTTGTAAAAGGGAGGACAATAGGAACAAAGGTTTATAGCTAAAGAGCTCACCACCTCTGTTCTCTATCTTTCAGCAGAAGGGAATCAGGTGATTTATAACTCTGGAGGAGGAATCCAAATCATGCTTAGTTGATGTAAACAAAAACTACACATCTTAAAAAATAAAATAACAGACTATTAAAATACAAAAATATGCCACGCTTTTGCCTGTTACACTCCAATACACTCCAATTGTTCTAGAATAACAAATCTTTTGACCCACAGGCTAATAGGCAGAGAAAGTAAATAACATCATGCCAAGTCATGCTGAAAACTGGTTTTTATTTTGGCCTGTTTCTGTGTCTACTCCCAGGAGGGGATCTGTACAAAGTTGTACATACTTTCAAGTAACTTCTGATAGTGGGATCAATATGTAAATAATAAATAAAAGTGGCAAAAATTCATCACTTCTGTTTTACTTGTAAGGATATTTTTAATGATCAACATTGTGGACAGAATGAAATACCTAAGGCCAGTCATCAATACAGAAATTCCCTTCAGAATAGTCTTAAGAAATGAGAGGTCAAACAAGTGACTCATGAAACAAGGTAAACCCACCCTAAGTTAAGTAGGTGAAAAGCACCAAAGACAAAACTGGTAGCTCTATCCTAGGGATAAAATGAGCGTGGACTGCAAATGGTTGAGGCAGCTGTGGCTGATACAATTTAATTATAAGTTTATGAATTCCTGTGAGAAAACAGTAAGTGAATACATTCAATTATTCTGATATTCCATCTTCATGATACATGCCCACATAAAGTAGACCATTCAGAATCAAACTGATATAATTGTTCAAAATATATTTATTAAAGATTGAATCTTATCACCCCTAGCAGTATCTCCAACTATACTTTTTTTTTTTTTTTTTTAAGGTAATAACTTGGATCTCCATTCCTAGCATGCAGGAGGTGACCAGGGTTGGGACGTTCCAGCTAAAAGGGGTGGTGGAGGTGTCGCCAGCTTCGCCAGCAACAGCCATACTGCCAGCTTTGTGCATGAGTGCACACTCAGAGAGATTGTCATCTTACCTCAGACAGCTAGGCCCAGCCCGTGGCAGCCTGCACCCAGGCAGAAGTCTCTTCAGAGAGCTGAGCCTTTCCTACTCAGGAGAGATGGACCTGGGCCGGTCTCTTCTTGGGTGAGGAACCAATCAAGGAGCTCACTCTCAATGCCCTGTGTCATGGGAACTTCTGAACTGATCCTGTGTGTGTTCAGGAGATCTAAACTCAACAAGGGGTCCTCTTTTCTGTTTCTTCCTTTCTCTCTGATAATATGGAATCTGAGGAATGGGCTGGATGGATAAGAAAAGTTCATTTATAACTAAGAAAAGGTGAAGTGTTATCCTTCAAAAGCCTAAACCTGCTACCAACCTAGCAGATTACCAAAACCTACAGCCTTAAATCTACTCTCCTGTAGTTTCATTTTTGAAAGATTATAATTTCTTTTCTGGCTCTACAATTTATCGTTCACTCTCCTGGTCATCCTTATAACCACACTGTCTGAATCAGGCAGTATTTATTCTCATGGTTAGAGGCAGTATAGAACACACGTGGCCGGCCACTCTTTATAAACAAAGTCGTGGTTAAAAGATGAGGCTCAAGTCAGACTGCCTAAGTTCCATCTGTGAGCCTCCGGCCAGTAAGAGTTACTCAATCTCTTTGCCTTTGTTTCTTTCTTCGTAAAGCTTGGTTGAATATCGCTATCTACACATTGTAGGACTGTTATGAAGAGTAAGTGAATCTAGGTACGGCATCTGATCAGCGACAGGCCCACAGTAATCACTCAACGTCACTATTAGCTTCATGAGCACAGGCAAGTAACTCCATCTCACTTTCCTTGTCCTGAGGATGAAAATATCCACCCCTACCTACTCCTCTCTGAATCCTTTAGCAACTGTCCAGAGCATTAGAGGATATGTTGATTACTGGATATGAGGCTTTCTATAAGCCCACACTGGAAATAGCAAATACAGTGAGCTACTCTAACATTTGGTACTATAAAGACCATTCTAATTGCATTTGGTATGGGGGGAAATACTAGACCAGAAAAAAGAAGGCAGACTCTACAACTAACTGATAGTGATTTATCTCCACTTTCATATTTTTACTATCCTTAAAATGAGGCAACTGGGTGATAAAATCTGTGACATTCTTTCTAGCAATATGGTTTTCACCAACATCAGGGCTATGAACAAATCTTAAATTGTGGTAAACAAGCTTTTCAAAGGAACTAAGACATTACTCTTATTTGTTTCTAAAAGAATCGCAGTTTTAACTAAAGAAAGAGGAAGCAAAGAATCCATGTTTTTATTGTAACAATCCAAAAAAGGAGTCAATGCCAAAAAGATGTCAGAATTAATAACTAGCTCAAAAACTAGAAGTCACTTACTATAATTAACGTAGGAACCAACCTAAAGAGCAAGTTAGATAGAATTCTTATACAGCAAATGAAAAGATCATACAATCATGAATCGCCAAAGGCAGAATTAAAACTGACATAAGCCAGCTTCAAGAAGAAAATGGACAAATCCTCTGACAGAAACAAGCCTGTACAGAGGCAAGGCTCCCCTTACAGGTGGCCTGGGGGAGGAAAAAGCAAACTACTGTTTTTACTCTGGCTAATAGCAAGAAGAAGGTGAATGAATTTAGATATTGCAGACTGCTAATGGGTTTTTTGTTAATAGGGCCAGTATGGCCACTAGTTTTTCCTTCACTGAGGACTTCAGTACCTGGCCTCCAAGTCTCTCTCTTGTCATTTTTAGTGACAGGATCATCTACACAGACCACACTCCTGAAACTCTGTCCTCTCAGTCTCCGAAGCTTCTCCCCAGTGACCTTTCCTCTATCACATTTCATTTACACTGCCAGGGCAGGGCATACCTTGAACTTCTTACATCTTACAGCCAGCTTCACCTCCAAAACCACAGATGCCTCCCACCCACCAGTCTCCTATGAACTTGAATCCACTGACTCTCCCTCTTCTACCTACCAGTCCTCCTATCTTCACTCCTCTCCTTGCTTAGTTTAAGAGCCATCGCCATCATCACTTTGTAACAACCCTCTGCAAATCCTGGGCCCTCTCCCCTCTGAAACGTCCAGTTCATACTTGGACTTGAAGGCACCACTAAATACTCATTCACTTCCTTACTCCCTCACCTCAATACAGAGCAGGCAATGTATCAGGTGGAATAAGGAATGTTAGTAGAACAGACCCACGGATGCCTTCACAGAGTTTCTACCTACCGGGCTGGCAGCGGGGAGAGACATAGGTGAACGTACTAACTTCAAGAAGTATGCTCAACAGCCTTTTGTGGATTCAACATCACTGATAATTCTCTTTTCTCCTTTCACTAGCGGCCTGTTCCCCATTCTTCAATGACTTGTGCATTGTATCGTTATTCTGCAAACCTCCTGGTTCCCTTTGCTCCTCCATTTTTCACTTTGACTTAAAAGCCCTGCCCATTTGCTTTAAGAAAATGGGAACCAATGAATAGGATTCCTCATTTTTCCCATCAAAATCCTCCCAGCATACATGCTCATTTCTCTTGCCTCAACTGCTCCCTCAAATGTTTAAGGTCTTCTCAAACACAAGTTCTCCATTTGTGTTCTGATCTTATCCCTTCTACTGTCTTGAAGGCATCATGCCTTCAATCCTTCTTCTGATTCCCAGCATCACCAAGACCTGCCTCTTTTCTAGACAACTCCCTACAACAAACTCGTCAACATCCTTCAGAATCTCCCATTTCAGAAAAAACAAAACCTTCCTTTATCTCCCCCTATTTGTTTGTGCTTTCCTTCATACAGCCAAACTTCTTCAATGTATTATAGACACCAGAGTTTCTCGATCTCAGCACCATGATCCAAACCACCAGTATTTCTATTTTTTGCCCACAATAATAGAGTGATCATTAAAACCTGCTTAAAGCCTTTCAATTATTTTTCCATTGCATTAAATATAAAACTCAAGCCCTTAACCTGGTCTACAAAGCCCTACAGAACCTCACTCAGCCTGTCACTTGGACTCTCTCTCCTATATCACTGTTCACCCATCCTTCCTCCTTTCTCGTGCATGCTAAGCTTCTATCTGCCTCACGGCCTTTGTCCTCACAATTTCTTCTGCTTCTCATTCCTGACCTTGGAGGATCAAGGCTGGCTTTCCCTGCCCCCTCCCCTTTTAATTTAAGCCTCAAGTTTAAATATACTTTATCAGAGAAGCCCTTCCCAAACACCTCAGCTAAGGCAGCTATTATATCAATTTCACCACATCTATTCTCTGCATAAAGCTATCAGACATTTCAAAATTTTGTTTCATCGTTTTTTCTCAAAAAATATAAGGGTCAAGAGAGCGATTTGTTCACTTCTGGATCTCTAGCACCTAGAATGCACTGCACACAGCTGGTTTCTAATAAATTTATGGAGCTGATTAGAAGAAATGGGGTAAAATGTACCCATATTCTCAGAAAGTAGGTTCTGCTTCAGCTGCCAGACATACTCTTTAAAAAAAAAAATCCGTCCTGAAAATGTTCATTTTCAGAATAGCAGTAAAAAGAGCTTTTAACAAGGCCTTATAGTCTCATAGCACTGTCTAAAAAAAAACTTAGGAAACTTTCCTACTAGAACTTTGTTTCTCTCTACTGGAATTCAAAAGATAGATCACTACATAGTAGCAATTATATAACTGAGACAGAAGCTAAATTCACAACCAAGGTCATGAAAGTAGAGAAACAGAGAGGTGATCTGGATGGAATTTTGCTTCCTTAGTCAAAGAATTCATTCTATTTGTAGAAGTATAATGGTCTAAACAAGGCTTCTGTTAAATGACTAACCCCAAACCTTTCAGAAATGACTACTCCAAATCCTGATCCACCCCTGACAACACTGCTCTCTTAACTTACTCAGGGAGGGGCTAGTTCCCCGAGAAGGTAATTGTATAATGTTTCCATCTAGGAAGACACAAAGTAAAATGGTAAACATTTTAAACTCTATAGTTTAGTCATACCATATTATAAAATTCCATTCCAAAAACACTGTGAGGTAATTTCTGGCCATAGTGAATTAAAAATTTAGAAGTGTCTGCTATTCTGACAATGAAAAAGGTTAAAATCACTTTCCTTAGTTGCTGGCACAAATAAAAATAAGGTGAACTGATTATCAGAATATCTTCTAAGAACCTATGGCAGATTGGAGATTTAGAAGGTACTTTGATAGGTTTTCTAATCTAGTCTCCTTGAAATAGGAAGATCTAAACCATTCTATTTAGGGAATAGCTGACCTAAGTATAAAGGCCACTGGTTGAGCTCAATATAGTATTCCAGCTTTTGTTATTGTCCATGACCTTTGCATTTTGTCTCCATTTATTCATATGGGTTTGGCTAGCTTTTATTATATACCACTGACCATCGAATTCCACTGCAGAATCAGGGTGATTTTTTCCCCTGCCCATTTTATCAACATTAAGTGAATTATTAAGCAGTCCCTCCAGAACCTTGTTTCTCAACCAACCATTCTTCTTACTCTGCTCTAGTATCATCACAAATTGCAATCCAGACACACAATGCACACAGCCTTCTCCTGAGAGAGAGTGCTCCTCACTGCTAATATGGAGATGCACATAGTACTTCAAAAGTTAGTTTCTAGACTTGTTAGCTGGATCTTACAATATAGTTTTCTATTTTTAAGAAATATAAATGAAAAAAAAACCAATAAAGTATAAATGGCGACAGAGCTCTCACACTATAAGGCAAGGTTAAGGTTATTTATAAAAGATTCTTAAAAAAAAAAAAGATTCTAAAATACTCCATAGTTCTATCTGAAATTAGTCAAATGCAGTTCTATTAAATACTACCATTAATCATTTAAAAATAAGATACAATGACAAATTCTTAATTTTCTCTTGAATACTAATGTTTAAGTAAAGTAGCTATAGTGTGATGGAAACTACTGTAGATCCTGAAGGAGACTCCAAGGTATTTTTAAGACCTTTAGAGGCTAAAAGCCTTAAATCGAATATTTGTATTTGTATTTTATTAGAAGACATAATTTTCCCCCTGGGCTTAGGTTTATCAAAAATATTATTATTATTATTATTATTATTATTATTATTATTATTATTTATTAGCTATGAACAGGGACCTTTTTTGGTTCATATGAAGAGAAAAATGGAGCAAGAGGAAACAGGTGGAAGAGTCAGGCTGGAAAGAGAAACAGGTAAGAACTGCAGGAGGTAGCATCCCAAGAGGAGGGACAAGGGGTTGAACAGCAGTTATGTGTAAAGGTGTAAGGGGTGGGCTCACGATGGAATAAACTAAACTGCAAGCAGAAAAACAAAGGAAAGAGAACAGTCTGTGCCCTTCTGCACATACATCATTAAAACTGAAAGGGAAAAAGAAAGGAAACTGTGGGGAACATAAGAGCCGGCAGGTGTTTTAGCATGCTACCAGGTGAGAACTCTGGCCAAGGAGAACTCTGGCCAAGGAAAGCTTCGTGGCTTTCTAGAACAAAGGACAGGAAAAGTGTAGACCCAGACAAAGATGCAGACAGGACATTCAAAAGACATGCATTTGCCATATGTTTAAAAATATACACTTTTATAATATAAAGGAACTTATGGTAGAGTATTTAGAAATCATAGAAAAATGTTTTTATAATCCCCTTAACAGCCACGGATAACTATCGATATTCTGCCATTCATACTTGAAATTTCAAGGAAACAAAATACAAGTCACACTATAGAAGGTTACCATTTTCCTGTGGGTTCTTTTAAAGATGGGGTTAAAACATAAGTAGTGACTGTAAAACATTTTGTCCATTAAGCTATACCATAATTTAACTATTATCTGCTGGGTCACTTAGGGTGCTTCAAACTTTTAAAAATAAAAGTTTTAAGAATAACACTGCAATATGCATACTCTTGTACATTAATCTTAGTGCATCTCTCTGAATCTTAAGATAATTTAAATAAAAGCACTCAAAGGATATAAAATCTTCATCAAACCACATATACTGCTATGTTGGCTACATCATACCTGCCAATCTGACAAGTCCTATATCTCCCACTTTTAAAAATATGCATTCTTTGGAATAGACATAAAACCATTTTCTATCTTATGCTTATGGGTTACTTTTAAATTTTTATTCAAAACTGCTCTATTTTACCCTCTTTGTGTATCAATCATCTTTATTTCAACCCCACAGCAACTGCAAGTCTGTGTTTTCTCTGACTTTCTAACAGCATTCTCGTAATAGATAAGCACATGCTGGAAACTAAACCTGGAGAAATATGGCATATGGCAGTCTCCACAGCAACTTCTCTGCATAAAACAAAATCTTCATGGACTGCGGATTACCTGGGGTTTTGAAAGAATGCTACTTCTATCTAAAGTCTTTATGCACTTTCACATCTCTGAAGCTTTCCAAAAACTATATTCTCAACACATGAAACATCTTTCTCGTAAAAGCCTATCTCCTTCCATACACTCTTTTCCCCAACTGAGGCACTAACTCACACCTCTCCTAAAAATCCATGAAATGTTATCACTAAATACCATGCAATATTTTATTTACATTGGTCTTATCTCCTAACTACTGAGAGCCTTATGTGACCTTCCTAATTACCTAATAGATATGTCATCTATCTTGAGGATCTAATACACTGGTCAGTATCAAACATGCAGAGTTCACTTAATTCTAATATCTCACTTTCTAGAAAAGGAAACAACGGTTCAGATGAGTATCATTCTCATGGTCAAGGAAAACCAGAGTGAGAAGTACTCTTTCCTGATAACCAGTCCACTGATGAAGCATGCTCTCCTAACTCTACACAGCTGGTAACACCAGCAATACTAGCATTCTAGGAATGTTTCTGAATGAAAAAGATAAAGTCTGAACTTTCAAATAAATCAGAATTTAAAGATTTACATATGATTTATTTCAAAGCAGTCTCTCTGGAAAGCTATGCAAATATTTCAATGATGTTACAATTGATGAGAGGAGTTTTATAATTTCTCTTTGAAAGTGCTGTTATGGCTAGTTCATGAGAAAATCATAATCCTTAAACTTAAGCCAATTTCATAATCATATATCATTTTACACTCCAACTATGTCACTCAGTTTTTCCATTCATCTTATTCTGTGAAATTATATGACCTTTAGCCATTTCAAAAATTTACATCCAGCTTCAAAACATCAAGATGATTTCATAAACATCAACACTAATGATACTCAAAAAGAATGTAACGTTCCAAAAGATCAGCTTAACATGCTTGAAACGATGGCATTTAGAAAGTTCATAACCTCTTTATATTCCTTATATAAATAGTCTGTTTATGTTCCTTTTCTTCCCAAAGAGAATTCAAGATAGCTTTCTCGCTATTTTGAGAAAAAACAAAACACTTGTATGATAATATAGACTGTTTTTAAAGGACATTTTTAATTATAACTCAGGCCATAGGGTAACTACTGAAAACTATAAAACTTAGAGGAAAGTCCAAAAGATAAGCATGTCCAATTACATTGATTAAATACTGAAATATAAAAAGAAAATTGCTTTAAAGTACATATACTGGAATGTAAATAATGATATCCATTGAGGGACAGGATTAGGGGACATTTTTAATTTTTCTTTATTTTTGGTCACCTGGACCTCCTTAAATTCCTAAGAATATAGACCATTTATACAATAAGTAAACAGCAAACAAATGTTTACATAATGTGTATGTATATTATATATTTAATATATATATAATATATATAAATATATATATTTCCAAGATCTAAGCAGTAAGGATGCTTAATCTAAATTTGCACATCTTACTATTTAAGAGCTCAAAATTTGGCTCAGGAAGAGAGTATGCCTAGATACTACAGAGGCAGGATTTAAAAAGAATCTTAAGGTTGGGTTTATCTCATCTCTTTGCCCTTCTATATAATTCTACACCTACCTATACAACTCAAAAAGCAAACTTTGCCTATTCTAAATGAGCCACTACCTCTCAAAATGTTTAAAGCAAATTCAACAGTAATTACATTGTTGATGACCTGAAAATGGGTCACCCCCAACAACTGATTATAACTCTCTTATGCAATGTTCCTTTGGAGGAAACAAGCACAGCTTGTACAAATATTTCAACTAGATCTACTTCCCTAAGAGAAGATGGTACACATCTGTAGGTATTACCAAGTTCTGAAAGCACACAGAAAGGTAAAAAAAAAAAAAAAAAAAAAAGAAGTTAAATCAGCCTAGTCATTTGTCTCAAGCAATTTCGTATTACATCATTAATTTAAGAAAGTACATAGGCATTGTGTCATTGGTTAATAAATAAATAATGCCTGAAGTTTAGACGTGTTTACTTTAAAAGTTATGATGAAATAATTACATTATCTGGAAAAATACATTAAGATAAGGTTTGAGAAATAACTGCATTTCTACAGGATATGCAATTGCTTTTCTATAGTTCACTGTTAAGTAGCTATTCTTTCTGATTAGGAATTTAGGGCTCAAAACTAGATTCAGCATGCCAATTTTTAGTCTTTAAGCAAATGGACATATATGAAATATATTTGTTTTTAAATATTTTTTTTTATTTTTTTTTAAATTTTTATTTATTTATGATAGTCACAGAGAGAGAGAGAGGCAGAGACACAGGCAGAGGGAGAAGCAGGCTCCATGCACCGGGAGCCCGACGTGGGATTCAATCCCGGGTCTCCAGGATCGCGCCCTGGGCCAAAGGCAGGCGCAAAACCGCTGCGCCACCCAGGGATCCCGACATATATGAAATATATTTGAAAGAATTTATATGGCTTATACATTCCATTTGTAAGGATTTAAAGATCCTATCACTTAACTACACAAAGGTTCAAATGCCTGTATAGAAAGAAGAGACCAATGGGAGAGGTGACCACAACGTGAAGGAAAAGCCCACCTGGCTGGGTAAGTAACACCAAATTCCATTACCCTGGAATGAATTGGGAAGGACTGCCACCCCATCTATACAGGTAGTAGTAAGTCATAGGGATTATCTTACAGCTCCCTTCCTTCCTAGTTCACCACCTGATAACCCTACAACTCAGAGACCCTTGCAGCAAGGGGGAAATTTCAATCATTCATAAAGTATCTTCTCCATTTCTGAAACTTAGAAAAACCATTCAAGGGACCTTAAAAGGAAACCACCAATTTATTCCTAAATGAACGATAAGGGTTCCCAGCATAAGGAATCACAAGTGCTCTGTATTATTTTTAAATAGCACCAAGCTTGAAATCAGTAGGGTAGCTAGCTAAGTAGTGGGGAAGAAGCTGCTGCATTTGATTGAAAATTAGTCTTTGATGATCCTACCTTTCCCACATTATCCTAGGATAGAGGGTGTTGTTGGAAGGTGGGTGGGGTGTGTGATGTCTAAACTCCAAGTGACCTGGAATTAGTTCCAAAGATGAGCATAAAAAAAGTGAGCCCTTGGCAGTAGCAAGTTGTATGAACCCTGGTAATCCTGAACATGAGGTTCAGTGTGACTGTCAGAGAATGCATAATATATTCCAGTTTTATTTTTTCTTCTTTCTTAAAGTTGGTTAATACTTTATAATATTTCAAAATTATCTTTGGAATGAAAATTTTAAAAGCTAGCTTAACTTAGCTGAGTTACTACCATTCTACAATCTCAAAAATCTTTAAAAAATATATCAACCTTCAATCAGATATACTTCTGTAGTGTCTGATGGTAAAACACCTAAATTGTCATTGTGTGCCTTAATGGGGGTAATGGGTTAATAGTATCACCAATTAGGGCAGAGAGAAGATGACAGGGAAGAAAAAGTACCTCTTTATACAATCTCACTGAGGCTCCTACTCTACTTTCTTCATCTGTTCAGGGGGCTAAAAAGATGAGTAGAAAGGCAAAGGGTGATTTCACTGCTAGTTTAAGTGAACTACAGTTTAAGTGAACAAAAGCAAAGGAGGATCTAGAAAGCATCTTAAATGACAGAATTAGAAATAAACACTATGTAAAATTAATTCCAACCATCCTGTAATTAAAATGAGATTTAAGATGTTTATTATTTTACTGCTTAGCCTGAATGGACAGTGGGCCTTAAGATTGTTTAATCTGATCCTGATAGAAAAGTCTAGAGTTAGAATCATTACAATCACGCAAAGGGTATATTTAATCATCTTCTATCACACTGTGAAATCCCACAAAAAAGTCACTGATTAATTAAGCAAAGCCCAAAAAGGAAAAATCCAGTTAAGTAACCATTTTTGGAATTATCTCCCACAAAATATAGGATTCTTTTTTCCTTTCTCTGATATGAAAACTCTCTAGTAAGAGAAACTGAGTAGTTACATACCTATAGATGGAGATTTGAAAGGGTATTTATCAGGAAGATCCACTCTAACTTTCCATACTCCGCCTTCATATGGTGCTGAAATAAAAGTAAAAATGTTAAACATTACAAGTGTCTCCACATTAAAAAATAAACTCGAGTGTAAGTGAAACATTAAATCCTAATCTCTTTTGAAAACCTTGCAAATTAATTCTTTCAAGAGTCAGGGAGGTATATTCTGTGTTTAAATTAAAATAATTTTCTTAAAAAGATCTAGAGTTAGGAAATAAGCAAAGATTCATTTCTCCTCTAAGTTTACTTGATTTTAAAGTATTAAACACTACTGAATTAGTTGGTAAGTAATAGCCTCCTATTTCAATCTACCCTGTTGACTCCTCCCCCCCCCAAAAAAAAACACAAACAAAACAAACAAAAAACAAATAGGAAAACACAAAAGAACATTCCCCTAAAACCATCCATGTGGCTAATCATTAAAAAAAAAAAAACAACAAAAAAAAAACAGTACTCACAATTTGTGTTTAATACTGCCAGAGATGAAAGAGAAAAGCATATGAAGTAATTATGATAAGAGCAAGATTTCCTCATTGGTTCTAGAGTTCCAATAAACTTACTGTTCAAATACTACACACACCTCCACCTGTCACTGATACTCTCACTACCTACTAAGGAGTAGAGGATAAAAAGAAACTGAAAAAGAACACATATGAACACATGTACTTACTTCCTTGTGGTCCATAAAACTTGACTACAAATTCATTGAGTCCTCCCAGGATCGTAACCTCATGCTTACTCTCAATGCTAAGGTGGAAGGTAAAGGAAAGTACACAGGCTTTATATTACCTGGAAGAACTAAAGATGATATCCCCAAGATATGCTATGTAAAGTGGTATCAACATTCGATATGAAACTGATAAAATATCAAATATACATAGTCACTCTGGTCATTTATTTTTTTTATTTTTATTCTTTTTAAATTTTTATTTATTTATGATAGTCACAGAGAGGGGGGGGGGGAGCAGAGACACAGGCAGAGAGAGAAGCAGGCTCCATGCACCGGGAGCCCAACGTGGGATTCGATCCCGGGTCTCCAGGATCGCGCCCTGGGCCAAAGGCAGGCACCAAACCACTGCGCCACCCAGGGATCCCCACTCTGGTCATTTAGAAGGAAACATACACTCTTGTGAAAAGTATGCCAATGACCTTTAGATTCAGACACTGGTGTTCAAATCCTAAGACTGCCTTGTAGTGGGTTTGTGAGCCCACACAACATAATGTAAGCTCACTCCCCAAGCCTTTGTTATCTTTGTCAATCAGGAAATACCACTTCATAAGGTTTCTGTGAGGATTAAATGGGTTAAGTATGCAAAACATGTAAACTGCATTTTGTAGATAATGTAAATGAAAGACAGGCACTTAGTTTTCATTTTTCTCCCCTCTGTATTCTCTTCTCCCCTATCTACCCCCAGGGAACCTTTAACATAAACTCCATTATTCCCTTTAGTCAAATTCAAAAATTTAGTAAAATACTGATTCTCCTAAACTAGAAATGCTATGCTCCTAAAATTATGGATTTACTTAAGCAAAGTCCCCACCTATTTTCCTCCTGGCTTAGACAATAATCAAATAATTTGGATACCACCTTGCTACAAGTACTGTTAAATGCGAGACCAGGGGAAAAAAAATTAAATCTTGTCTGTAGTATTTATTTTCACCTACTCTTTCCCTCCCTTCCAAATCTTTCTCCCCCCATTTAGATTGGCCTCTTGTTTCTGGTGTGTTCTGAGGCTCTAATCACAGGAGTAATTCTGTGCTCTCTTCCTCAAAAACTTATCTGTCCCTGAGACTCTTAAATATTTTTAAGACACTAAGATTCATCTGTAAAAAAAACAAAACAACCCTTATCAATAGAGAACAGGGCTATTGGTCTAATAGGTACCTGTTTTATGTTTCTTCTTTGTGGTCTGAACAAATAATGACTCAGGAACTTTAGGTGCTGGGCCTTGGGCGGGGCAGGGGCTCAAATCTCACAATGAAATTAAAGAACAAGAAAACCCCAAACTACCAGATATGATAAACTCATCTCACCTTTCTCCACCAGCAGTGCAAATCGCAGTTTAATTACAAATACTATTATGCCAAAGAAAAAGCCGAAGAAATTAAAATTTTTTCTCTTACACAGAGAAAAATAGTATTTTTAAAGATTTGAAATTACATATTTGGGTCTCCTATCTGTTCTATAGGCCACAGAACAGAGGCTAGGTGTATTTTTGGCAAAATCCTTGCTCAAGAACCTTGAACACTCTCCATTACAGGTATTTAAGAAGACCATTTAGTCTATGCTAATTAGACCCCATTCTTTTCCGTTTTTAAAAATATTTTTAGGGGATCCTGGGTGGCTCAGCGGTTTAGCGCCTGCCTTTGGTCCAGGGTGTAATCCTGGAGACCCGGGACTGAGTCTCACGTCGGGCTCCCTGAGTGGAGCCAGCCTTCTTCTCCCTCTGCCTGTGTCTCTGACTCTCTCTCTCTCTCTGTGACTATCATAAATAAATAAATTAATTTAAAAAATTTATTTGAGAGAGATAGAAGTGAGACACAGGCAGAGGGAGAAGCAGGCTCCATGCACCAGGAGCCCGACGTGGGACTTCATCCCGGGTCTCCAGGATCGCACCCTGGGCCAAAGGCAGGCACCAAACCGCTGCGCCACCCAGGGATCCCCTCTCTCAAATAAATAAATAGAATCTTTTTATATTTAAAAAGATTTTTATATCTCTTTTTATATTTAAAAAAGATTTTATTTATTTATTTGAGAGAGAGAGAGCGCACATGCATGAGCAGGCAGGGGATGGAGGAAGAGTAAAAGGGAAAGAATCTCAAGCCCACCCCATATCTGAGCACAGAGCTTGATGTGGGTAGGGCTTGATCTCAAGCCCCTGAGATCATGACCTGAGCCAAAACCAACAGTCAGATTCTTAACCTACTGAGCCACCCAGGTGCTCCAGAAAAAACATACACTTTAAAAACATGTCATTAATGTTATTAACAAAAAATGTCCCTTCTAAACTAAGGATATGTGACAACCATGTGACTTGTAAACATTACTTAATTCTACAGAAAAAGACACCAATAAGTGGAGAAAACACTTTTCATGGATAGAAAACTCAGTATCACACAGGTATCTCTTATCTGCTAGATTACTTAGACTCAATGACATGTCATTGAAAATCCTAAGTTTGACATGCTGATAAAAATTCACTTAAAAGAGCAAATACCCAAGTATGTCCAAACATTCATATAGAAAAAGATTAAGATGAGAAACTGCTAAACATCAAGAATTAAAACCATAATAATAAGGACCATATAGTATATTGGCTCAGGGATAGGCCTATTGACCAATGGACTCAAATAGGCAGCTCAGAGGGCAGACTCATGTGTAAATGAAGGTCTCATTCTTTTCTAAATGAAAACTGTTTTAATAGCATGCACACTGAAAGGATTCATATAGTAACTACATTGGAAAATGAGCTTCATTTCTCACTTGGTCAAATGACACATACATAAATACTTTGGTGTACTAAATTCTTCCTGACCTGTCACCCGGTAAAATATTCCAAAAGTAATGCTAATGTAACAGATAAAAGTATAACAAGGGCACCTGGGTGGCTCAGTCAGTTAAATGTCTGTCTTCAGCTCAGGGTCCTGGGATAGAGCCTCACATTGGGCTCTCTGTTCAATGGGGAGTCTGCTTCTCCCTCTTACTTTCCCCCTGTACGCTCTCTTTCTCTTTCTACCCCCCCTTTCAAATAAATAAATCTTTAAAAAATGTATAGAAGTACAACAGATTAAAATTGTTTTAAAACAAAAAAACACCTTGAGTTAGAAGTTAAATCTAGTTACAATAAACAAAATTAAGTATGAACAATAAAGCCTTTCAAGAAAACAGACTTTTTAAAAGATAATCTTGGGGTAAAAAGGCTTTCCTTAGAGCAACACTGAAGCCAGAAACCAGAGAGGAAAAGATTAGCAAATATAAATGTACACACATATTTGAAACTTTTATATTGTAAAAGACAAAATTAAAACAAAGAACTAGGAAGAAAAAATTATAGCATACGACCAAAAAATGTGAATTAAAATATAAAAGGTTATTACAAAGCAGTAAGAGGGACACCTGGGTGACTCAGTGATTGAGCGTCTGCCTTCAGCTCAGGGCGTGATCCGGGGGGATGAGTCCCACACTGGGCTCCCTGCATGGAGCCTGCTTCTCCCTCTACCTGTATCTCTCCCTTTCTCTGTGTCTCTCTTGAATAAATAAAATCTTAAAAAAAAAAAAAAAAAGGCAGTAAGAAAAATTAGAGGGGCACTTGGGTGACTCAGTTAAGTGTCCAACTCTTCACCTCAGGTCATAATCTCAGGGTTGTGAGATGGAGCCCTGAGTCAGGCTCTGCACTGGGTGTGAAGTCTGCTTAAGATTCTCTCTTTTTCTCTCCCTCCCCTCAAAAAAAAGAAAAAAGAAAAATAAAAAACACCTTGACAAAGACCAGAACAGCCAAGAAAACTGAATGGGCTAAATTAAGCTTTAAAAAGTTCAACTCAGGGACACCCGGGTGGCTCAGTGGTTTAGCGCTGCCTTCAGCCCAGGGCATGGTCCTGGAGTCCCGGGATCAAGTCCCACATTGGGCTCCTTGCATGGAGCCTGCTTCTCCCTCTGCCTCTGTCTCTGCCTTTCTCTCTCTCTGCCTCTCTCTGTGTGTCTCTCATGGATAAATAAATAAAATCTTAAATAAATAAATAAATAAATAAATAAATAAATGAATAAATGAATAAATAAATAAATAAATAAATAATTCAGCTCATTAGTTTAAAAATAAAACATTTTTCACTATAAATTGATAAAGATGAATGAGCTGATGAAAACTTAGTGTTCAGTGGAGTATAAATTTGTATTCCTAGGATAAATTTAGCACTGTGTTCCAAAACTCAAAATTTATTCTTTTATTCAAATTATTCAAATTTCACTTTTATGAAGTTATTTTTAAAAAATTAACCAGACACTGCTGGTGGGAGTGTGATACAGTTTCAACCACTTTGGAAAACTGTTGGCGTGGTAAAACTACACATATGCACATCCTATGCCCAAGAGCACTATTCCCACTAGATAGGTATAGCTATGATCATCAAAACACAGTTTAAGAATGTTCATAGCACTATTTATAATATACAAAAATTAGGTTACAACCCAAAAGCTCATCAACAAAAAAAGGATAAATTATGGTTGTCACCCAACACAATACTGCATCACAATGAAAAATGAATTGCAACATGTAAGTATATGAGACTCCCAGATATTATAAAGAAACCATATACCAAAGAGCACACATTATATGATTCCATCTATACACATTTCAAACAGGCTAAATGAATCAATGGTGTTAGAAATTAGGATAGTAGTTACTCTGATAGGGTCTGTGATCATTACAAAGTGGTTTGAGGGAGACTTCTAGGGTGCTGACTAAACCTTTATTTATTGTTCCATTTATCACTGAGCTACAAAGATTTATGGACTTCTCATATATATGCTATTGTTTAACAAAAAGTTTTCTAAAAATAAGACAGTGTATCTGAAACATGCAAATGCTTACTGGAATATGTGAAACTTAAAAATGGAAATTAAATATTTATATAAGAGAACTGATTAAATGAGTTGTAAGTCACTTATACAATAGGCTGCCACTATGTCCACTAGGGTTTACTGGTACCCTCTCTACACCCAGAGCTCCTCTGATGTATGTTTCTGCTCAACTTGAGGTATACAGAAGCAGTCAACTGGATAAAGTAGTACAGGTAAAGATATCCCAGTCATTAAACAAAACCAAATAAATTCACAATAATAATGAAAGAACAGAGGAAGGTAGAGGATTAAGAGTTTAACAGAAGAAGTCATAAATTAATTTTATAATCTAAAAATATGTAGAAGGGCAGCCCGGGTGGCTCAGCAGTTTAGCGCTGCCTTCAGCCCAGGGCATGATCCTGGAGACCTGGGATTGAGTCCCATGTCAGGCTCCCTGCATGGAGCCTGCTTCTCCCTCTGCCTGTGTGTCTCTGCCTCTCTCTCTCTCTGTTTCTCATGAATAAATAAAATCTTAAAAAATATAAAGAAAAATATGCAGAAGCAGTATTTTCCATTGGTCAGAACTAACTTGCTTAGGAATAGTGTTGATGGATAGCAATTACTCTTAATCATTTAAAAGTTATCCACATGGATGTTTCTTCCAGAAAACTGAAGATATTTCTATCCTTTACGTGAATGCAATAAATCTGGGTTTCTTCCATTTTGTGATATGATTGAGAGTTAGTCCACGCTTTTATCTAGTTTCCAAAGAAAATTCTCCTTCCCCAAGTCATATTGAAATGAGATTAGAAGTCAGTGCTCCAAACTTCCCTTTCCCACGACTGCTGGTACAAGCTTCACATCAGATATATGGGTCTGTCTTCAATTACACATTATACTGTAAATTAAAGAATTCTTACAGTCTATTTCATGTGAAAAACTAGAAGTAAACTCAATGAAACCTTTAAAACCTCTACCAAGTTGATAAAATGAAGAAGCTATGCTAAATTTATGCTGCCTTGGAACGGTACAGACAACTAAATCAGATGGAAAAAAAATTTTTTAGTCAAAAGAAAAACAGTGTATTAAAAATAAGCCATTTCATCACCACGAATGAATGACCCGCCCACAAAATATATAAAATTACTTGACTGCTGTTACCATGTGTATTTATGGTAGAGGCCACGAGTTTCTTTCTCCTCTCTGCTGCAAAGTCAAGGGCAAGGAAGGCAAATGAGAAGGCAGGTTACAATGACAAAAATAATGATCTATTTCTGAGATGTGCTGGTCAGGCTAGTAGACTGACAGGAACTCACTAGAAGGTTTCTTCACGACTTTCTCAGTTTCAAAACTTGAACACAGAAAATATCCTGTTAAATAAACCCATAAAGCCACTTTTTACTCACCTATAATCTAAGTTATTCACAAAATACCGTAAGCTTTCTACTTAGCATTTCACTATTAAGGACTATCAGCATTTTCGATAGAATAATGATTAACATTCCCGGGAATCCAAGTTCGTTTCACTTTTAAAATGCCAACCACCCACCACCTTATTTTCCCTGAATGGCATTATGATTGCACAATTTAATATTTGAAGGTTAATGCCAAACTGTCAAGATAGCTGACGTTCTTGGCAAAACGTGTCTATTGGGATTTTTTAAAAAGATTTTTATATAGTTCTGGTATTTTCCAGAAAGGGAGCCAAGGACTAAAAGCCTATGGTGCAGGATTGACGTTAACAGGTCAAAGACCTAGGAATCAGACAGCATTGTTTCCTAAGTTTACTGATAATGAGCTTATAAAATAAATGAGGGTGGCCTCCCTGAGCTGTGTCCATGGAAGGGAACAGGGTGAAGAATGCACTTCTGTGCAAAAGGTAGAAGCGGCTTTCTCTGTGTATGTTCAGACCAGTCTGTTTCCAACTCTCCTTGAGATGAATCACACTACAGAAGTTGAAGAAACTTGCCAACCTTTACTATCTAGTATTCTTGATAAAAATGCATGTCTATAAACCCATTAATGTGCAAAATATCATAAAAATAATACTTTTGGGGTTGTGTTTATAAGGAATCCTTCTCCTTTAGAGACATACGTTGAAGTATGTACTAATTAAATGATATGATGACTAGAATTTGCCTCAAAATAAACCAGTGTGAGTGGAGTTAGAAGTATAGAAGAAGGGACACCTGGGTGGCTCAGTGGCTGAGCGTCTGCCTTCGGCTCAGGGTGTGATCTGGAGACCCGGGATCGAGTCCCACATCGGGCTCCCTGCCTTAGAGCCTGCTTCTCCTTCTGCCTATGTCTCTACCTCTCTCTCTTTTTGTCTCTCATGAATAAATAAATAAAATCTTAAAAAAAAAAAAAAAAAGGATAGAAGAAATGGTAAAACCTTGAGGTAGGAATTACTGAATCCATGATGGGTGCCTGGAGAGGGGGGGGGGGGGGTGTTCATCACATTGGTTTTTCTTTTATGTTTGAAATTTTCCATAAGAGAAGTTCTAAAAAAAAATTAAAAATGTAGTCAGTTATTGGAACTTTAGCATTTAATAAGCATAACAGTGTAGAAGAACTAAGCTGCTTTAGTTCTATTTTCTTATAGATTTATTTATTTAGAGATAGAGTAAATGCGCATGTGGGGAGGGGCAGAGGGAGAGAATCCCCAAGCTGACTCCCTAATGAGTGTGGAGCCCCACACAAGATTCAACCCCACAACCCATGACCTGAGCTGAAACCAAGGATCAGACACCCAACTGAACAACCCAGGTGCCCCATAGCTCTTTTTTTTTTTTTTTTTTTAAAGATTTTGAGAGAGAAAGAGCTAGCACAAGTGGGGAGAGGGACAGAAGGGCAGAGAAATGCAGACTCCCCACTGGGCAGAGGGCCCAATGCTGGGCTAGATCCCAAGACTCTGGGATCACAACTTGAGCCAAAGGTAGACGCTTAAGCTACTGCGCCATTCAGGTGCCCCTCTGCCTCTGTCCCCACCCAGCGTGTGCTCTGTCTCAAATAAACAAATAAAATCTTTAAAAAAATAAATAAGAGCTTATAAAATGATGCAACATTTTTTCCCTGAGGTCCAATACTTAGTCTAAGGAAGAAAAAAATAGCAAGTGATCCAGTATATAAGATAACAAAAACTTCTTACTGAAAGAGAAGCATATTCTGCCAAGAGAGCCAATCAACAAGTAACATTCTAGACAAATCAAATTTAAATGGATTCAAAATGATATCTAAGAAAAATCCAACCACCCTGAGGAAGATGAGCATGGCTATTGCGTATCAATGATAAATAGCCAGCCCCTAGTCAAAATAATAGTTAGACACATATATATTTTTAAAGATTTTATTTTCAAGCAATCTCTACATCCAACATGGAACTTGAACTCATAACCCCATATCAAGAATTGCATGTTCTACTTAGTCTGCCAGGCATACCAATAATTACTTATAATTTAAACAAAAGTACATCTGTAAAGAAAAATGGTCATGTAGAATAACAGAGGCTCCTGGGTGAAATGAAAGTTTAAATTAAAAAAAAAAAAGGTTGGGCAGCCCGGGTGGCTCAGCAATTTAATGCTGTCCTCAGCCCAAGGCGTGATCCTGGAGACCCGGAATCCAGTCCCATGTCAGGCTCCCTGCATGGAGCCTGCTTCTCCCTCTGCCTGTGTCTCTGCCTCTCTGTCTCTCATGAATAAATAAATAAAATCTTAAAAAAAAAAAAAGTTTTGAAAGGTTTGTATTCTTTATTTTGGGAGAAGGGAAGACTTTTACACAAAAGACAAATACTGAAAACAGCAGAAATAAAAATTATAGAGACAATAAGCATGGGGAAAAGGATGCAAGGCAGTAAGAGGGAAGGAAAAAGCCTTCTACCAGTGATGAAATAAAATATAAATAAGAGCATATTTTCATCATTTATCTCAATCTGGGAGGCAATAATACAATGTCAAGAGCAATCAACAAAACAATATACAGGTGTTGTATCTCCTAAACTCAAGCAATTTTATTCCCTATATCCCCTCCACAAAATATTTTAAGCTTTCCACATGAAGTGATAGGAATCTATTAAGCTGAGCTATGGAGCATTGATTAAATCCAGAAAGATCACAGGCTTTATTTCTATTAAAAGTTGGTTTACTAAATATTCTACAAACCTTCCCCACACAAGAGGCATAATGCAAACAAAAACTACCCTTAAATGAGTATACCTCCAAGAAGCTTAAAGTTGAGCAAGGGAACATGAGATCTGTACATTAAAGAGTAAATGCAGCAACAGTCTGCTACTAGGGTTTCAGGTAGGAATGGATTTCTTCCAGTTTGTGGATATAGACTGAGATGGATTTACATAGGCCTTAAGAACAGCACAGGATCTGGGATGTGTAGGAGTGGGAGAGTCATTTAAAATAAAACCAGGAAAGCACAGGATAGGTCCACAAAATGAGACCACTGCATTTTTATTTTGATGAGTGGACAATGGGGAGTGTTAGAAAGTAGGCCAAGACCAGAGTATCAACTGCCCCAAAGCATGGATTTTATCTGGTGAACAGAGAGACAGTTGGTTATTTCTAGGCATGGCGTAGACAAGTATGCCATATATATATATTGCCATATATACATAATAAAATATATACTTATATATTATACTTATATATACTTATATATTATATATATTATCTTTATATATATAATATATAAATATATATATTTAACTTTTTTAATCTTTTAAACTTATATATATATAAAGATAACTGAGCCATGGTGTATAGGACCAGCTGAAGGTGTGATTAAACAGTTAAAGCAAAAGAGCAGAAAAGAAACGTTCAAGGCCTCAACTAAGGTTAACAGCCATGGGAACAATGGAGAGATAGAGACCTCATAGGCTTTATAACTGCCTAGATTTAGCAAAGCTGGTAGAAAGCTCCAGAATATCTCATTTTGCTAGATATTGCTAGAATATCTCATTTTCATGAGAAACCAAAAAACTAGATTTCTAAATCAATCTCCTAATTTCTAAATGCAAACAGCACATGTGCTCCAGTGTCTCTCCATGAAGCCTTCTGAGACCATCCTACTTACAACCACATACTGCTACATTGTTACCGACTAATATACTATGTACTTTTTAAAAGATTTTTTATTTATTTATTCATGAAGAGACAAAGAGACACAGAGACATAGGCAGAGGGAAAAGCAGGTTCCCTGCAGGGAACCGGATATGGGACTTGATCCCAGAACCCTGGCATCATGACCTGAACCAAAGGCAGAGGCTCAACCTCTGAGCCACCCAGGCGTCCCTATACTATGCATTCTCCTTTATCACTTATCTCCTACTACTACAATGCAAGCTTCCTTAAGGGCAAGGATTGTCTGGTTTGTTCACTGCTGAGTTCCTGGAGCCTAAGAAACTCCCAGCACATAGTAGGCACTCCATTAACACTATATAAAATGAACACATGAATGAAGTTGCAAGACAGACAGAGCCTGAACCTGCCAGTCTGAGGTCTAAGTATAGTCCTAGCCTTGTCAGACAGGGAAGGTGATACTCTTAATGGCAAAGTGGAACACAGGACAGAAGGAACAAGTTTTTTATGGAAGATGCTAAGTTCGGTCTTAAACACAGAAACATCTTAAGTATAAATAGATAAAACTAAATGGCAATATAGTATAAGCAGCTGGAAAACTGGTGATTTAAAAGTAGTCACCTTGTAAATCTCTTAACTCTCGGCTTGTTTCCAATCTCTAAAAAAGAGGGAGGGAATTGAGGAGGGATTACTACCTCATTCACACAGATGCTGAAGACGAAACACTTACAAAGAAAGGTAACTGGCCCAGTATCAGACATAACAGGAATTCAATTTTTTTTAATGTAAAAAATATACAAAACTAGTTACCACAGGACTACAATTTACTTAAGCAACATTTTTTTTAAATATCAAAAAAAGGGGGATCCCTGGGTAGCTCAGTGGTTTGGCACCTGCCTTTGGCCCAGGGCGCGATCCTGGGGTCCCAGGATTGAGTCTCGCGTCAGGCTCCGGGCATGGAGCCTGCTTCTCCCTCTGCCTGTGTCTCTGCCTCTATCTCTCTCTGTGTCTATGATAAATAAATCTTTAAAAATATATATATATAAAAATTTTAAGTTTTCTTCTACATTCTTGAGACCCCATCCCCCGAAAAAACCTTTCCTTATGTTATCATTACAGACAATGGTTACTGTAAGGCACCACAGAACACAATGTGCCACAAGGAACTAACAAGGCACATGCTTATTTTCTAAAATAGAATCTTCCCATACTGTTATGCTGAAGGTTTTGGCAGGTTCTTTTCCTAGTTGTTGTTGTTTTATTATTATTTTTTAAATAATCTCTACACCTAACATGAAGCTCGAACTCAAACCGCAAGACCAGAAGTCCCATGCTCCACCAATTGAATTAGCCAGGTGCCCCCCTAGTGTTTTTGTTTTGTTTTGAGCTAGGTTTGAGATGTTTATGTGTTAAAATGTTATCTGTGAGGGCACCTGGGTGGCTCAGTTGGTTAAGCGTCCAACTCTTGGTTTCAACTCAGATCATGATCTTCTGGGTTGTGGGGTCAAGCCTTGCATAGGGCTCCACATTCAGTAGGGGGGGTCTGTTGAGGGATTCTCTCCCTCTGTCCTTCCCCCACTCTCCCTCAAACAAAATCTTAAAAAATAAAATGTTATCTGTGGTAGGTTATAAAAATCAGATAATCAAAGTTCATGAAATTTTGTTAATAAAAAAAAGGGATACATTCTAAAAAACATTCTCCAATAAATAAAATACTTTTTCTTCTTAGCTGTTTGCTTGCAGGTTTACAACTAAATTAGTTGTCTATAGCTGCCAAAAACTTGAGTGACACAGGTATCACTTATTTAAAAATGGGTCTTTTCCAAATAATTATGTATTGTCCAGAGGTTTGTAAAGCAAAAAACTTTGACAATTTCCTATGATATAATGAACACTTAGAGACTCATTATCAGGGGTGCCTGGGCGGCTCAGTTGGTTAAGTGCCTGTCTTCGGATCAGGTCATGATCCTGAGGTCCTGAGATCAACCCCAGCATTAGGCTCCCTGCTCAGCAGAGAGCCTGCTTCTCCCTTTCCCGCATCCCCATGCTTGTGCTCTCTATCAAATAAATAAAATCTTAAAAAAAAAAAAGGCTCATTATCTAAGGGATAAAAGATAGCATGTATTATTTTCTTAGGTAGCAAATATACATATTTTTAAAGATTTTATTTATTTATTCATGAGAGACACAGAGAGAGAGAGAGGCAGAGACACAGGCAGAGGGAGAAGCAGGCTCCACGCAGGGAGCCCGACATGGGACTCGATCCTGGGTCTCCAGGATCACGCCCTGGGCCGAAGGCAGGCGCTAAACCGCTGAGCCACCCGGGTTGCACAGTAGCAAAGCTAAACCGTTGAGCCACCCGGGTTGCACGGTAGCAAATATTTTTAAAGTTTTACATAGTCAAAAAATTTAGTTAAAAAAAAAATTTAGGGATCCCTGGGTGGCTCAGCGGTTTGGCGCCTGCCTTTGGCCCAGGGCGCAATCCTGGAGACCCGGGATCGAATCCCACGTCGGGCTCCCGGTGCATGGAGCCTGCTTCTCCCTCTGCCTATGTCTCTGCCCCTCTCTCTCTCTGTCTCTGTGTGACTATCATAAATGAATAAAAATTAAAAAAAAAACAAAACAAAAAACAAAACAAAACAAAAAAAAAAATTTAGTTAAATGGGAAGAAAGTTAAGAGCAAGTATGTTCATTACCACCCAACAGGGTATAAATCACACTAACCCTGGGGATCTCTGGGTGGCGCAGCGGTTTAGCGCCTGCCTTTGGCCCAGGGCGCGATCCTGGAGACCGGGGATCGAATCCCACGTCCGGCTCCCGGTGCATGGAGCCTGCTTCTCCCTCTGCCTATGTCTCTGCCCCTCTCTCTCTCTGTCTCTGTGTGACTATCATAAATGAATAAAAATTAAAAAAAAAACAAAACAAAAAAAAAAACAAAACAAAAAAAAAATTTAGTTAAATGGGAAGAAAGTTAAGAGCAAGTATGTTCATTACCACCCAACAGGGTATAAATCACACTAACCCTGGGGATCTCTGGGTGGCGCAGCGGTTTAGCGCCTGCCTTTGGCCCAGGGCGCGATCCTGGAGACCGGGGATCGAATCCCACGTCCGGCTCCCGGTGCATGGAGCCTGCTTCTCCCTCTGCCTGTGTCTCTGCCTCTCTCTCTCTCTCTCTGTGTGACTATCATAAATAAATAAAAATTAAAAAAAAAATAAAAAAAAAATCACACTAACCCTAGAAGAGATTTTTTTCCCCCTTAAGTGTTATATTTTCATTTAAAGCTTCCATGTCAGAAACAAAAGTAAACACTGGTAAGATCTAAGTTTATTTTTTTTTAAATGGGAAAATCTTCATAACTTAGCTCTTCTCAGATGTATTATTCTGCTACCAGATTCCCAAATGAAGCTAAAAATTCAAAAGAAAAAATTGAGTCGTAAGTCACAGAAAATAATTTTTTTCAAATAGATTTCAGAAAAAGGAAGTATATTAGAAAGATATATAGAAAATTTAAGCCCCACCCGACCCCCAACAAAATGTTTTATAAAGCATACTTACAAAGTCTGATACTCAGAGATGTCCTAGCTACAGAAAAAGTAGTGAGAGAAAAGCAATGGGAAATATGGAAAAATGATGGCTTCTTGAGACCAAAAAAAAGTCAAAACAGAAAATTTAATATTATCTAAAAAGTTCATATTTCATTTAAGCACCTCAAAATATTTAGGTTATCAACAAAATATAAATAGTTCTTTAATAAACTTCACTGCTTTGCTATTTTATGGCAACTGTGCACTTTGTTTACTTTTAACTAAAAATGTACAAATCATATACATAAATTAACAGTTTGTTAATTAAACAGTGTGCTAATTTTCAATAACTCATGCAAGGTGAATCAAAAGCTTAATTTTAGGAGGGGCTGCTGGCTCAGTCAGTAGAGCATGTGATCTCAGGGTTAAGTCCGGGCCCGAAATTGGGTGTAGAAATTACTTAAAAATAAAATCTTAAAAAACAAAACAATAACAGCAACAACCCTTTTCACGACTTGATTTGTTACAGCTTAATTCAAATGTAAAAAACACTTGAAAACAAATCATTTACCCAGAGTATTGCTTATAATCTTAAGCATGATAACATTATGGCTATTTACATAAATGTCCTTTTTTTTTTTTTAATTTTTTTTTATTTATTTATGATAGTCACAGAGAGAGAGAGAGAGAGGCAGAGACACAGGCAGAGGGAGAAGCGGGCTCCATGCACCGGCAGCCCGACGTGGGATTCGATCCCGGGTCTCCAGGATCGCGCCCTGGGCCAAAGGCAGGCGCCAAACCGCTGCGCCACCCAGGGATCCCAAATGTCCTTATTTTTAAGAGGGGCCACCTCGTTTATATAGTTGTTAAAGGACAATGTCTGGAATTTGCCCTAAAACATTACAGAGAAAAAAAAAAAGATGTGTGAAAAAGTCCTGATAACTGCAAAGTTTTAAGTGACAGAGATTCCCTAAATTAATATTTTACATTTGAAAAATTTAATAATAAATAACTTAATTTCTAATACCTGTCACATTTTTTTTTTTTTTAATCAAAAGGTTGTATATGTCCAACTACACTCTGCTTCTATGGAAGGTGACACTCACTGTCAAGGAACTAGTCAAACATCCAGTTTAAAATCTACAGATGAAGGGACCCCTGGGTGGCTGAGTCAGTTAAGCACCTGCCTTTGCCTCAGGTCATGATCCCAGGGTCCTAGGATTGAGCCCCACATTGGGCTTTCTCCTTAGTGCAGAGTCTGCTACTCCCTCTCCCTGCTGTTCCCCTTGCTTCTGCTGTCAAATAAATAAAAACTTAAAAAATAAAAGCTACAGATTCAGAATATAGCTTTGAACTATAGAGAAAAAATAGATTTAAAAAGATTCTCAAGACAAAAGATACCCAAGAGACATCAAGTTCACTATGAACATCTAAACAAATGATCTGGAAAAAATTGTTTTAAAAAATTGGAGGGGGGGGGAGTGCCTCGGTGGCTCAATCAGTTGACCATCTGATTTTTTAATTTCAGTTCAAGTCATGAACTCAGGGTCATGAGATTAAGCCCCACATCAGGCTCTGTGCTGGGTTTGGAGCTCACTTAAGATTGCCTCTATTCCTCTTCCTCTGCCCCTTTCTCTCCATTAAAAAAAAAGTTTTCTCTTTTTTGGGGGGAAAAATTTTTAGAAGTAGGATACATTAAAAGACACTGGTACTTAATTATAACTTTCCGTTTTCCTGTTCTCAGTATGGAGGTAGATGAAACCACTGTCCACATGTCAGAGAAGTAAACAGAAAGAACCCTGTCATTCCAAAGGCAGACTACCTAATCACAGTAGGCTGGAGAAGAAAAACAAATGAATCACAACCTTGAGGATGACAACAGTACCTAAACTTGAGAACTTTGAAGTCAAAGGCAACGTATACTTTCCCTATAAATGATACAGAAACATGCAAATAGTCCAGTGGCCCTCTGCAAAATCCTAATGGAAGCATCTATTTAAAATACATCCTATTTCCCCTTCTGGGCGATATGCTTCTTCATTCTGCCATCCACAGTGTCCATGACAAAGTGCATCATGAAGCAGCTTCTCAGTAAGTATTATAAAGCTAAATTTAATATGGCTTTATGGAATATCTATGCAGTGTATTTGGTACTCATGCTTCCAATGTTCTTCTCTAATTATCTTTGAAAACTGTACTTCCTTTGTTTTAAATACAGTAGACCAGTTTTTCCCCTAACACTTGACATGTAGACTGCAATGTCATTCAATGAAAACAGAGTTAAGTGAAGTGTTTAATAATCCCTACCCACAGACATTCTAATCAAGGCATATGTGAATCATTTACAGTAAGCAGTGATTTTTTTTTTTTTTTTTTTTTTTTAAGTAAGCTCTATTCCCAACATGGGGGTTGAACTCATTACCCTGAGATCAGAAGTCCCATACTCTGCTGACTGCCAGCCAGGTGCCCCAGCAGCAACATTTTTATTTATCTTTCTTTTTTTTTTTTTTAAGATTTTATTTATTTATTCATGAGAATACCAGAGAGGAGAAAGAGAGAGGCAGAGGGAGAAGCAGGCTCCATGCAGGGAGCTCGACCAGGACTCAATCCTGGGTCCCCAGGATCATGCCCTGGGCTGAAGGTGGCGCTAAACTGCTGAGCCACCCGGGCTGCCCACAGTAACATTTTTAAAGGAAATATTTTCTTTGCCACTCTACAAGTGACATATATTATATTACTGCAAAGTGTTGTATACAAATTAATAAATAGAAGCAGTGGCATCGTTCTATAGATAAAGATTATGGCAAAGTGAAAAAGAATGAATTACAGTAAATGAGGAAGAGGAGATATCAGATATGTGGTCATCTATTTCTTTTTATAAAATAGTTAAGAGATCTCAAAGTCATGGAGCTACTTATGGAAAGATCCAGGTCCATAACCCAGGCCAAGACTCTCTCCTTTCCTTCTCTGTACTAATTATGAGTGTCTCTAGACACTAAGAATTCCCCACAGTAATTTTGTAACTTCAATAATCTCAAGAATTTCTTAAAGACAGTTCTTTAAAAATTCATATATAAGTGCCTGTAAACCCAGAGGAAAAGGGAAAGAGAATACACATACACATACAAACCGTTAGTTTGCCCTTACAAATCACTGCTCTAAAGCTCTGGTCACAAGTACCTCTCCTCATTCCCTAGTTTTTTCCAGAACATAAAGGACAAATACTTGCTGTTCTCTTTATTACTCCATATTCATCATGCATAGCAGGTGCCAAATACTAATAACACCTTCACCTCGATTTCATAAAAATTAAACAAGGGAAGAGAGCAGCACAGACTCAGGCTTTTTTAAAGCAATAAATGTACAAAGACTAAGCAGCAGGTTCAAGATCACTGTCATGATTTTATACTAAATGAAGCAGAACTTCAGTATATTTTTCACAGACAAATACAAGCAGATAGAAGCTAAGTTAAAAGCACAGTCCACCAACACAGGGAATGCTGCATTCCAAAACGAATGTATTCCATTGAACCTAGTTTCTACTACTCATTTGGAAGACTTATCAGAAGTGGCACCAATTATGTGTTACAAGTTTAATAAAGGCTTTCACAAACAATGTTTTAAAAAAGGGGATTAAAATGTAGGGCAGCCGGGGTGGCTCAGCAGTTTAGCACCTCCTTCAGCCCAGGGCGTGATCCTGGAGACCCGGGATCGAGTCCCATCCCACGTCAGGCTCCCTGCATGGAGCCTGCTTCTCCCTCTGTCTGTGTCTCTGCCCACCCTCACCCCCCTCAAAAATAAAATCTTAAAAAAAATAAATAAATAAATAATCTAAAGTAATATGGAAAATAGCAGTGTCTTCTTGATTGAAATTCTGCTAAAAAACTTTAAGAGTAGTTAGAAGGCAAATATCCTTTTTGATACATTCAAGTAGCTATTATAAGCCATCTTTATTTATCATCTCATGAGTAATGAGGATGAAAGAACTCGGATGACAACTTTCAACGGAAACTGGAATGTTGCTTTTTTCAAAAAGTCCATGGTGAAAATAAGCAAAAGATACGAAACATTAAACGGGGGGGAGGGCGTGCTTTTAAAGAAAATACCCTACCATAAGAAAATAACCCCCAAATGATTAGATAAGCACAGAACCCTGGAAAGCCAAGAGTTGTCAGGTCAAAGGGGGACTGTACACTAGGTGTGCAATGTGATACAACATGAACGGCTGGAGCTGTTTAAAGCATCACACAAGTAACAGGTGACACTGCCAAGAGGACGCTTTCTCCCCATGAGCTAGCAAGACTGCTAGCTCAAGACCCACAGAGAAGATAACACACAGTAAGAAATGGGTTGTCAAAAAAAAAAAAAAGAAATGGGTTGTCAGGTACAATTAAGAAGTATGCAAGTGATAAATAGCGATAGGGAAGCTAGCCTAATAATGTCAAATAAAAAATCTGAGATTTAAATATCCACAAGCAATGGGAAATAAAGGCTGTATTATTAGGAGGTACGGGAAGGAAATGAAAAATCAAGTTTCTTACAAGGAGTGTTTCCTTAATAATTTAACAATGGGGGGGTGCTTTCTTTTTGTTTGTTTTGTTTTTTTTTTTTTAGCAAAACAAGAGAAAACAAACCTAGACACACACAACAGTGGGTGTATATATAGTAAGAAAATTTGGCATTGAAAAGTGACAAAACGATTAGGTTTCCTTCTCTCATGTTTGTACCACGGGGTCAAACAGGACTAACAGGTTCAGATGCCACTAAGTTCCACAAACAGTTGGCTGGTGCCACTACCACCAGGCAGAGTGCTGCTCTGAGAATACCTTTCAATACAACTAAACAGCCTCCAGTGGTGAAGCACAGAGTTTTAAGGCTTTTTTCCTAATTTGTCTTTTAAAATGTGAGTGGGGCCTAAAGCGGCCATCCCATCCCTAACCCCCTAGTCTCACTGCCCACATATCACCAGTTTATTTTCTATAAAAATGTTTATACATATATACATTCACACCATGACATACACACAGACACACAAGTGTAAAGTGTTCTGAAAACACCTTTCTCCAAGTAACACAGGGAGGTTGTCTTTATCAGTACATACATATCTAAGCCTCCCCATCCCCCTGCTTTAAAGCTTGCACAATATCAAAATACCATAATTTAAGCAGCCATTAGTGAAGTAGTAGTTCTTTGTCAGTTTTTGTGCTATTACAAAATGTCACAATGAACACTCCAATACATGTCTATTGCTATAACTTTTCAGGTTTCTGTTTGCAATTTCCAGAAGTTCCACTTCTGAGTCAAAGGGATATATACCTAATTCTGATAAACGTGCTTCAAAAAGATTGCATCCAGTTACTTTCTACTATCATATGAGCCAACCTCACACCCTTACCAATACTGGTATTAAAGCTTTTACAGTGGAAATAAAGTTCATCTTTAAACACCACAATTGCCATCTGTACCTCAAATTGCTGTTCACCAATTCAACTGCAGCCATGGCTGGGTCACCCGAGAGGAAAGGATCCACTCTACTGACCTTCCTTCTTGCCTCTCTAACACACACCTACATGTGAACATGTGAAGGCAGCCCTTCAGTATTTATGGAAAAAAAAAAAAAACCCACTAAAATGCGAAGCACTTTCAGTAGCTAACTCAAAAACAAGACTAGCCAATTAAATCTCACTTAACCTGTGAGGCAGGTTAACTCCAGAACCTGGGCAGAAAAATGTGAAAAAAAGAAAAGAGTTTAGTCTGACATGTCATCATTTAATTAAATGACAGGAATTGTATTTTACCTATCTAAATACATAAAGTATTTGCACTTCCATATCTATGCCCCAAAGAGGATGTGAGGTTAATTTATTTCTTGGGTAGACCTGATACTTTAAATAGCTCCTTACCAAACTACTTTTGCTGTTACAGCACACAAAATAATGAATACTCACAAAAGATTTATACAGATTTACATAGAGTATCTCAATAACAGATATTTAACATTTTAAGAAATAATGTTAGTCTCCAATTTACTAAAAGCCTTAGTTTACTCTTGACTACTTTGAAAACAAAGAGATCTTGGAGGAAATAATTCAAACATATAAAGTGGTACTTAGCTTCCATGTATCTACTTATTTATATACTATTTGACTTTCTAGTTATAAATATCATCAAATGACTTCCTCATTACATCTATCAGGATTTTCACTTTACTCCCACATTCCCCCTCCCTATCTATCCATGGAACAAAGGTATAGCACCACTGTTGGTCAAACTGATATTCAGAAATTACACTCCTAATAACCATGTAAATATCATTCACTGCTGAGACATACAGTATATGACCAAGCTTTTTCTTTTCAGTATTTTTTTCGAAGGAAATAATCACCGCTTTACACTAAGCAAACAAGAAACCAATGTATCCATCATTAATCTCTCCCTCAACTCTGATAGAACTGTCTCCACATGTTTAAACACATCAAGACGAGTACCTGTATTTGAATGCTTTCCCTCACAAATTTACCAATCTCACTCTTTGACTTGATCAGGGAGATGCCCTCCAGTCCCTAAGCATATGCTGGCTGGATGTTAAAGGAAGGGGACTCATGAATATGCAATAGAAGGGTGCCAGAAAGGGACTGGTTCCTGACCTCAATGTGCCCAGGAATAGTTAAGAATTTGTTAAAAAGTTAAGTTGTTAAATAGTTAAGAATTTGTTAACATCACTTTAAAATAAACAGAAAATATTCAACATCTGCACTATCTAGACGGTAATATCTAGGACTGCAGAGTTGCATGGAGACTTACAGAACACCAAGGAAGTCCTAATGCCCAGCCACCTCTCTGCCACTCAGGTTCACAAAATCACCCCGTTTCGGAGCTCCCCTATTCCCAAAGAGGGCTTTTTTTCCCCCAAGAACAAAGACTTCACAAGAAAATAAATTCAGAATTCTAGTGGTTAGAGGAGTGGGCTCAATGTGAATCTCTGCCTGATCATTTACTTGCCATATGGTCCTGGGCAGGTCACTTAAATCTCTGTGTGCCTTTGTTTTCCTCAATGTAAAAAAGGAGCTTAATAAATACAAGATTAAGGAAAGGCTCAGTATGTCCTATTATTAATAGTCCAAAATCATATCTGCATCTTTAACAGGGTACAGCTATCATTCTAGTCTACCTTGGTTACTATCAAGGTTACTAAAACTGAAATTATTTCTCTTAAATCTTTTTTTTTTTAAGATTGTACTTATTTGAGAGAGAGAAGAGCAAGAATGAGAGCGAGAAAAAGAGCGAGAGGGGGAGCAGCAACCCCTCACTGAGCAGAGAGCCAAATGTGGGGCTCAATCCCAGGACCCCAGGATCATGACCCAAGGCTAAAGCAGACACTTAACTGAGCCACCCAGGGGTCCCTGCTTAGAGCCTTGTTATATTGATGTTAGCAATTACTAACAAGGGGATTAACCTATAACTTGTTCCCAAAATGGCATTCTGCCCAACTTCTATGCTGAAGTCCCTTTCCAATTTTTTTAATTGCTACTTAGTGTTTTTAGTCACAAATATATATAACAGCCATCCCTTTTAGCACTCAAATGGGCTGAATACTATTCTAAGCCTTTTGTACTAACTCTGCACCCTCACAACAGCCAGAGAGACAAGTTACTATTACAAAGACATATTTGTACCACATTCTTCCTCTCTGCCTTTCCAGCCAACACTGGTCGTCTTTCATTTCCTGAAACACAACAAGCTCTCACCCTCTTCAGGGCCTTTGCAATGGTTACTTCTTCTGGCTGGCCCTGACTTCCCTGTTTCTACAGATAGCTTGCTTCCTCTTATCCTTTATGGTGTGTCTCAAATGCCACTTCCTCAGATACCTTTCTGATCACCTGAAATACACACCCCGATCGACCCCTCAGTTATTCTCTACCTGTGTCTGTTTCTGTGAAGGTCTTACCAGAAATACTATTTTATCTGTTTGTATGCTCCTTCACCTCCAACAAAATCCAAGTTCCAAGATGGCAGGAACCTTATCTGACTTGTTCTTTGCCTGCATTATAATTAGTGCTCAACAAATACTAGCTAAATGAATAATGTGAGAAAATAAAAATAAATTAACGTGAATAGGTACCAGGCACTATCCTAGACAGTGGGATCTGGAAATAAGAGAGCACCTGCCCTCAGTTCAAGTTCTAGTAGGAAAATGACAAGCAAACAATTACCAAGGAGTATTAAGATAAGAGTTACCCAAAGGGTGCTAAGGAGGCTTAATGAAGGTGGTCCTAACCCAAGAGAGTGGGAAGGGAAAAGGTATTTTCAGGATGTAGTGATGCCAGCTGAACCCAAGAGGAGATTAGCCCTCTGTTCTTACGTGGCAGCTACAGGAAGTTTGCTCCAAACATGCAAAAAATAAGATGGTCCCCAAAGCTCAACTCAGTATCAGCACATAATAACCAAGAAGAAAGGTGTGCAAGCCATCTGAAGGAGCCAAACTGAATATACTTGTGCATGTAAAGAAAAAGGTATCAACAGAAAGGGTCAGTAAGCACTAAAGGAAAAATCAGAGGAAAAGGTTGGCAGACACCACTGAAGAAACTGAGCAGGGGAGGAAGAGCTTTTGCTCATACACGAGTCTTCTGGTCACAAGGGATCTCTTCATTATGGGATGATGGCATCATCAGATTATGACAAGCCATTAAACATTTTATTCATCTCATTGTTTTTGTTCTGATTCCTTCTCACATAACTTTCTAGTTATAGTATGGGCTGCTAGCAATGTCCTATAGGGAGAGCGCACACTGGTGCACACTGTAAATAATATACAGGCTTTTCAATTTTACCTTTCAGATTCATGACCTTGGTTAATCTGAGACCAAAAAAAAAAAAGTGGATCTGCCCCTAGTTCACCAATTATATACCTGGAGGTGGGGAGTCTTTCTCCTAACAAAGGATGAGGTTAGCCTGATTTTAGAGAGAAGAAAAACGTTTAGGATTTAAGAAAAACATTTGAGGTGGATCTGACAGATACAGAAGGTGAAGAAAGAGAGCTGAGCCAAGGATGATTCTAATATTTTAGAACTGAGTTATCTGGAGATGGCAATACCCTTCACCAAGAGAGCAAGAACAATCAGAGGGACACAAAGACTTACAGAGATTTCCTATTTAGGACATGCTAAATCTGCAGCCTCCTAAGGACAGCTTAGTGGAGATGTCCAATAGGCATTTGGCCATCCAAGACCGGAACTCAAGAGATTTTAACTTTTAGAGACACTGTATTAGGACTGTAGATGAAATCATCCAAGAAAAGTGTGTCAACTAACAAGAGATGACGACCGGGAATCCCTGCGTGGCTCAGCGGTTTAGTGCCTACCTTTGGCCCAAGTTGTGATCCTGGAGTCCCGGGATTGAGTCCCACATCGGGCTCCCTGCATGGAGCCTGCTTCTACCTCTGCCTGCGTCTCTGCCTGTCTCTCTCATGAATAAATAAATAAAATCTTAAAAAAAAAAAAAAAAAAAAGGAGATGAAGACCAATTGTGGAACCTGAGCAATGCCAGTTTTTAAAGAGGAACCTGCAGGGTAGTCTGAAACAGAGACAGACATCTAGATTTGTTCTGAACACTTATTAGGTGGTGGGTCAATGTCATATTTCAACAATTATATCTGCATTTTTTTTTTTTTTTTTACAGAGAAAGTACAAGTTTTAAAACAAAAGTGATTTGCTTAAAGTTATTGAAAAAGACACAGGAGTTCTTTCTGAATATCAGAATATAGCTTCCTGGGACAGGAAGGAAATCAATGAGATACACCCTCCTAACTTCTCAACAGCACTTCAAAAAGTGAAATAAAGCTTGTTGAAAAGAACAAAGAACGTTCTTTGGGGAGCTACTTTAAAATGTTTAAGTCTTGCCAAGAGTTTAAAGTCCACGATGCTAAATAACCACCTTTGGATGAATTTTCAAGGCGGAGAAAAAAGTTCCAATGTGTATTTTAATGACTAACATAGGTTTTGAGAGACATTACTACACATTTATATTCTATAACAAGTCAAACTTTAATCTTAGGAGGTCTAGGATACAGCACAGTATTATTCTCCCCAATGGCGTCACTGAGTTTATGACTCACTGAGTTGAAAACTTTGTCATCAAGAACCATTCATTCATTTATAGCAATGCCAAGTGCTAAAATTGAGCTGTACCACACTTCCTATCCTATCATAGCTGACAGCTTTGTTGGAGAAGACAAACTATTCCACAAAAAACCTGGGATTTCAACACAAGTTGCAAATTAAGTGCCAAATAGCAGTAGGATAGGTTAGATGAGGGAGTCATCACAAAAGACTGGATTGCATAAGAAGAAAATGGTGAGGGAGCCAGACTTTAAAGAAAGGCGAGACAGTCAAGAAGCAGTATGAGGGGGATCTCCCTCTGCCTGTGTCTCTGCCCCCCCCCTCTATCTCTGTGTGTGTGTGTGACTATCATAAAAAAAAAAAAAAAAAAGAAGCAATACGAGGTAACAGGAGTATTGCAAGCAAGACAGAGGTAGGAGTGAAGGCACAGATGCAGGAACCAGCTGTTCAGTCTTTTTGGAATAAGAAATTCATGTAGCCAGGCAATAGTCAACAAGGCCAGAGAAGCAGACCACAAAGTTTTATACTTTATCCTATGGACAGTATACAGCCAAATGATGGTTTTACACACAGGTAGGCAGTGGAAGATTTTGAAAAAGCAAGATTTTGGAAAAATTAATCTGGCAACTGTGTAATAAGTAATAACATATCATGATTGTGGTGGGGGTACACATGTCAAAACTCATCAAACTAGACACTTGAAATTGCTGAATTTTATTGTACATAAATCATACATCAGTAAGACCAATTTAAAGGTAAAGACAGGAATGATATTAAGTATTAAAAAAACAAGCTGTGGGATCCCTGGGTGGCGCAGCGGTTTGGCGCCTGCCTTTGGCCCAGGGCGCGATCCTGGAGACCCGGGATCAAATCCCACATCGGGCTCCCGGTGCATGGAGCCTGCTTCTCCCTCTGCCTGTGTCTCTGCCTCTCTCTCTCTCTCTCTCTGTGACTATCATAAAAAAAAAAAAAATTAAAAAAACAAGCTGTAATATATATATACATTATATATTTATAGCCTATATATAGAGATATAGTCCATATAAAAATTTGAATATTTGATAGCTGAGGTTAATTTAGTGTGCTGAAACCAGCTGATTATATGCAGTTCTTCCCAATTTCAAGTTCAGTGACATCACATCTGTACTCTGAAACCAGACATGGTGGAGTATTTACACTTCAGAAATCAGCAAATGCTACAAATCAAGGCTTTATTCCCCGGGCAGAGGTTCAACATTCACCAGGACACCACTGTGTCATTTCTATACAAGGTCTAGTATGAATACGGCACTAAATGAAGAGTCCCTCAACATTTTCTTCTAATTCGAAATAATGACACAGTTCTGAAGCACCATTTCTTAATCTTATCCTCAGCAGATGGTTACCAAAAAAGTATTAGGTTTAAGAGCCTAACATTTTATTGGTTTGAAGAACTAAAGCATGCCTATGTATTAAGACAGAAACCTTTGTTTGCATCTCTCAATCAAGGTTTTCTAGCTATTATGTGGTTCCCCTGAGACTAACACCAATTGATGATGATAATGCACAAAAAATTCCAGCATTCACTCCATTATAGGAAAGGCTAATTGCATGGGCCTATTATTGGAATATGCTCTCCTAGTTTAAACTAGTTGCATTTCAATAGAGTAAAGAGCATTTTCTAGAGAAACCCTACTGTGAAAAGATGAACTTTTGTCTTAACAACTTTAGTTTCAAAAACTATTCACTTATAGATGCCTATTTCACATCTCTGAAGCAAAATGGCTCATTTGTTATGTAGATTACTAGGCAATCACTTAAGAATAAAGAGGTTTCTTCTTTAGAGGCACCAGCTCACTATCTGCACAGGCTCAATCTCAAAACCAGCCAAGTATACTTCTAAATATGACAGCAAATAACTATTTGAACCTTTGTGATTTAACTGTGGAAAAATACAAACGTGTACCTCCTTTTTATTCTCCTTCCCACCTTCCAGGGACCAATCTGGGGTTCCTTCCAAGGAAGGGTGCCTTTTAGAGGGTGCAGAGAGAGGGCGTCTCTCTGCAAAGATATCAGGGTATAGGAGGCAGGTACAGCAAGAGGTACAGTATGCTGATCACTGCAGCAGGTCTGATTCCGTGAGTCCTTATTTAATTAACAGACTTAAGTTTTGTTTCAAAAATTCTTAAGTCCATTACTTAATTCAGAATGTAATTCTTCATGAACGAAAGCCAATATAACTCACTTGTATCTGAAGTACACCACTTTACTTTGGAACACTAATCCCCATCTATACCGAAGTTTCTACTAGGGAACGCACATGCATTCGGGGTTCTGAGATGCTAACAATCTTCACTGTGTAGACCTCATTGCACCTAAAGCCCCTACACCTCAGAAGAAGGGAAATAAGAAGACATAAGAATTATCATGAAGAACTATGAAATATAAGGAGCAGGAAGAAAATGTCAGGGGGGACAAATGACTGGAAATGTGAGAAGAAATATGTAAGAATCACCAGGGTATTAACATCCCCTCCCCCGCAGAGAACTAGGGGTGTGGAGAGGGTGGCAGGTATTCATCAGACATGTACACTTTGATAAAGCACCCCATGAGTTCCAATCTACACTACAAACGAAGAACTGCAGATTTAGGGAGGGAGCTGCCAGGCCATGAAGAGTATACAAGAATCAGTTCCAAGCCCCAGATCTGTCCACTGAGCACTTTTTGTACCACAGGTCCTGGCCCAAGTATCTTTTCCTTTTGCTACTTTATTTGGGCTTTTAATTCCCCTGGAAGAGTAGAAATAAGAACCCCAGCCAAAAGGAAAGAAAAATATACCTGTGGCCCTATCTCTTTACTAATATTTACCATTCTTCAAAATGCTCAAGCTCAGATGTTACAATGTACAATTCTAAGAGCTGGGGACAAAGGTATAACAGACACAGGATCTACCCTCCAAGGAGCAGCTTGACAAGGCAGGTGGGAGGGAGCTGAAGCCACAAACACACAGCTGGTTATAAAGTGTAACTTCTCACAGGGAAACCAAGAACGCAATTGGAGTACACACAAGAAAGGAAAAGCACCTGTGGCAGATATGGAGCTGGGTGTGGGACTTCCAGGAAGACTCTGAGGAAGATGGAAAGCTTGAGGTGAATACTAAAGAATAAAGGCAAGCTGGCCAGAAGAGGAACTATGCAGAACAGTCAGCAACCGTCCTTTGAGAAGACAGGCACAGCACCTGCAGGGTGGGCGGAGCTCCACATCTCAGACCTTCACCATAGGAAGGCACTAGCCCTCCTTCTCTACCAAAAGGACCCTCTAATACCCAGGTTGGGCTTCAAACCATAGGCACTGAAGAGCAAAACTAAGGGGTTTTAAGCAGGAAGTACCATGATCGGATGTACTAAACAGGATCAGTCTAGCAGTAAAATGAAAGGCAGACTGGAAGGAAGGAGACACAGACTAGCCACAGGGAGCCCTGAAGTTGTGAGATGATCTGCAACAGTCCAGGTAGATCATAGGGCCTAAATAAAGCAGTGGTGCTAGGGCTGGAGAGAAGTGGGGAGACAAAACATCTCAAGGAGGCAGAAAAAACAGGATGAAGGAGTTATGGGGTCATTCCGGTTTCTTACTTGGGTAACAGAAGAGTGAACACACACACACATACACATACAGATCAGTCTGATTTTGGAGGATATAATACAGAAAGCAACATTAGACATGGTAAAGTTTTAGGGGCCAGTTGGGATATCCCCGGGGAGAAGTCTGAAAGTCAGGAAGCTATACCACAGTAGAGTTTGGGAAGTAACCGACCATGTAAACATCTGAATCTTTTTGTATGGTAAGGTTGTTACATGAAAAGATTGATGAAGCCACCCATGGGAAAACCAATCTTTAATAAGTCTACATTAACCTAGAGAGAGAGAGAGAGAGAGAGAGATGTGGGACCAAAGTAGGTCTTTCCAGCAAAACAGAATGGAATGTTTCTTTAGTCCACAGGTCCACCAACTATGGCATTGTGGGTTTTTGTAAATAAAGTTTTATTGTACAATGCCAAATCCATCCACTGATTGATAGCTGCTTCTGTGCTGCAACGACTGAGTCGAGTAATTGCAAAAAGCCCAAAATATTTACTACTTGGCCCTCTATATATTATTTGGCCCATCCCTCCTTTAATTAATAGCCTTTGGGCTAAGCCTATCCCCACTTCCTACCTCAGTCTCTTCATTTGAGAAACAAAAAGTACATTGTGTTTAAATGCAGCAAGAACTTAGAAGGTTCATGAAGACTGTTAATATCAAAGCCATTCATCAAAATTTATGCTCACCCCTTAAAAAATGTTGTGCAACACAACCGAACAATATTTCCAATTAAAGTCAAGGTTTTAAAGTATATAAAAATTTACAACATATAATTTGAGAATGCAGTATTTAAATTACAAGGCAATTTACTGATTCACATGTGACTACAAAATAAAGGGAATCTCAATCTCAACCTTCAATCCAATTTAGAATGTTACACCACAGTCTACTCCAGAAAGAAATCACCTCACAAAAGCCTTTGATAATAGAACAGATGGACCATGAAGCAGATTTAATCAGTGCCATCTCCACCACCGCCATCATTTCTTGAACACCTACCATGTCCAGTTAACTATGCTGAGCTCCCAATGCCTGTTTGTCTGACTTAAGCCCTACAATGGGGGCACCCAGTGATTTTACAGATGAGGAAACTGAGCCTCTGGAAGTTAACAGCCTTATTTCATATCACCTATGGAGGGTCAATGGGAGAACTGATAACTGGTCCAGGCACAGTTAGAACCAAGTCGGACCTCAGAGGCTCCGTGCTCACCCTCAACCCCATATTTTATTGGTTGTTCTTTGCACCACAGCAAAGATCATCTGCAGAGACACAAGGAATCTGGAAACAACTAGGAACACCTATCTGCTTCTCTTCCTCCTCAGAACTCAAGAGTAGGTCTTAGAACTGGTTTTGGTATCACAGATGTTAAGGAGGTGAAGCATATCAACTGTCCCAATGGGCTCGGGCCTCAGAACCACCACCAGGTACGAGGACCTGTTGCCAGCAGATAATGTATTCTAGTTTCCAAACTACTAACCTCACAGACGAACTTTTTAAACAACCCTGTCTATAAACTGAGAGTAGCCAGCACCAGAAATAAAAAGATCTTAGTAAATCAGATATTACAGTAATGTACTCTAAGAGGTAATACAATATACTAACTCAGTGGAAAGAACACAGGCTTTCACTTCAAACTGACCCAGGTTTGAATTCTGATTTCAACACCAGCCTATGACAGTGACTTATCTCCTGGGGACCATCTCCCTTGGGGAAATAAGACCACCCTTCTTTCCACATGGCCTGGGGAACTATCAGTACTGTTGTGAATTTTAGTGGGTTTACAGTCAGACAGCCCAAGTTTATCACCCAGTCCTGCAAATTACTTGGCCCGAGACTGGGGCCTAAGCCTCAGATTTCTCATCTGCAAAACAGGAAAAATGACAACAGGATCTACCTCTCTGGATTGTTTTGAGGATTAATATATCTAAAGTGCTAGAAGCACAGTGCCTGGCACATAGCACTCAAAGAGGCTTATTTTCAGTCTAAGTTATAGACCGAAGGATAACTTCTAAACCTCCTAGAACTGATCTTTAGGGGAAGCAGCATCTTTCCTTGAGGCTATGAAATTAACTTTTATAGCTTTATAAAGGAGTGGTAGAAACTCCTTTCCAAAAAAAGCTGGTGGCTTGGCTCTATTTTGTTAAATGGCAATAAGTTTTCTTCATCTCTCGCCTCAAACTTTAAAATAAATATTAAATAATACTACTGGTGCTTTCAGGCAGGCAACGCCCTTAACCTCCAAAGAGAACAAGACTCTTTTTCCCCCACATATGGTTTTCAGAGCACCAGGAAGAAACACTGGAAAAGGCATCTGCTGAGAAGCAGAACCTTAACTCTTTGTAAAACAGCCTGCCTGCACCTGTGGCCAAAGCCCAAGCAAATAAATTACGTGGCCCAGACCCCAGTCAGCCTGTCTTTCAAAAGAAATCCCCCACCCCCAACATGCAGTCACCTTTGAGCCTCACTTCCCACCTCAAAAAGCCATAAAAATATTGAGTTCCAGAGTTTTCTTTCAATCATTAGTTCCGGATTTAGAAAAAGATCAAAAGCAACGCAAAGACAATCTATAATAAAGAATTCCTTGTCCTCTGCCAGCCTCCTAAGTCTGTCCGGCTAAAACGTGCCTTTTGTACCAAGTTCAATTATTGATGTCACAACAGAAGAAATTCATAAAACCCTCTGACTTTCAGAAGGTTTTCTCAGATGCACGTTTTCAGTTTGTATTCCTACACCTGTTAGTTTTTCTTCAAATGATTTTAGCTTTTTTTTTTTTTTATAGGCAGATAATCATGTTTATTTAGTCCAGGACTCAAAGACTCTAAACACAAACGTTTAACATGCACTATAACTGGCTTAACATAGAAGTCTTCTGCCATTAAACATACCCAGTCCAAGGGGGATAGGAGAAAAATAGGAAAACAGTCTTTTGATACAGCACTGGCTTTATCTACCACAGAAATCAACATGCTTACTTTATACAGACCATAACAGATCTGCTTTAAATTTCTCAGTCATTTGCTACAGAATCACAAGTGATAAATGTATTGTGTTTCTCACTTTTTAAAAACCATTTATCTATGCTCAAGTTCTAACAGAACTTTTTTTCCCCCTAAAAAAAAGAAAGCAAGCCCTACCAAAAATCAATTCAGGACAAGAACCATCCTCTCCAGCACTATGCTACAGTGTAGGTTCAGATTTGCAAGCCTTACTTTTGTTTTGAAAGCTAAGGGGAAGGAAAGTAGCTTTTCTGTATTAGCTTTCATTCCTGGGGAAATGGAAATAGATGCAAGCCTTCAAGGTTATACAGTGCACACAGAGAACATCCTGTCCATTTGCCTAGCACACTGCTAGCATGCTCACAGCTAATGGCCAAACCACCTGCAAAAGTCTCATTTGCTCAGTCCCACATGTTGCCCACAAATTCAAGATTATGCTGTTTCATTTTGTTTATTTTAGAACAGTCACCTTGTATCCAACTGATCCCGCCCACTTCTGGTGCCAAGGTGTTAACATGTATTATTACATTGCTAAAGGCAGGAAATAAACAGTTCCAGCCCCTACCCTGAAGACAGACCCTTTACATCCCTACTTCTTCCTCACCTGCCCAACTGTTCTATGTGTGTTAGAGGCTGGGTAGGTGACGGCAGATGACAAGGTTGAGAGAACCAACACTGTGGGAGTGGGGGGGTGGGAGCGGTTTCTGAGAGGAAAGGGTGCAGGCAGGAATATTGGGCAATACAAACTTGTCAGTTCTTTTAACCCTAAACATGGTGCTCTCAAAAAATGTTCTCCCTGGATTAAGTCCTAAACTAATAAAAAGCCTTTTAGAGATATCATGGAGGGATGTGGGTATTTTTTACAACACTAAGTAGCTAGGAAAGACAACTACAACTTTGAACTTTAAAGTTTAGAAGAATTCTTTTTTAAAATCTACTTGCTTATGATTTTCCTAAATTAAAAAAAAAAACCTTGGGCACCTAGGTGGCTCAGCTGGTTAAGCATTGCCTGTGGCTCAGGTCACATTCTCAGGGTCCTGGGGTTGAGTCCCATATCCCGCTCCCTGCTCAACGGGGAGTCTCTTCTCCCTCTCCATCTGCTGCCCACCCTCCCCATGCTCACTCGCTCTCAAATAAAATTTTTAAAATATATATATATAAATAAAAATAACATCTAAGCAGTACTCAATGTTGCCTCACCATTTTAGTGAACATACCTTTGAATACTCTTCCTAAAACCCCCAAGTGTGAGATTCATTACCAAGAGCTAAAACTATTTACTGTTTTGGGCTGTATGTTTAGCATTTATTCTCTCAAAGCACAGAGAGTTTCAAAATCCTACAACTACCTCCAACTTGGTTTCTAAAACTGCTTCTATTTAAATCAGGTGCTGGTAGGTCTCAATTTTCATACCTTAAAGCGAGACAAATGCTCCTATTCAAAAGTACTGGCAGAAGGATGCCTGGCTGGCTCAGTTGGTAGATCAAGAACTCTTGATCTCAGGCTCATGAGTTCAAATCCCACACTGGGCACAGAGATTACTTTTAAAAAGAAAAAAAAAAAAAAACTGGCAGCTCAGGAATGCCAAAAGCAGCAACGACCCCCAAGAGACAGCTCATATCATCTACACACACACACACACACACACACACACACACACACACACACACGGTTCATAAACAAGAGGAACTCAAGCTTTCTAGAGAATTTCTCACAACTATATTCATACTTGCTATAATGTATAGCAAGAGACACAAAGATAAAAAATACCCTCATGAAAGATGATGTTCAAAAATACAAATTCTTAAAATTACCAAACCTACATCTATCCCAATTTGATGATAGAAAGAAAACACCAAGAAGACCCCCTGATGTCCCACCTAAAACCAAGGAGTATAGATGAGAGCGTATGTATCACATGATAGGCTACAATTATTTCTACTTGAGAAAGCAAATGACCAACTCCAGTTCAAAGGAAAAATTACCAATTTCTATTATCTACTTGCTTCAAAAGGGTAATAATAAATAAGAGTCAAACTAATGAATTTGAAACTGAAATTAAAACAAAAGCTTGACTGAACATAAACTTTATGTTCAACATAAATACCAAGATCCATTTCTAGACTTAAAAAAATTTTTCCTGTTGATATCCTGCTTAAAACCGTCACCACTAACTCTCAGTGCCTGCAGGACAAAATTCCCTCAGCCTGGCTACTCATCTACAGACTCTCCTCTGCTTCTTCCCTGGCCTTCCCAATCCAGGGACTCTACGTACATTCAGTAACACTCAGTAAGTTCTTTGAATGATGTGGTTTTACAGCTCTATGCCTTTGCCTAGTTCCTTCCTCTCCACCTAGAATGTCCTTCAACTTTGTGTGCTGAAAATGCCTACACATCTTTCAGGACTAAGGTCAACCTTCACCTCTTGCAAAAGGCCATGTTTACTAGTGGGCTGCACATGGTATTCCCTCCGCCACTCATAGGCTGACAAGGTTCACTTCTCTGTGCTAAAATACAGGAACCATATCTTGATTTTCTTGGTAGCATTTTTACTGATTTGCAAGGGTCTGACACTAGAAAAGGCACTCAAAATACTTGATTATAAAACATACTGGAAAAAACACTGTATCATTTCACATTCATCAGATTAGCAAATATCAGAAAGCTAGACAAGTGAATGTTGGTGTGGATATGAATAAACAGATTTCAAAGAAATGTAGTTTTTTGGTACAAACACTTGAAAGAGTTAATTTTTTATTTCTAGCAAAGCTGAAAATGTGTACCTTAATAAGACCAGCAATTCCACTTCAAAGTATCCACATTAGGTCATTATTTGTCAAATGTGAGTCCTGATTAGCACTTTTTTAAAGTAAGAGAGATACATACATACCTCAAGGATGCATCTCTCACATCTCATGGCTAAGTAGTTTTTCAGCTAACTATATAAATTTTTTTTTATAAAACTATAGTTTCCATTGTGCATATATATGCACATATATATATGTGTATGTATGCTGAGTCTCAATGTAAAAAACATTTCTTACGGTGTCTAATAAACAAAAAAGACTGAAAAACACTGTCCTACAGAAACACACATTGCTCAAAATGACATTGATAAGTTTTTTTAAAGATTTTATTTATTTATTCACAAGAGACACAGAGATCCTGAGCCAAAGGCAGACACTCAACCATTGAGCCACTCAGGCAAACCACATAAATATTCTTTATAGTATTATACATAATCATAAAAAACTGGAAGTAATCTAAATGTACATTAACAAAATGAGTAAGTAAAATGTGGTACTGCATGTAACTTTTAAAATAGGTATAAATGAAGTAGAGCTATAAATGAAATAGAACTTCTGTCAGTATCGATAAATCTCAAAAGTAATACTGACCTAATATATAGGATATTATTTATTTAGATATACAAAACAGGGACTCCTGGGTAGCTCAGCAGGTGAGCATCTGCCTTTGATTCAGGGCGTGATCCTGAGGTCCAGGATCAAGTCCCACATCAGGCTCCTGCGGAGAGCCTACTTCTCCCTCTGCCTGTGTCTTTTTCTCATGAATAAATACAATCTTTTTAAAAAATAATAAACATGCAAAACAATGATACATATTACTATGGATACACACCTAAAAGTAAAAAAAAAAAAAAAATGACAAGAGAATTCCAGAAAGTAGTTACTTCTATTTCATGAAGAGAGGGAGGGGAGTGGAATCAGAGAGGACTACACAGGGGCTTCAATGTTAACTACAGATCTTCTCTTTATCTAAAATATAAAATTTCAGGGATCCCTGGGTGGCTCAGCGGTTTAGCGCCTGCCTTTGGCCCAGGGCGTGATCCTGGGGTCTCGGGATCAAGTCCCGTGTCGGGCTCCCAGCATGGAGCCTGCTTCTCCCTCCTCCTGTGTCTCTGCCTCTGTGTGTGTGTGTGTGTGTCCATCATAAATAAATAAATAAAATCTTTTTAAAATAAATAAATAAATAAATAAAATATAAAATTTCTGAAGCAAATATAGCAAAATGTTAAGATCTGACAAAACTGAATAATGGATCTTCTATTATCCTCATCTTATTTCTTATCATATTTGTTGCACTCAAAATATTTCATCATTTAAAAAGAATTTTTAAATGAGCAAATAACTAGAACACATCATAAATAAAGCAAAACCTAACTCTGACAATGTCCTAGTGTCTATAGTTCCAAATCAGTACGTATGCCATATTATTTTTCTTGAGCTAACATTTGAATGCTTATGTGTCAGACCTTGTGCTAAGCCCTAGGTCCACAATCTCACTTCACTGGTATAATGGCCCTCTGTGTACTATTACTTTTCTATTAGGCTGACTGCATCACTGTCTCTGGTCTTTAATCCTGAGGGTCCAATTATACTCACCATTCCATATTTTCTGAGGGGGGGGAAAAAAGGATGAATCTATTTCCAAAAGATTTTAATACAGATTCAAATCAAGAGAGCTTCTCCTGCTGAATTCTGTGAATCCAAAGAATCTATTCCAGTTTTACACAAATGAAATTTTATTAAATGTACCCGACCCTTCTTCAGTTTGTGTAAAATTTATACATATACAGCAAAAGCTAACCTAGCCTCCATCTGATCACTCACTTTGCTTTAAAAAAAAAAAAAAATCAATTCAGTGCATATGGGTCCACTTCAAATACATTTGGCATAAATTGCTAAACTGTTTTTTTTTTTTTTTTAGTAGGCAGCTATTGGGGTACACCAGGGTGGCTAAGTTGGTTAAGCATCCAACTCTTTTTTTTTTTTTTTAAGATTTTATTTATTCATGAGAAAGACAGAGAAAGAGAGAGATAGGCAGAGATACAGGCAGAGGGAGAAGCAGGCTCCATGCAGGGAGCCTGACATGGGACTCAATCCCAGGTCTCTAGGATCATGCCCCGGGCTAAAGGCAGCGCTAAACTGCTGAGCCACCCAGGCTGCCCAAGCATCCAACTCTTGATTTCAGTTCAGGTCATAAGCTCAGGGGTATGAGATGCTGAGCAGGGCGTCTGCTTGAGATTCTCTCCTATCCTCCACCCTCAGGCATGCCCACACTTGCACTCTCTATGAAATCAATCTTTAAAAGAAAAAAAGGGCAGCTGTAACAGTTAATTTAAACTCTAAAAGCTTAATTTATAAGTTATCAGAATGTGTGAAAAATATTTTCCCCACTAGGGTAACATGCATTTTAAAGCAATCTTTCTGGCATAACTTTGCCTTTCTAATACTGTTTAGAGTAAGAGTATGCCTTCTTACTCTGAAAATGAATAAATTAACAATCTCATCACTTGAATATTTCCTCTATGGAAAAAATTACATATCAGTGGAATTATTGTTAATATCCTCTAGTGTAATAATGGTACTGTGCTTACACAGGAAAAGTCCTGACTCTCTGAAGATGTATGTTGAAGTTAGGCAGAAATATTATGATACTTGCAACTTACCTGGAAAAGGCGCAACTAAAAATAGATGATCAAGCAAATACAGCAAAATATTGAGTCTACACAGTGGGAAGATAGATAAGAATTCATTTTATTCTTTCCACTTTTATGTATCTGAGATTTTTCATAGTCAACTATAAAGAAAATTTTTCAGTCAATATCTGAACAAAAAACTTAATGCCAACTTTATGCAATCTATCTAAATTACCTCATCAACCAACTTGCAGAAAATGAAGTTTTCTCTGCTTTTGTAGTTTTACTCATTAAAACGTGGCAGTTGAAAGAAAAGATCTACAATAAGGCCAAGTTAAAGGCCTACTGCTACATTTTAACCAGTAAATATTACTGCCAACCTAAAATTGGTTCTGTAATATTATTAATCATAACTTAAAGTATCTTAGACAAGCTTAGACTCTTTATGCCATAGAAATTATGTAGCAATCTAGAAAAATCATAAAACTGATAACCAATTTCCTCAATCATGGCATTTCCAATAAGCCAAACTTCAATAAAAGGATTTATAATGGGGGCACCTGGGTGGCTCAGTCAGTTAAGCATTTGCCTTTGGAGCAGGTGAAGATCCTGGAGTCCTGGGATACAGCCCTGAGTTAGGCTCCCTGCTCAGCAGGGAACCTGATTCTCCCTCTCTCTCTCTCTCTCTCCCCGCATGCTCTCTCAAATAAAATCTTTAAAAATAAATAAATACGGGGCACCTGGATGGCTCAGTCATGATCCCAGGGTCCCAGAATGGAGTCACCACATTGGTCTCTCTGCTCGGCGGGGAGTCTGATTCTCCCTCTTCCTCTGCCCCCTCCCAACTCCTATTCTCTCTTGCTTGTGCTCGGCTTTCTCAAATAAATAAATAAAAATCTGGGGCACCTAGGTGGCTCAATCAGTTAAGTGGCTACTTTTGGCTCAGGTCATGATCTCAGGGTCCTAGGATAGAGCCCCACTGTCAGGCTCCCTGCTCAGCAGGGAGTCTGCTTCTTCCTCTGCTACTCACCACCACCAACCCCCCCCCACCTGCTCCACTCATGCTCTCTCACTCTCAAATGAATAAATCTTTTTAAAAATAAAAATTTTTTAAATTAAAAAAAAAACTAATTAATTAAAAACATGGAAGCAATCTGAAATCTATTGTTTGTTCGTAATACCAGGGATCAGGCAACAAAGACAAAAAAGAAACGTACTAAGCTTAAAACTACATTGTTTCAGAAAATTCTTTTTTCTTTAAGATTTATTTTTTGAGAGAGAGACAGAGCAGAGGGAGAGGGAGAGGGAGAGGGAGGAGGAGGAGTAAAAGAGAAGCAGCAGACTCTTTGCTGAGTGTGGAGCCCCATCCAGGGCTCAATCTCACAACCCTGCAATCATAACCTGAGCTGAAATCAAGAGTTGGATGCTCAACCAACTGAGCTACCCAGGCACCGGTTTCAGAGAATTTTAACAAGGGCCTTGTCCCATTTACTAAAGCATACTGCCTCTCATGACACTCTTCATTAAAAAACAAAGCTAAAACAGGACATGGGTGAACCACAAGTCCCCTTCTCCTAAAACATACAGGGAACAGATACATTCACCCACAAGACAAAATCAGAAAGCATTCTTAATTTGGCAGCTCCCCATTACAAGGACCATAACCATCTCACTTTAATTCCACCATCTGTAATAATGGTTTAATAACCAATTGATTCATAGTTAGTCAAAGTTTGACCTAAAACATGGTAAACAAAGCATTTGAATTCTCAGGTGAGCAGGTGAGCAGTTAACGCCAAATAGTGTTTTAATAACTGCACTTTCATAATAATTCATTCCAGGGATCCATTTTTTCTAATTGCACTTTTTTACTTTTATTATTTTTTAAAGGATTTGAGAGAGAGCAGGGGGAGGGGCACAGGGACAGGGAAAGGGCAGAGTGTAGAGCCTGATGCAGGGCTCAGTCTCACAACCCTGAGATAATGACCTGAGCTGAAACCAAGGGTCTGACACTTAACTGACTGAGCCACCCAGGATCCCCTCCAGGGATCCATTTCTAGAAATGAAAAAGCAACAACTGTTACTAGCCTAAGACAGGGTCTTCCTAATCAACATTAACACAGATTTCTAAACATGAAGCAAAATTTTATCTCAAAGTCAGAAATGAAAATGTCAAGGGCTTCTTAAAAAGCCTTAGGAAAAATTCAAACCAAGAAAGTTGTAAGTTGTAGAACTTATTTTTACAATACACATCTGCAAAGATAATAAGATTAAGATTCAAAATAATGGGACACCTGGGTGGCTCAGTAGGTTGAGCCATCTGCCTTGGGCTCAGGGCGTGATCCCAGGGTCCTGGAATCAAGTCCCACATCAGGCTTCCGGGGGAGAGCCTGCTTCTCCCTCTGCCTATGTCTCTCCTGAATAAATAAAATCAATCTAAAAAAAAAAAAAAGATTCAAGATAAGATTTAAAATTTATCATAAAACTACTTTCTCTATTCCCTAGAAGGCAATGCCAGGTATATACATGGCTGTGAGGATCTTTCACATTTTACATATATATATATACACACATATGCACTAAGAATTATATGCAAAATGTCTGATAAAAATTTATAATTTTCAAGTTGCAAACACTTAAAATCATTAGACCAACTCCTTACTCAATATATAAGGAATGGAATACCCAAGACGGAAGTGAAAGGCACAAGGTCTCACAGCACTGAGCAACAGGGCCAAGGGCAAGAACCCTGGATGGTCTGTCAGGCAATCTTCTCTCATACTAACATGCTGCCCCTCCTAACCTCCCAAACTGGTCCCGAGTTAAAGTTTGAAGATAAACTAGAACAGAGACAAGTTAATGGTTTGTCTTCTTCTTTAATGCCCCAGAGTAAATAATTTTATCATGTAAACCCAATCCTCCAGCAAAGCAAAATCTAGAAGACATGGGATAAAGGAAAAAATAAAATTTATAAACCAGAATTCAAGGCATGGGAAGCCAAGCCTGAATGATAATACTCCCAAATATGTAAATGAAAGGAAAAAAAAAATTCACTGTGGCAAAGGCTACGCTGATGGTTACCCAACCCAGTACCTGTTCTTTCTTTTCATATTTTTTTAGTAATTTTTACACCCAATGTGGGGCTCAAACTCACGACTCTGAGATCAAGAGTCGCCTAGTCTTCCAACTGAGTAAGCCAGGCACCCTTCCCCTTCTTACTAATGAACTAATTTTATTAAGGGCAGTCAAAAAAGTGATGTTTCCCAGCCTCTCTTGCAGTTAGGGTTGGTCAGCTGACATTCCTGGCCCAGATATAAATGCAATTCATAGAGAGGGACACTCAAAAAAGCTACTTAAAAGTTGGGGGTGGGGGAAGGCAGTGTTAGCTAGTTCCTGAAAGTTTGTCTTAATCATCCCTTTCTTCCTCCTCCTGCACATAACATCAACGCGATGGTAGAAACAACCCCTTTGGGAGACAGTAAAGGTAACTGAGCCTAAGAAAACGGAAGGAATCTGGATCCTTGACAACTCAATCTTGCCTTTAACTGCTTACCTGCTAACTCCACATTAAACTACATTATTCCAGATCTTTTACTAACAGCCAGCTACAATTCCTCCGTTATTTACCAAGCAATTACATACTTAATGCAGTCACATACATTATTTCATATCACCCTTCTAGCAATCCTATAATGTGGTATTTTCTTCATTTTTTGGATGAAGAAACCAAATGTAGACATAAATCTAAACTTATGACTGAAGCCTACGATCATTCCACTGTATTTTATTTTTTCTAATGCAGTATACATCTGAAAAGGTATATAAGCATTTCAAAATGTTATCATTTTCATATAATGTGCCACAAACCCATGCGTTCTCTTCTACTAATACCATACTAATACCAATCTCTTCTACTAACCCATGATCAGATTTCAATGTCTATGGGTAAATTCTTTAACAAGAGCCCTCCTTTAGTTGACAGATGAGAAATACCTCCAGCAAGGTATCAGGTGTGGTTCTACTGGTTTCAGAGTGTCTTTAGATCATAAAAGGCAAAAAAAAAAAAAAAAAAAGCTCAGCCTATTCATTTTACAGCAACCCATATAATCTTGGTCACACACAATATGCTCTAGCACATAGATACTTACTTACAGTGACTAATTTACAACCTCTGATCCTTTAATCAAGTTAAGCCACCAACCACCTCATAACCCACATGTGTGCCCTCTTGCTTATTTACCTCTTATCTCTAGTAGGATAGTCAGCTTCCTCCAGGAAGCCTTCTCTAATAGATTTAACTCCATACTTTTGCAAGGCCCTACACCCTCTTTTTAAAATTATTAAGGGTACCTATGTACCCTTGTACAATATCTTCAGATCTCCATGTTACGGTACTTTTTTGTTTTTATACAGTATTAAATAGAGGCACACGGTTAATAACGGAATCCAATAACTCATCTTTTAATGGACCTCTTCAAGAGAACAGAAATTGCTCTAAAAATACACAAATGAGCACCAGTATCTCCCAGGTTCTCAGAACACCACAAAGAATAAATATTAACAGTGCTCAGGTTCAGAATAACAGAAGCCAAAAGTAAACTTACAACTTCTTAAAGCTTCAGTGCAGTATTAGTAAATATTGAATTTTTTTAATTAAAAAAATTTTAGGGGCACCGGAGTGCTCAGTCACTTGAGCAGCCAACTCTTGGTTTCAGTTCAGGTCATTATCTCAGGGTTGTAGGATCCAGCCCTGCACGGGGCAGCATGTGCAGCAGGGAATCTGCTTGAGTATTCTCTCTCCCTCTCCTCCCTCTGCTCATGTGCACATGCTCTCTAAAATAAATAAATAAACCTTTAAAAAATATATTTTTAAAATCTCTCAATTCTGCTACTCTTTTTTTTTTTTTTTTTTTTTTAAGATTTGAGAGAGCGAGTATGCATGCATGAGCAAGAGGAAGAAAGAGCAAGGGGAGAAAAAGAAGCAGTCTCCTCACTGAGTACGGAGCCTGACCCAGGGCTCAATCCCAGAACCCTGAGATCATGACCCGAGCTGAAGGCAGATGTTTAAACCAACTGAGCCACCCAGGCGCCCCATTCTTCCTCATTTTCTAAGAGCCACATAGTAAAAACTCCCATGGCTGGGAATAATTCAATAATCAACATGATGTTCCTATCAACAATATTATTAAATAGAACATAAGCTTTGCATATGAAAAAATTTTGCATCACATTTTACATTTTATTTTAAAAGCCTGAATTCTGGCAGAATCTAGTCTTGTCCCATGGAATGAAGATATTTGCTTGATGAATGGGATATTCTAACAATGGATCCATTGTCAACTGCCTGGAGTCAACTCAGGGCCTGATTAAGTAAAACGTAATGTAACATATTCTGTATCCCAAGCAGTAAACTGCTATTCAATGTTTCCTCCTCAGCTCCAAACAAAAACATGCAGGGGGAAAAAAAAAAAAAAAAAGGATGCCACTTTATTTCATCATTTCTACATTATTTTATGACATCAAGAAACAAAGAACCTGGGACTCCTGGGTGGCCCAGTGGTTAAGCACCTGCCGTTGGTCCAGGGCATGACCCTGGAAGTCCCAGGATCAAATACCATATTGGGCTCCCTGAATGGAGTATGCTTCTCTCTCTGCCTATGTTTCTGCCTCTCTGTCTCTCATGAATACATAAAATCTTTTAAAAAATTAAGAAAAAAAAAAAAGAAAGAAGTTGACAAAGTGATTCACCACCAACTGTAAGACATCTCAATTTCAAAGATGTTGAGATATGGAAAAAAAGACATTAGAATCTATAAAACACGGTATAAACTCTAACACTCTTTACTAACATGAAAACACTTCACATCTTCACACAATACCAATTTCCCTTCATGGCTAAATGTGTATTTATCTTATTTACTGTATAATTCAATTCAACCTGATTCAGGTTTTTTGTTAAAGAATCTACTCTTGGAGCACCTGGGTGGCTCAGTCAGTTAAGCATTCAAATCTTGATTTCAGCTCAGATCTTGATCTCACGGTTGTGGGATAAAGCCTTGAGTTGGGCTCCATGCTCAGCAAGGAGTCTGCTTGAGAGCCTCTCTCCCTGATCTCCCACTGCCCCTTCCCCTGCTCACGCACGCTCGCTAAAATAAATCTTAAAAAGAGAGAGAGAGAGATATCTAAGCTTAACAATAAAGAACTAAAGCTTAATGGAGGGAAGAGTTGGGGGATGGGCTAGATGGAGGGCGGTATTAAGGAGGCCAAAATATGATGACTCACTGAATTCTACTCCTGAAACCAGTATTACACTGTATGTTAACTAACTAGAATTTAAACAGAAATTTGAAAAAAAAAAAAAATAGGAATCTACTATTTTGCCAACACTACGCAGTAGGTACAAATAAAGCATGTCCTAGACTTTTTACAACAGGACAACTTATCTTCCAAAATACATTTGGTAGGGATCCCTGGGTGGCGCAGCGGTTTGGCGCCTGCCTTTGGCCCAGGGCGCAATCCTGGAGACCCAGGATCGAATCCCACATCGGGCTCCCAGTGCATGGAGCCTGCTTCTCCCTCTGCCTATGTCTCTGCCTCTCTCTCTCTCTCTATAATGAATAAATAAATAAAATATTTTAAAAAGTCAAAATAAAAAAATATATATCAATTCATTTCAAAGTTAAATCTGGGCAGCCCCAGTGGCCCAGCGGTTTAGCGCCACCTTCAGCCCAGGGCATGATCTTGGAGAACCAGGATCGAGTCCCACATTGGGCTCCCTGCATGGAGCCTGCTTCTCCCCCTGCCTGTGTTCTCTGCCTCTCTCTCTGTGTGTCTCTCATGAATAAATAAACAAAATCTTAAATAAAAAAATAAAAAATAAAAGTTAGATCTTATGGATGTTAACATATATCATTTTTATGAAAAATAACTTCCAAAACAATGTAGCAAATATTGTTAATGTCTGGCTTAAGAGAAGTGGGCTGGATTCTCATATATGCTTCTGTATTAAATCTGGTATATTACATGTTGAATGTAGTTAGAAAAAAAATAGTAGAGTTTTGGAATCTGGAATGGTACCAATGAATTTTTTCATACTGTTAAAGTCCACTTGTCTACCTAGTATTTTTAGTGGCTCTTTTCCCCAAGCATGATTTCCTATTTGATGGCCATTCCATTTCCATGATGGCCACTTGAAAAATACTGGTTCACAAACTTATATGGATCTTCCTTTCATTACACAATAACAAAAAATCATGTTTGTTAATATCACCACTAATCTCATCAAAATATAAGTATTAGACAACTGTCAAGCATGTGGCAGCAGAGAACAAGTTACCCAAAGTTCCAATTTTTGCTTTATTGTATCGTACCATCTATCATTTTATACACGTTTGTATCATTGTATACAAGTTTTCCTTGAAATGATGGGCTTGCTTTATTTGGAGAAAATGTCTGCCAAACACCCAACTCTGAACAATTACAGTTGTTTCAAGTACATACTTGCAAGTACAAACAGCATTCCATAAAAAAATATATATATATAGCTAGTTCAGTTGGCAACTCAAAATCACTTAAATTGTTTCTTCTAGAAACCGTACTTTTGGCATGTAGGAAAGATGCTTCCCATTTCATCACCACAGAATATGAAAAGACACAAAATTGCAGGCCAAAATTTACTAATTATCTTTATTCCTCCTTAAGTATATGCTCAAATGAAATTGCCTCTTTTTAACGGCAGGTATGTGGTGGTGAAGAGTACATCGACTATGACCACAGTTTTGATTAGCTAAGGCATCAACAGTTTTACCAACCATTGGTTTTGTTCCATCAGAGCACGTGTCAATACACCAAAAAAGGCAAAACAAAACAAGGTAACTATGAAACAAGTTTAGACCTTACAATCCCCCTGAAAGTGTCTCCAGGATCCCAAGCAGTCTGCAGGCAGTACTTTGGAATCTGTGTTGAGAATTCAAGTGATTAAAGAGTTTACCAATAATATGAATAAAAATCTTTTCCTAACAGCCCATGTACAAAGAAAAAAGTTCTATTTATATGTATGTACAATTTAAATATATCACTAAACCTCAAGTTTTGGACCTATGAGATTTTAAACATCTTGCTATATTTTCCCCATTACTTTGAGTAACTAAAAACAAGTCACATATAGTTTTTATAAAAGTTGTAAGCTATTACAGCATTTCTTAAATAAAACCTTCTCATTCCTCAGAGTATGGGTGAAAGATAAAAAAAAAAAAAAAACACAACAACAACAACAACAACAACAAACCTCCTCCAGTCAGGTCTTGAGCAGACAAAAAAGTTGATAGTATCGAATCTTAAAAGTTGGTAAAAGCTACCCTGAGAATCACTAATTTGTAAAGGACAACTTGAGACATTTTACAAACTACAGAGATATTAATAAGCTTCACAATTTGACAAGTTTAAGATTTTCTGTTTTACAAAGTAACAGAAGTTTCAACTGTTTCTCTCCCCAATCCACAATCCTAACAGCTTTTTTGATCTTAAATAAAACCAGTAATCAAAGAATCTTAAAAGGGAATTCATCTGAAAATGACTATTAATAAACTATCATCTGAAAATGACTATTAATAAACTAAAGCAGAGTGGTTGGGTGGCTCAGTCAGGTCATGATCTCAGTGTCCTGGATCAAGCCCTACATCAGGTTGCTTGCTCAGCATGGAGTCTACTTCTCCCTCTCCCTGCCACTCTCCCCCTTTTTCTGTCAAATAAATAAAATAGTAATGGCATCTGCACATAAAAAAACTGAAGTCCTCATCATTTGAGGAAGATTTTGCCTCTCCCCAGCGTGATTTCTGTACACAAGTTTCTAATTTTCCATACAGGTGTCAAAGTTTAGTCTAAAACTGACCCAAGGACTTGGCAAAAATCTGTAGTACATTATGATCAAAATTCACTTAACAGGTAGTTTTCTGAGCACCTACTTCATATGCAAAGTCAAATGTGTGCCAAAGGAACAAAAGCATTGACAAACTTTCATGGGCTTCAGACTCCTCACCAGAAGGACTTCCTCTATGATCTCAGCTCTTTCAGCCAATCTATGCAGCCCAGGTTTTTAATCCATAAAAAAGTGGGTCATAACAGCTCAAAGCAAGGATGCCACAAGAATAAACAAGCAGCAAATTATAAAGTATTAGGGATAGAATGGGCCAGCAGTATAAAATGTAACTACTTGCGACTAAGAGATTTTTTTTTTAAGTACAAAGGTGAACCTGGAAAAACGAAGAACCATTAGAAAATATTAGCTCTGTTCACTAAAAACAGCTCACCAAGGTGCATGGACAAACTAACTGTGGTACATCCATGCAATGGATTATTTGGCACTAAAAAGAAATGAGCTATCAAGCCATGAAATGTCATGATGGAAACTTAAATCCATATTACTAAGTGAAAGAAACTAATCTGAAAAGGCTACATCCTGTATGGCTCCAACTATAGGATATTCTGAAAAGGCAAAATTATGAAGGCAATAAAAGGTAACTAGTTGCCAGGGGTTGAGGGAGAGGGGAATGAACAGGTGGGGTAAAGAGAATTTTTTAGGGCAGGGAAAATACTGTGTAGAATACCATAATGACAGATATACCACATCATATATATGTCCAGACACAAAGATATACAACACTAAAAATGAACTCTAATGCAAACTACAGCCTTTGGGTGATAATGATGTGTCAATGCAGATTCATCAGTCATAACAAATGTTATTACAAAGGGGCATGTTGATAATGGGGGAAACTGTACATGAGTGGGGCCAGAAGGATATGGTAAATTCTCTGTACCTTCTCCTCAGTTTTGCTATGAGCCTAAAACTGCTTTAAAAAAATTAAGTCTCAAAAAAAAAAAAAAAAAAAATTAAGTCTCAGGCAGCCCGAGTGGCTCAGGGGTTTAGTGCCGCCTTCAGCCCAGGGTTTGATCCTGGAAACCCAGGATCGAGTCCCACATCAGGCTCCCTGCATGGAGCCTGCTTCTCCCTCTGCCTGTGTCTCTGTGTCTCTCATGAATAAATAAAATCTTTAAAAAAAAAAAAATTAAGTCTTGATTGTTTCTTTTCTTTTAAAGGTCCACTGGGGGGATCCCTGGGTGGCGCAGTGGTTTAGCACCTGCCTTTGGCCCAGGGCGCGATCCTGGAGACCCGGGATCGAGTCCCACGTCGGGCTCCAGGTGCATGGAGCCTGCTTCTCCCTCTGCCTGTGTCTCTGCCTCTCTCTCTCTCTCTCACTGTGTGCCTATCATAAATAAAAAAAAATAAAAATAAAAAAATAAAGGTCCACTGGGTACACAAACTTAAGAAAGTAAGCAAATGAAACAAACACAAAAGAACCAGTTCAACATCTGGCACAGAGTCATCAAGCCAGTAAGATGGCCCTAAGTGCCACACGACTGACTCAGCATCTACATGACATCCAGGTGTTAGTATTATTTAAGGCCAAAGGTCTAAAAGTATACCACTGGAGTTACTAAACCAATAAACAGCTGGTTATAAACACTTCTAACTTATATACCACACAAAAGTCCACATGTCCTCATGAGTTGATACACAAATTCTGAACTGTCTTCTATAATTTCAAATAACGTATTACATTTTGCTGCTACTACTCTGTTTACAACTAGAAAGATATTCACCATTAATACTCAATTTCTACCCTTCCTCCTCACTATTTTCAAGGAAGCTCCTGAGATACTTTAGCTTAATATTTTAGCCTAGAAACCAAATGGACTTAGCCAAATTTTAATATCTCACTATTATTTTCCAAAGGTTGCTTACCTAAAAGCCTCAACTATAAATATACTCTGTTCAGGAAAACAATGTATTGGAGCACCTAGGTGGCTCAGTCAGTTAGGTGTCTGACTCCTGGTTCAGTTCAGGTCATGATCTCGCAGTTCTGAGTGCAAAGTGCTTCAGATTCTCTCTCCCCCTCTCCACTCCCCACCACCATTCGTGCTCGCTCACTCACTAAAATTTTTAAAATCTTAAAAAAAGAAAACAATGTTTTGTATATACTTTTATGACTTCCATCATCAGTTAGTGTTATTCCTAGGGAGAAAGGAAAAACTGGCAGAAACATCCAAAATAAAAATACACCAAAATCTGCCAAAGTAAAAGGAGTTTTCTCATTTAAAAAAGTAAGCTTGGGGATCCCTGGGTGGCGCAGCGGTTTGGCGCCTGCCTTTGGCCCAGGGCGCGATCCTGGAGACCTGGGATCGAATCCCACATCGGGCTCCAGGTGCCTGGAGCCTGCTTCTCCCTCTGCCTATGTCTCTGCCTCTCTCTCTCTCTCTGTATGACTATCATAAATAAATAATAAAAAAAAAAAATTTTTTTTTTTAAGAAGTAAGCTTGAATTGCTTAGGAAATTCTGAAGTAAAGAAAAAGTGAAGTTCTACATAGTTAATCTTCCCATAATAACTGAACTTCTGGTTAAAACTGACAACTACAATTATATTAAGATTTTCATCAAAACTACAAATAGAACTACTTTAAAGAAAAAAAAGATATCAAAAATGGTGGAAAATGCATTCCTTTTAGAATGTTTCTATGGGCCAAAATAATGATCTTCTGCTTGAGTTAGCAGCTGATAAGAATATATTCTTCTCACTTATGAGTTAATTATGTAACTGGTTAATAACAAGAAACCATGCAGAATATAATAGCATTTTATCATTCCCCACCCTAAACTCTCATTTTGGTCTAAAACTGTTAAGATTATAGAATTCCTTGACTTATGAAGCTTTTAACTAATACCACTGCAGCTCATTCTAAGTTTATCTTCATTTTCACATATAAATGTTATTATAGATCTAAAAACAGCTAAATGTAGAAAGTTAAATCTGCCATGCAAATTGCTAAATAAACAAATCCAACAAATCTGTGTGCTCCCAAACCACATCCTCATATATTTACATCCTATTTTGTTTCCAAAAGGCCTACCAATTTATACTTCATTCAAAATCAAATGTAATTTTTGAACAGAAGGTAACAACTTATATTAATGCACTAATACATTACAATCAAAAGTCAAAAACAAGGACCAGGAAGATGGCAGCAAAGTAGTACCATAGGTTCATCTCAGTCCAAGAACATAATTAGATAACTATCAAATCATCCTAAATGCCCCAGAAATCAACTTGAAGACTGACAAAACAAACTCCACAATTAATGGAAGACAAGAGGCCACATCAAAGAAGGAATTTAAATTAAAAAATTTTAATGAATTAAACAAAACTTTAAAAAGCCAAAAACAAAGCAAAAAAACACCCACACAACCACACCCATCAAAAACAGTAACTCCTTCCAGGAGCAGAACCTAATTTCCCTGGGCTCCTTGAATGTCAGCTACACTTAGTGACTATCTTCCAAAGAATAGAATACTGAAGGAAAAATAGTAACTTTATAGGAAAAACCTGGCAAGTATCACCTGTGATGTCATAAGGACCTAAGTATGTCTCTCACACACCCCATTTGTGATGAGAAGGGCATTTCACCTCTGTGGTATTCTTTCCAAAACTCCACAGTGAGTTTAACCAATTTTAATACCTTTACTATTACAAGGTCTAATCATAGAGGGGAAAAAAAATCAGATAAACCGAAACTAAAGAATACTCCAAAATAACACATGACCAGTCCTCCAAAACTGCCAGTGTTATATAAAACAAGAAAACACACAACTGTCACAGACTAGAGAATACTAAGTAGACATGACCACTACATGTAATATGGTATCCTGGATTCAATCCTGGAACCGAAAAGAACATTTATGGAAAAACTAGTGAAATTTGACTAAAGCCTGTAGTTTATAGTAACATACCAACCAACAATGGTTCTTGGTTTTGACCAATGTGTCACTGCAACATAAAATAACATAGAGGTAACTAGAACTAGGTGAGGTACGGGAGCTCTCTGTACTCTTTGCAACTTTTCTATAAATCCAAAATTAAAAGTTTATCTAAGAAAAGTAAAAAGCTATCAAACATTAAGGCAAAAACAGTAGGAAATGAGAAAGGCTGCTTACTTCCCGAGCTTGCTTTCATCTCAACTTTTAAAAAATTAAGCATCCAGGGGAACCTGGCTGGCTCAGTTTGGTAGAGCATGCAACTCTTGATCTCCGGGTCATGATTTTGAGCCCCACACTGCGTGTGACATCTACTTAAAAAATAAAAAATTATGGGATCCCTGGGTGGCTCAGCGGTTTGGCACCGGCCTTTAGCCCAGGGAGTGGTCCTGGAGTCCGGGGATCAAGTCCCGCATCCGGCTCCTGGCATGGAGCCTGCTTCTCCCTCTGCCTATGTCTCTGCCTCTCTCTCTATGTCTATCACGAATGAATAAATAAAATCTTTAAAAAAACAAACAAATAGAAGAAATAAAATAAACTAAGCATCCAAAGTTTTTATACATGCTTAGCTATCTTGAGACCAATAACTAAAATTACTGTACCATGGATCCAAACTGATCCATTATAGACACTCAAGAGTTTAAATATCAATAAAAATGTTGGCAATGGGGGCACCTGGCTGGTTCAGTCCATAGAGGATGAGTCTCAGGGTCATGAGCTTGAGCTCCATGTTGGGTATAAAGATTACTTGTAAAAAAAAAAAAAAGGTTAGCAACTAAATTTTCTACAAAATATATCTTCAAAATACCTAGAGAGTATTAAAAGACAGAAAAGTAAAATATCAAGTACTGAACTGCTTTAAACTCTCATGAGATCCTATCCTGGCTCTGGACATATCCTTTTACTCAACTGTATTCCCATTCCCTAAATTTACCTTTTAAAAAAATGATTTAGGTGGGCTGCCCCCAGGGCTTAGCGGTTTAGCACCATCTTCAGTCCAGGGTGTGATCCCAGAGACCCGGGATCGAGTCCCACATCAGGCTCCCAGCATGGAGCCTGCTTCTCTCTCTCTCTCTGTATCTCTAATAAATAAAAAATATTTTTTAAAAAATGATTTAGGTGATCAAATACAAAATTCTGTAAGTAACAACATGCTGTCATTCTATGCTGATAAAAACTTCCATAAGTCAGACACTATTACAGGGCTTATTTTTTTTAATTATTGACAGGTCACATACAATTCAGACACCTCAAAAAATATAAATGCAATGCCATCTAATCTACTACTGTAAAAAGATACCAGAACGTTTATATTAAAACTTGCCTAATGTCATTTTTCATTCTCTAGGACTCTGACATTCATAAATAGGATTAACTAAGATATTAGGCTATACTATTTTAATTCTATTTGTCGTGTATGACTACTAAATAGTAAAACTGACTTTATAAGTCAGGAATGAAACACCAAAGAAACAAACAATCCAATCATGAAATGGGCAAAAGACATGAAGAGAAATCTCACAGAGGAAGACATAAATAGACATGGCCAACATGCATATGAGAAAATGCTCTGCATCACTTGCCATCAGGGAAATACAAATCAAAACCATAATGAGATACCACCTCACACCAGTGAGAATGGGGAAAATTAACAAGGCAGGAAACCACAAGTGTTGGAGAGGATGCGGAGAAAAGGGAACCCTCTGACACTGTTGGTGGGAATGTGAACTGGTGCAGCCACTCTGGAAACTGTGTGGAGGTTCCTCAAAGAGTTAAAAATAGAACTGCCCTATGACCCAGCGATTGCACTGTTGGGGATTTACCCCAAAGATACAGATGCAATGAAACGCCGGGACACCTGCACCCCGATGTTTCTAACAGCAATGTCCACAATAGCCAAACTGTGGAAGGAGCCTCGGTGTCCATCGAAAGATGAATGGATAAAGAATATGTGGTTTATGTATACAATGGAATATTACTCAGCCATTAGAAACGACAAATACCCACCATTTGCTTCAACGTGGGTGGAACTGGAAGGTATTATGCTGAGTGAATTAAGTCAATCGGAGAAGGACAAACATTGTATGTTCTCATTCATTTGTGGAATATAAATAATAGTGAAAGGGAATATAAGGGAAGGGAGAAGAATTGTGTGGGAAATATCAGAAAGGGAGACAGAACATAAAGACTCCTAACTCTGGGAAACGAACTAGGGGTGATGGAAGGGGAGGAGGGCAGGGGGTGAGGGTGAATGGGTGACGGGCACTGAGGGGGGGCACTTGATGGGATGAGCACTGGGTGTTATTCTGTATGTTGGTAAATTGAACACCAATAAAAAATAAATTTATTATTAAAAAAAATAAGTCAGGAATGAAAAATAGGCTCCTTAATCCAACTTTGGCTTCTATTTTTGATATCTATAATAAAAACAAAGTTACCAGAATTTACTCTCCTAATCTGAAACAGTACAGCCAAGAATTAGTATCTCTCAAACCATTAAAGCCACAAGATATTGACTAGAAATGATACAATTATTAATCTCAACTCAAAGAGCCCTTATATTCAGAAAGCAACCATTGCTTTGTAATACTATTATTTGCATTCTAGATTTTCTCCAAGTAAAAAAAATGCTAAAATCTTTGTAAGTGTAATATCTACTAAAATTTAAATTTAGGGGACACCTGGGTGGCTCAGCAGTTGGGCGTCTGCCTTCGCCTCGGGCCGTGATCCCAGGGTCCTTGGATCAAGTCCCACATCGGGCTCCCTGCATGGAGCCTGCTTCTCTCTCTGCCTGTATCTCTGCCTCTCTCTGTGTCTCTCATAAATAAATAAATAAAATCTTTAAAAAACTAAATAAAATTTAACTTTAAATAATAAAGTGTCATCAGAACTTGATTAGAGCTGACAAAATACTGTAGGAATGACATTTAAGAAATAAAACAGCCAGAATTGACAGACTAAAATCCTTGTTTTATCCAATTCATTCAAATGAATAAAAGCCCCAATTTAAAAGCATACAAATCATACACTAATTTCTGATTCTATAAAAACAAGAATTTCTAACTCTATTACCCTTTAAGCAAATGGAAAGATAAGACATGTATCTGTGTCAATTAAGATAATCCAGTTCAAAAGCTTGTGCACATAACCAGGTCACCTCCCAAAAATGGACATACGCACAAATTAACATGGTATTTCATTAGTCATTCTTTGAATTATAAAATGCAAATGGGCAAGAACGTAATCCTGGGAATAAGTTCCCACGGGGGTGGGGGACTGCTCCCATTTACCCTGCCAGAAAGCACAGAAGAATGCTGAGCGATAAAGATCTCTAGACTTCCTACCTTGAGGACTTATTAAAAGAAAATAGAGTCAACAGTTTCTGAATCTCAGAAACACTGACCAGATTATATAAACTAGCTTAGAAACACCAACTTCTTCAGAGGCAAGGAGAGATCAGGACCTTCAAAAGTATAAGAACACAAAATTCAGGTGCCAAGTTCCATTGTGTATGACTTCACTAAACAGAGTTAAAGCAAATCTAAGGCATAGCCTATTTTTACATTCAGAGGACACATAGCAAAGTTGTAAACTACAATGTATTTTTAGCTTAAGTTCTAGTTTGATAAATAATTGCCGAATTGCACAAAATGAACTAGGCCAAGTATACTCTGATTTCCAAACTCCTAGAAAAAAGGACCTGGCTTCACTACTACTTCTGGTTAAGCTTGTGTAAGATAACTAAAGGATCTAGAAATAGCTTCTCTTCAAAGGTTTATTTCTGTACTTTCCTGTAAGTATATTTAACTTTTCTTCGATTTTTAGAAATTAGTCAAAGTGTAAATGAGAAACACCAAAAGAAAAAGGAAAACAGACATACAAATGGAAATATATGGAATAAAATTATAGTCTTGATGAGCTACCAATAGTCTTCTTGACATATCATGGTTTATAAGCTATAAAACTTTTAGCTAAATCTCAAAGGAAATGTCACACTAATTACTCAAGGATAGAAAGAATCTGGTACCTAACTATCCTAACCCAAGAGCCTATAGAAAGACAAGACAGAAGCAAATAAGTGTTCTCAAGTATATAAATGGTTCAATACAGGTATACTCAAATATATGTCATTTGATCATCAAAGACAGCATTCAAGACCTGCCTTTATTAACTGCCAGGAGAAATGGGCAGCAACCCAGACAATCAGACTAAAGAACACACTCAGAGGTCTATTTCCTCTCTTTCTTCCACCCATAAAACAAATCTGACTTAAAAGTATTTGGTTTTTGTTTTTGTTTCTGTTTCTAATCTCTAAGGATACAAATGAATAGAGGGGCAAGAAACAGTTTTTTTCCCCTTTACTCATTGTGAAGATGGTAGCTGTAGTGAACTGAATGAATTGATAAAATTAACAGAATAATGTCAACTGCTGCTGCCAAGATCAGTGATTTCTGTTATCAAACGTATCATGTTCTACATTTTAATGTACTTTGAATATGTGAATGTGAATATAATGTGTAATAAGGCCCCCAAATCTCCAAGATCTACATCATGGAATGATTTCATTATAAAAGCCTTAGTTTAAATTAGTGGCCTGACCAGATACTAATTCACAGCTGCGGGACCATATATAAAGGCCATATAAAAGTGACTGTTGATAAAAAAAGTAAATCGTTTCTTTCCTTTGGAGCGAAACAAAAAGGGCTATGTAGTTTCAGGCTGTGCTGCCAAGCAGACTTACTAATTTATACACAGATTTACATAAATAGAGACCCCTGGGTGCTGCAGCGGTTTGGCGCCTGCCTTTGGCCCAGGGCACGATCCTGGAGACCCGGGATCCAGTCCCACGTCGGGCTCCCGGTGCATGGAGCCTGCTTCTCCCTCTGCCTGTGTCTCTGCCTCTCTCTCTCTCTGTGTGTGACTATCATAAATAAATAAAAATTTTAAAAAAATAAAAAAAAAGATTTACATAAATAGACTAGCAAAAGGGTACTAAACATTCAGTAGTCTGTAAGGTCATAAAACAATATAACCAACTATATTATTATACCTAGTGATCTCTTACCAACACAATTCTAACTGAATCAGCTTTCTTTTTTTTTTTTTTTTTAATTTTTATTTATTTATGATAGTCACACAGAGAGAGAGAGAGGCAGAGACACCGGCAGAGGGAGAAGCAGGCTCCATGCACCAGAAGCCCGACGTGGGATTCGATCCTGGGTCTCCAGGATCGCGCCCTGGGCCAAAGGCAGGCGCCAAACCGCTGCGCCACCCAGGGATCCCCTGAATCAGCTTTCTACAGGTAACCACAATGGAAAAGTTTACCCAAAATTTTTAACCCAAATTTTTATTTTAAATTAATCAACCTTCCTGAAACTATGCAACAAAGTCATCTGATTGAAAAACAATATTCAGATAACCAAAGTTATACTGGCACCATTTGGACAAAACAAATTTATTTTCACTAAGCTGGGTAGTAACCCAATTGCTTCTGAGGTAACACAAACCAGGTACACTCTGTATCTACTTTTCTATTTATATTACCTCAACTAAGATTTTATAATCCAAGAAACCTTGAAAAGTGTACATGATATATAAAAAAAACATGATATGTGGAAAAAGTATTTTGCCTAATGCTAAAAAGAAAACTGTAATTTACAACATTAATAATTTCACATGTAGAGAATCTCTCTTACTTTTATACATAATGCCTCCCTAAAAGTTAGAAACTAAGAAGTTGAACTAAAGATGTAAGATTCCATTCCCAATCAATTAAGCAATATTCTAAGTCCTAAATATGGTCCCTCCAAGTGCTACAGCCCAGGTACCTGTTCTGTGCCTAGTGACAGCCATGTCTGTCTTCCAGAAGATGACAAAGTCCAGCCAAGCCTCTCCCCCTCACAGGAGATGGGGACTCCTACTCCTCCCTGACTTCTCTGCAGCGCCAGGCCGAAAGATCAACAGCACCTGTACAAACCTCCTACCTTACACCCTAGATGGGCTAAAAAGGAGAAGGCAAAAAAGACCCCTCATCCGCATACAGCTGCCCTGTAAGGCTTTCCACCACCTGGCTCTTAAAGGATTTGAGTTCTGCCAGGCAGAGCAGACTGCACAAGCACCAGCCTGCAAAAAACCAGACACCCTTTGCAAGCATCTGGTGAGGTATAAAGAAGAAAATACAATAGTACCTCAGCATAAAAACATAACAGTTCTGCTAAGACACCATGCCTCCCACCCTACCAGAAAATCACTAACGTAACAACAGTCTCTCAAAAAGTACACACTGATTTTTCTGTGTGTTCAAAAGGTTTCTATATTGCACTACTGGCAATGTGAAAGTAACACACTCTAATAAACCTGCTCAGAGCACCGTCCCTGTGTCTGAGGACTGAATCAAGTCTCTCCACCAAATAAAGTGTCATCAACTGCAACCTCCAACAGGTAGAAAGGCGGTTATCCTTCTTCGTTAGCCAACTTAAAAGTTTCAGCTGCCAGTAATACTAATTGTCAAAGCAATATGCATGTAAACATCTACATATAAATTCAAATGACTGTCGTTTACAAGAATGTAACAATAGCTACAGCAAAGCAGTATCTATTTTTTTCTTTATGTCAATGTCTATCAACCTATCAAATAACTTACATCAAATGCCAGAAAGTTAAAAGGCAAAAACAAAACAAAATCCTATTTTGTTAAAAATTAACTTTAAGGGATCCCTGGGTGGCACAGCGGTTTGGCGCCTGCCTTTGGCCCAGGGCGCGATCCTGGAGACCCGGGATTGAATCCCACGTCGGGCTCCCGGTGCATGGAGCCTGCTTCTCCCTCTGCCTATGTCTCTGCCTCTCTCTTTCTCTCTCTGTAACTATCATAAATAAATAAAAATTAGAAATAAAATAAATTTAAAAAATTAACTTTAAAAAAACATTCCAGGAAAACATATTAAGGAAATATATAATCTGTTTCCAGTTCTGCCACTAAGTTGCCATTTTGGTTCTTGAATTTAGTCCATATGAAATCTGAAGATACTATTCAGACCTCAACAGAAGTCCTACACCTCAGTATTTTTATATTTTTTTAAGATTTATTTATTTATTTATGATAGACATAGAGAGAGAGGCAGAGACAGGAGGAAGAAGAAGCAGGCTCCATGCCGGGAGCCCGACGTGGGACTCGATCCCGGGACTCCAGGATCGCACCCTGGGCCAAAGCAGGCACTAAACTGCTGAGCCACCCAGGGATCCCGACCTCAGTATTTTTAAACTGCTATATATGTAATTGGAGGTGCTAAATAAAACTAATGTAAAAAAAAAATTCTCATCAATACTTTACAAAAAGAAAGGGTACATTCAATAAAAAAGTGTGTTTATCTTTTCAGAAAAGTATAGTCTTACAAACAAATGCAAAAATAAGTTATTTGTGACCATAGTTCCTGAAGTACCAGGTCAAAGGGCTGGCCACAAAACAAAAATATTCCACATGAAAATTCAATTCACTAATTCTGAATGGAGGAGAGGGAAAAACAGTTACAAAACTAGCTTCAACAGAGTCAGAATCATGTTATTGAATGGGATTCCTTTAAAATACAAAACAGAAGCCACAGTTTAATGTCACAATTTAACTGTGTGTGAAATACAGTCAAAATTAAATTCAAGCTACCTGTTAAAAAGCAAAGTTTATACCTACCCCATGATTCAATTATTCCATTCCTATATATTTACCCAAGAGAAAAAATATCCATAGCAGCTTTATTTGTGATAGCTCCAAACAAGAAATAACCGAAACACTCAAAGAGGTAAATGTATAAACAATTTGTGGTATAGCTATACAATGATATACTACTCAGCAGTAAAAAGAACATGATGATCTCAAAACATGATTAAAGAATTCATATAAAAGTACATACTATATAGTTATATAAAACGCCAGAAAATGCAAAATAATCTATAGTGACATAAATTAGATCAATGGTTGACTGTGTTAATATTTCTTGGGTGGTATTTTGTCAAAACTTATCTAATTTATCACTTTAAATATACTTATGCCAATTATATCTCAATAAAAAACAAAAGGAAAAAAAAATTCCAGATACCAAAACTAATTCTATAGCTCTTGCCAGTCAGATCTAATCACAAATGTAATATATTTAATCTACCAACTCACAGTAGGCACTTTGAGAAGTACAAAAGTGTCCTTAAGGATCACCATTCTCTCTCTCTCTCTTAAACACACAAAGTTTAAAACAAAGAGATCAGAACTCATTTGTCATCACTATGACAGGTTGATTGCTTCACTGCTGAAATTGCACCAACTAAAACCCAACAGAACAAAATGAGAGCACACTGAGTGTGGGGCCTCAAGATTTTTAATTAAATATTTTAATTCAAATGGTTACTTTCTTTGATCTAGAAGAAAATAGAAAAAATAACTTTAATGCAAATGGTTTTCTTTGATCTAATAGAAAACAAAAATAATCCAAAAATACAAGAAAAGCCTTATGCACAAGATGTTAATTTCAATCTTATCACAGAAAAATGGCAAAGAATTAAATCAATGGCACGGGACTGGAATGGCAGATTACATGACCTCTTCATTATGTTTCATACTTTTAATCAGGGGGGAAAAGAAGCCACAAGAAGTAGTAAGCAAAAATAAGGCACATACAGTAGTATAATCAACAGGTTGAAAATAATATATGGGGAGAGGGGAGCAGAGATGACTGGTAAGAAAAAAATAGTATAGGGTTAATATTTGAGGATAACGGTTCTTAAAGTGTAATCCTTGAACCAACAGCATCAATATCATCTGGGAACTTGTTAGAAATGCAAGTTCTCTAGACCCACTGAATCAGACAACTCCAGGGCTGGAACCCCCCTGCAACTGGTTAATTTAACAAACCCTCCAGGTAATTAAGATCACACTCAAGTTTGGGAACCACGGTTTAAAGGACAGAATTATGGGTGACTGTTTTCTTTCCCTTTTTGTAACCTATACTTCCCTCAATATCTTACTACTTGCATAACCCAATTAAGTTTTTTCATTAAAGTATTTTAATGTATACTGTGGATCAGTAGTAGTAAAGAAGCTATTATACCATAAGCACCTTTACAAGCCTGAATTGCATGCCAAAAGATGCAATGACTCTTAGAATCATCAGATCTGTTAAGAGTGACAAGATACTAAATTTCATATGTATGTGTGTATATACACACACGCATATATCCAGGTGTTTGTTCACACACACATATATAAAACACAGGTCAAGGTGCTAGGGAAATTGTACAGCACTGGGAAACTAACAAATCCAGGTTCTTTTTAACACGTGCACACAAACAGGGTTAAGGGACTTTTATGGCTCACATTTGCAAAAGATTTTTTTCTCCTAAAAGAGGAATTTTTAGGTTTGTGTGTAATTTACTAGAACTGCACTGCAGGACTCCGATGTTCTGAAGCTGTGAATGCTTACTCATGTAGGTTCCTGCTTAACAAAAATAAGTACCAGTGTGTTATATTTGTCACCAAAATCTAGGCAGAGAAGACAAATTCAGAACACTGGAAGTTGCCAAAGCTTCAACTTCTAGCTTGAAGACCATTAAACTGTTCCACCTTCCACCTCTTCATCTCACAAAAACAGAGGCCACAGGAAATAAAGGCAAAACAGAGGTTCTCTCAACTGATACTGGAGCTAGTTAAAAGATTACAGAATTGCCTACACTTTGAGCACAAATTAAAGAGTAACAAAGACTACTGATTTAGGGATAGAATAACTACTGATTAACAACAAAATACCAAAGTTGATGTGAAAGACAAACAGCTAAGCATTTTAATGTTTTTGTTTCCATTTTTAACATCTTTAAAATACCAGAAATAGAGATCCTCATACATCCCACAGCATAAAATTCATTTTAACCTTTCTACTCCTTGAAAAATCAATTCTAAAAGTAAATACAAGTTATTCAAAATGCTGATACATAAAGTGTTGACCTACTATAAACAGCTTCTACTTTGATTTTTTTTTTTAATTGTTTAACCGGTTACATAAGCATCATGACCACCCACACTGAAGTTTTCACTACTAAACCCCCAGCACCTAGCACCAAGCCTGGCATAAAGAGGGTGCTCAAATGTTTAGGGGGATGAACTTGTTATCAAAAGCTTCTGCAACTCTAAACCAGACACCCGGATTCTGTAGGATTTCACTAATGCTGTTAATGACTTTAGTAAAAGTCACTGCCCCTTTCTAGCATTCTTCAAGCTTTTGCAGGGAAAACTGACATTTCTACCATACTTTTGAATCCCTGCGTGAGTCACATAAGTACATTTAAAGTGGCAGCATATCCTATTTTAAGTTACAGCAACTCCCTTTGAAAAAGGGAATCTTTGAAAACTTAGTATTATAAAGTAAGTTCCAAAATCTCACCAATAACAAATACAGTGTATGCCAATTCCCCATTATTATCAGGTTCATTTTTCTGATTTAACTTTGAATATTTATTTCTTGTAGCCTAAAAGATCATGTTTTGGTCTTTTTACCCCTTGATAATACACTTGATCCTGTAACACTACTCACAAGGCCTCCCCAGCCCCTACTTCTTTTGTATATAAACACACTCTGGTCACACACTCCATCAGCTGTTTGGTAGCTCCACCCCTCCTCCTTTTCCGGGTAGTAACAGAGCAGCCAATGAGCTGTGAGGAGCTGTGCCTGAGGCCTTTTGCCTGCATACGCTTTTCCAAAACAAGCAGCTCCAGCCTTCAGCAGGGGCCACTGGTTCACAGATAAAAGGATCACCAGGCTGTGCAACAGGGTGAGACGAGTAACCCCCACCAACAAGGAAACCCGTGTAATCTGAGCTGTTTGTTCCTCCACCAGGGAGAACTTAAACCGATATTCCTTTAGGGCAAATCACGCTTTAAGGTCACCAGAGTCCCAGTTCTCAGACAATCTAAATAATCAGAGATGGAAACCTCAACGTTTGCCAGCCTGGGAACAGCACAGTATATGACCAATCTACCTGACTTTGCAAACAAATGGCCACACTATTCACGACCATTCCACAGGATTTGGGCTGTTAAGTTTTTTGACTAGGACACATTCTTACAGGGCCCAAAAGTCAGTACATCAGTCTCTAGGCTCCTGGAGAGGTTTGCACAACCCTCAGCAAAGGATCAGAACAGAAACAATGAATGAGTCAGAGTTTCAGAACATAATCGCCCAGCAGATTATTAAGTGCATCGGTGCAAAACACTCACTCCCTGCATAACTTGAGAGTCAGCTCTCCTCCTACCAACCCGTCACAAAAGAAATATCACCGACTCCAAACAACAACCAGAGACAGTGTCTCTGAAAGAACCTAGAGAGCTGGTGGAAAGCAGTGGCCAATTAGTTACACATCCCCTTCTCTCCCTACCCCCACACTGCTACTTTCCTACTATATAGGTTCCCTGCCAAGCTATAAATCGTGGTGGCATAATTACACTCAGGAGACATCCAAAAATGGGCTGAAACAGGAGACTGCAATGAAACCAGCTATCGGCCTCCAAACCAAAGAAATCATCAAGGGGCACTGAGGGGGCAAAAAGCAAGTACATTCCTTCAGACCATCTCTACTTCCTCTCTACCATCTTTCATTTTCAACCCCCGGCCCTTTCACACAATTGTACTAATTTTAATAAAGGGCTGGAAAAATTTTCCTTAAATCTTTTGCTAAATATACCCTGCTCAAAAATTATTGGCTCCATTGGGGCCTACTAACATTAATTCAACAGAGAAAAGAGGCCACAAAATCTCTCATCCCCAGAACACACATGCACACACAAAAGGAAATGCAAAAATTTTAACTTCCAAACTATGCTAGACCAGAAAATAACAAATACGAAACAAAGATAACCTCTGGCTTTTAAGTCCCGAGTCTGTTGTCCTCCTATCTCAGAGATCTATGATTTTAAAGCGCCTCTGCTTTCTTTTGTCAGAAAGGAGGAAGGTGGGGAAAGAACAGAAGGCCAATGCATCTTTGCCTTTCTTCATCTTCTACTAAAAATAAGCTATGAAATAAGCCACTTAGGGGAAGAAAAAAGAGAAAGACACCCTGCTGTTCTTTGTCTGTTTTCCTCTCCCTCTCCACCCCCCACACCCCGACTCCTAAATGCGGTAATCATTCTAGATGCCACAACTACTAAATGAACAAAAGGCACTGTATGGAAAAGGCATCAGGTCAAGTTAGGCCTCACCCTTTATCCTCAATCTTCTAAAAATATATATGTATATAATTTGAGACTCTGACATTGATCAAAAACAGCTGGAATTCTCTCTCCACCTCCATCCCAATTAAACATTAGGTAGAAATTTGCATTAGGTGTGACAGTAACTCTCAATTCAGGATAAAAATAACTCAGATTCTGCCACCATGTCATTTCCTAGTTTCTAAACAAAAATAAAACCCAAAAATGCTTTGTGTAAAATGCACATACAGCCACAGTTACAAGTTTTCCTGCAACCATATGAAAAGCCAGCGTTACTGGGATCATTCACACATTTACAAAACTCAATCACAGTCACAAACAGCTCATAAAGAGTCAATTTCACTTGTGCCTAGACACATATTTGGAACACATATTATTTGTTCCTCTCTGTAATCTCCTCTCCCATCTCCCCAAAATTGTAAACTTCAAACCCTAAAACTTAGAAGTCTATCTAATGTTCCTAATTTCTAGCTAAGTTTTCCTGACTGAAGAGAAAAACACCTTATTCCTGAAAAGATGAAAAAAAAATTTTTTTTCTTGCCCAGGCAACTTCCCTCCCATCCCCCACTTCCAATCCAAATACAAAAACTACTTTTTTAAAACTTCAGAGAATTCCATAACTGAGTTGACAATAATCATCAATCTCTGAAAAGAGGGAAAACGTCCAATCAAAAACAGTAAGAAAAGGAAGAAAGAAGGAATTCACCTGAAGAATCTAGCCAAACAACTTGAGTTATATAAACAAAACCCTGCAACGGGGGAAATGGTGGGGGGATGGGGGTGAGGGAGAAAGAGAAGCAGGAGACAGGACTTTTCAACTGCGTTTCACACACCACCACTCCCCATCCCCGGTTCCCCTTCTCCCCAGGGATTAGTTGTTCAGAACACTGGGCTCATTTCCTCTCTCTCTCTCCTCACCCCCCCCCCCAACCCTCTAAATTACCCCTCAAAAATTGTCTCGATTTGTCACAGGAACCCTCGCGAATTTCTCTAGCTGGTCATGAAATAATCAGTCTGGACTCCAACCAAAACCACTGCCTGAAGGGCCCTTATCAGTTACAGCTTTCCCACTGCTACCTCCAGAGTACATAAAGTTGGGGGGAGGGAGGAAAATAAAGGGTGTCACTTGGTAAAATCAGGGCAGTTATTCCACAAGAACCTTACCCTCATAGAGGGAGTTTGCTCGAGTGGCTAATACAGGGGCTATTTTGTCAAGGAGATCCTCTTTCTCACCTCCCCCAGCTGTCATAACCACAATATGGAGGGTGGCTTGCTGGAGGGCCTGGGGGTCCTCATCACATCCAACTATGGGTGGGACAGGCTTTGTCAGTGAAAAGAAAAAAAATGTGGTGAGGTTCTTCGAGGGACCAGAAAGCTTAACCGGGGTCCCTGATTTAAAACACTCAGCTCTTTATTACAACAGGGGGCACTGAGCAGACTACTCTTCCTAATATAGAAAGGAATTAGGGATAAAGGAGGTCACTTGAGTTACCCCAGTTCAAGAAGCACAGGAGGGAACAGAGGCATCTCAAGAAAGGAAGAAAGGCTTCACTCTCGGGAATTTCTATCACGAGTCCCTAAATCCAGAGCGAGCAAGCAGGAGAGACCCCGAGGTGGGCACGGTGGTCAAGAGAGGTGGATGGTCCTGCAAAAAAAAAAAAAAAAAAAAAAAAAAGGCCGTCTCGGGAACCCAGATGTCGTGGAGGAAAGGAAAGTCACGGGCAATGGGGGTGCAGAAGAGCGAGGAACAACGCACATTTCGGGGTGCTGCAGATAAAGGGGGAGCTGAAAAGGCTCCTGGCTCCTGGGAGGTGCCAAGGAGCCGCCGTAGCACGGGGGGTGGGGGGTGGGGGGAGGGAGGAGAGCAGGGAGCCTCGGACAGTGGCCTGGAGTGCCCCAAGGCCCCTGCTCGGGTTTCAGGGGGAGCCCGGGGCATCCCCACGCCGCCCCGCCTTGACAGCCCGAATCCCCCCTCCACGAAGGATACAGCTTGACCACGTCCGTGTCCATCCGCCTCTTGCCCGGACTGGGGGATGACATGGTGTCGCCGCTGCCTCCCCGTCGCCTGCGCCGCCGCCGCCTCTCTCCTTTCCTCGGCCCGTCTACCACGGGCCCCGGGCCCCGGCTCTGAGGAGCCCGCGGCCGCGCCGGCTCCTCGGTGGAGGTGGCAACACCCCCGCGGTCCTGTCCGGTCCCGTCAGCCGCCGCCGCCGCCGCCGCCGCCCCCCGCACGGGGGAACACCGGGCACTGTCCGGCCGGGTGGGGGTGGGGACCCCGCGGCGCCCGGCTTGGGCTGCCCCTCTCCGGCTGTGGGTTCCTCCGCGGCCCGGCCCCGGCGCTACTCTGCGCCGCGCGTCGCTCCCTCCTGCCTGCTCTAGCTCGCTCGCCTGCTCGCCCGCTCACCCTCTCGCCGGCTCCCTAGCAGCCTCCACGACAAGCGGACGACTCCTGCTCAGTCGGCCTCTCTACCCCAGCCTCGCTCTGGGCGCCGTGACGTCACCTCTGTGACGTCATCGGCGGGGCGGGCCCGGCCGGCGAAAGAGGTGGGGCGCCGCCGCCGCGGCGTGGACTCTCCCGGGTGGTTCTGGGAGATGTAGTTCTTCTTTCTCTTGCCCTCCCAGCCCAGTGCCCCCTCCCCCAACTCCCCCCACCCCCACATTTAATCGCTCAACTGCCAGTGTCGTTATCATCATCATAAATGATAATAGTAAAGAATGGCAATATTATTACATTTGTGTGTTTTAGGGTAATGAACCTCCTTCTCATATACACTGTTAGAAAGGCTGTTTATTTGATTTGAGGTGGCAATTACTAGGATAGGCACCAAAATCTGGAAATTCCCACACTAGCAGGTTCCCTGCACCCTGCTCCCTCCTTGGATGGAAGGAATCTGTTTGCGGCGATTGTAGACTACAGCGAGGCTTCCTCAGAACTTGCAAACCAGGGTTCATTACCCTCCTTGTAGAGAGGGCCACTATTTCAAGGATTAACCTTGAGGCAGCTAGTTGGCAAGACCGGAAATAATTTGGTACTAGCATCCCTACCCCACAGAGTATGAGGTAATTTCACAAAGTGAATGACTGGTAGAAGCAGAAACACCCCAAGTATGCTGTAGGTCGAAGGACAAAGTTTGTTCTGCCTTCCACACTCCTGTACCAACCCTGTATATTCCATCATTCGTTCATAAATACTTATTGAGCGAGCACCTACTGTGTGTGAATCACTCCACTGGGCATGAGGATATCACGGTGAACTAAGAAAGACTTCAAATTTACACAGCCTTCCCAGTATGGTCTGCAGATCTAGAGTATCAGCCTCACCTGGGAACTTGTTAGAAATGCAGGCTAGAGCTTCACCTCAGACCTACTGCATTAGAATTTGCAGTTTAACAAGGTCCCCAGGTGGTTCCTATGTGCAGTGAAGTTTGAGAATCACTGCTCTACAAAGCACTCCATAAGAAGTGGTATGGGACCCATGAGTCAACAAGGCAAAAGGGGCAGGAAAGAGTGATCTAGGCATCTCCTGAGGTTTATATCACATTTTTTTGCTGCCATTGACTCTATTTTCAAAATTTTTATCTATTCCCTTGTTCCTATGAATATACTTGTACTTTGTCAGACCACTTGCTGTGAGATGGGTCCCCTTCTACAACCTCCCATAGACAAAATCATACACGCACACACACACCTAGGGCAGCAGCAATCAACAAATGTTGAGCATTCTTCATTCCTATCATCCCATTCTTCCAAAGGACTAGTAATTTATGTATGTGATTAATATACATAATATAAATTTTGCCATTTCAGCCATTTTAAGGTGCACAATTCAGTGTATTAAATACATTCACCAATGTTCTACAACCATCACTACTCTCCATTTCCAGAACTTCATCATCCCAAGCAGAAACACCATACCATTAGACAAGAATTCCTCATTCATTCTCTGCTCCCTGCCTCCACCCCCATCCCACCAAGTCTCTGATAACCTCTACTTCACTTTCTGAAAAAGACAGGCTATTTTAACTGCTTCTAAAAGGGGTACGTTGGTCTTTCCTACTGCACATAGCAATTCCATCAGAAGGAGGACCTGTCTGAGATTTCTGACCCCCTTTATGTGACCAGTTTGTTAAAGGGAAATAAAGATGGAGCAGAAAATTGTTCCCGACTGTCTCCTCTAGGCTCTCCAGGTTCCTGTTGCTACTACCTCCCCTCCCAACATTGCTCCTCCCTCTCCTTCACCTGAGTAGCCCCCACTCATGTGCTGAGAGTGGTTGTCAACCTTTGGTGTACTTCAGAATCACCTGGGGAGCTCGTTAAGCTATCAAATGTCCAGGCCCCACCACTGGGGATTTTGATTCAGAAGGTCCGGGGTGAGGCTTGGACGTCCGTGTCTTTAACAAGTTCCCCAGATGATTCTGATACAGGCCAAAGTTTGAGAACCACTGTTTGAAGATTCCATCAGTGCTATCAAAACACTTGCCTAACCCCTCCAGTGAGTCCCATGCTTCTATAATATCCTATGCAAATAAGGACGCTTCCTCCCCACCTGAGAATGAGGTGGCAGGCTCAGGGGACCCAAAGTTATTGTTTCCAGAGCAGAGAGAACAGGTCAAGGATGGGACTCTTGAGAAAGAAGGGCATGGGGTGGATCTAGAAATTAGACCTGGTGGGCTTTAATTTTTACGGATGCTATGCTGCTGTGATCTAAGAGTTCAACAAAAATTTAACCAGAGAGGTGTTTAGAGAAACTTGTTCCAGATAAGACTGGAGAAGGTGAGGCTGCTCTACCTAGAAATGCAAAGGAGATTAAGCCCTCTGAGAAGTCACTGAAAAGCAATCGCCTAGAGAAGAGTTATTGTAGAGTAAATATCTTAGCTCTGGGTTACTCAGGACAAACCTGCCCTTCTCCAGCCCTTAATTATGCCTCAGTTTATTGCATGTATCCTCCTGGAGCCTCGGTGTTCTCATCTGTAAAATGTGGTCCATAATGTCCTACCCACTTGAGTGGGTTGACGGGATAAATGGAAAGGACGAATGTGAAAGCCCCTTGTAAACTATAAATTGCTTTTCATAAAGGAAACATGAAGTGTTGATTATAAGATGCAATATATTATTGGTGGTGGTATTATTGTATTATTAATTTCTACTTGCTGCACTCCTTATGCATTCTCTGTCATTCAAGGAGAAATGCATTCAGGGGTTTCTTTGTGGGTTTTTTTGTTTTGTTTTGTTTTGTTTTGTTTTTTAAAGATGTCAAGTGTCAATTATTTCTCTTTGTGGTAAAGTATGTTCTCACCTTTTAATGACATACCTTTTGTCTCTGGGCATTTTGCCATTTGCTCCTTCATAAACCCATTTCCTCTATTCTGACTTCATCCTCTTTCCTCCATGACAACCTTCCCCTCATCTTTCCAGAGATTTGGAGGACTCCTAAACCTGCCCTTGACCAGGTAGGTTCAAAAGGGTGGCTCTAAAATGATGCCAAATGGCAGACTTTGTTGGACTTATTTTTGGCTTTGAGAACCTGGAGCTCCTCTTGAACAAAGTAAGTTTGTGCTCACCTTTTATTGTTGTTTGCACTTGCCTTTTTATCCAGTGTTTTGGCCATTCAGAATGTCAATAATTTAAGACAACACTGGGGCCTGGGAATGTCTGTTTATATGTGTGCACACAGATGGCAATGTGCTGGAATGAGTCGTGTTTTTCCTTATCAGGTACAACCAGGGTGCCGCGAGGGAACAGCTGTCCACCCTGACTCACTACTGTTGCAATCTGGGAAGTGTATTTGGGCCTGTTTATCTCTCCCCAGGGCAGGGCCAAGCTTGACCAATGGAGCCTCCCATCTCAGGAGCTCAAAGGCAAACAAGTTTGGAGAGAATATAATGCTTGGAGCAAGACATCATTTGATGGAGTGAGTGGAATGCCCTGGCCCAAAAAGCCCAAAAGCTACTCTCTCTCTCTCTCTCCCTGAAGTTACCTGTTAACACAAGAGCTCTAAAGTCAAAGTGAATTTATCACCGTCCCCACCAGATGTGAAAATCCCTCAGATAAGGCTTCCTGATTCCATTTGACCATTTCTATAGGGAAATAGGTGCGTTTTGAGCTGGCACTCTCGGCGTCTGAGATCACAGATCCAGACCCCTCTAGGAGGCAAAATATCAGCAGTTTCCTTGCTGCTGTGGAAATAAAAGCTTAAAAATCACTTCAGGGGGGGCCTGGCTGGCTTATTCTCTTAATCTCGGGATCGTGGGTTCAAGCCCCATACTGGGTGTAGAGATTACTTAGAAATGCAGTCATTCTAAGCCATCTCCACATAACCCTGTTACAATGTGTCCCTACAGACGGAGTCAGGGGGAGCTCAGGAACACGCAGGTCAGACAGCAGCGAGGATAGGAAGATTTCATCTCCTGCGCTATCATCACCATGGATTGTTTTACTTGCTACCTGTGGCAACAGGCTCCTTGGACAAACAGCAATCCCCCTAAAGCGGCGTGATTCAGAGAGAACGTGGAACTTAGAGACAGACAACCCCTTCCAGCCCAAGGTCTGCTGCCTATTACTGATATCATCTGGGCAAGTAACCTAACCTTTCTGCTTCGGTTTACTCCTCTGTAAAATGGGGTGATAGTACCAGCACTATCCTTGCCTAGATCAAATAGAATAGATGCTACATATCATCAACCTCATCCCCACCCACACCCCATACACACACACCAACATACACACACCCTGATGCCCAGGCTCAAGGAGGGAGAAAGATTGGAAATTATTTACTCGTCCATCTGGAGTGAGCTCACCTGGGCCAGCTGCCAGCTGTAGCCTCCTGTGCTTTTGCTTCCTTCCCTGCCTGATCTGGAAATGCTGAAGGCTCCAGACTGGGCCCTCGGGTCTCTGTTCTTCTTTAGCTACATTTCATCCCTGGATGACTTCATCCAGTCTCCACTTCAATTGCCATGAGTACTCTGACTCCCCAATGCACATTTCTGGTTGCAGCCTTGCCCAGATACAGACTGTATGTTGCCTCTTTGATGTCTCTTCAGGTCCCAAAATACACTTCTGGCACCATCCCCACCTCTTTCTCCTATAGTTTTCCCCAGGCAGTAAATGGCAGCTATGATGTTGAAATATAAGAAACTGCTGTTTTTATTTTTTTAAGATTTTATTTATGGGATCCCTGGGTGGCGCAGCGGTTTGGTGCCTGCCTTTGACCCAGGGCGCGATCCTGGAGACCCGGGATCGAATCCCACATCGGGCTCCCAGTGCATGGAGCCTGCTTCTCCCTCTGCCTGTGTCTCTGCCGCTCTCTCTTTCTCTCTCTGTGACTATCATAAATAAATAAAAATTTAAAAAAAAAAAGATTTTATTTATTTGTTCATGAGACACACACAGAGAGAGGCAGAGGGAGAAGCAGGCTCCATGCAGGGAGCCCGACGTGGGACTCGATCCCGGGTCTCCAGGATCATGCCCCAGGCCGAAAGCGGTGCTAAACCATGGAACCACCTGGGCACCCCTAAAAACTGCTGTTTTTAAAGTTAAGGACAGTCAAATATTGGCCACTTCATTTGGTTCAGCCTAATACATCCTGCCAGTTGCTCACGGCAGAGTTGGAGCTACTATTCCTGACCTCTCTTTCTCTAACACTCTTCATCCAAACTATTAGCACATCTATGAAATATATCTAGAATCGTTTTCTCACCATCTCTACCAAGCCATCATCATTACTACAAACATTTCCCAACTGACCTCCTCTCTTCAACTCCCAAATTCATTCATATAGAAGCCCAGTGATCCTTTTAAACCATAAATCAGATCTTGTCTCCTCACTGTTCAGAGACCTCCCATTTCACTCTGTGTCAAAGCCAAAGCCATAGCAGGCTTCCCAGGCCTTACAGAAGCTGCCCCTCCCCTTTTCCGTCACTTGTGTCTAGCCACAATGGCCTTCTTGCTGTCCCTCAAATATACAAGCATGCTCCTACCCCAGGGCCTTTGCATTTGCCACTCTTCTAATCTAAACACATGGCTGAAACACTGAAAAGGCAACAAAATATTAGCTTAAAGCAGTCCCTTGTGAGTTCACAGCGTTAGTTCTTCCTTTAAAAAAAAAAAAAAAAAGTATTTATTTGAGAAAGAGACAAAAAAAATGGGTGGCGAGGAGGGGCAGAGGGAGAAGGAGCAGCAGACTCCTTGCTGAGCAGGGTTCCCTATACGAGGCTCCATCCCAGGACCCCAGGATCATGACTTGAGCCTAAGGCAGATGCTTGACTGACTGAGCCACCCAGACACCCCACAAAGTTAGCTCTTCCTAATGGTCTCTGAAGAGTGGCAGGAAACCTACTCTGTGCCAGGCACTGTGCCAAGATATGTTACTTACAACCTAACCACCTGGCAGGACTGATGCTATTTGCCTATTTTACAGATAAAAAACCTCAGGCTCAAGGAAGTTAAGTAATTTGCCTGACGTCACATAGCCAGTAAATGGCAGCATCAGAATTCAAATCCAGGTCCTCAACTTCAAAGCCCATGCTATTTACAGTCTGCTGTGCCACCCTGTTTGTTAATTCAAATAAAAATGTAATTTGTTGACATCGATGAACTCATTACTTTGAAGGCCCAACCCAAATTCCACCTCCTTTGTAACGAGGAAGACTTCCAGGTCATTCTACACCAAATTAATGTTCTTCTGAAAGATAAAAATTTCCAGTGTTCCCCATTTCAGCAGCTGGCACTACCATTCAGCCCATTGCTGACTTTCGTTAGAGTCTCCCTTGACTGTCTGTTCCTCACCTCTCACAGGAATGAGTCCATCAGCAAACTCCATGAGGGCTCACTTCAAAGCATCTGTAAAACCCAACCCCTTCTCCCTGTATCCATCACCTCATCTGAGGTACCACCTTCTCTGCAATCAATCCATCTATTGGCCACTCTTACCCCCCATGACCCTCAGCCTCATGTCACTGCCTATTCTCTACCCAGGAGCCAGACAGATGGTTGTTTTCTGTTTTTTGTTTTTTAAGACTTTATTTATTTGAATGACAAGCAGGGAGATAGGCAGAAGGAGACAGATAGGGAGGAGCAGGCTTCCCACTGAGCAGAGAGCCCAATTTGGGGCTTAATCCCAGGACCCTGGTATCATACCAAGCCAAAAACAGACACTTAACCAACTGAGCCATCGGGCACCCCCCAGATGGGTGTTTTAAAATATAATTCAGCTCAAGTCCTTCCCCACTCACAGCCCTTTATTGGATCATCCTTAAACTCAGAATAAAGGGATCCCTGGGTGGCGCAGTGGTTTGGCGCTTGCCTTTGGCCCAGGGCGCGATCCTGGAGACCCGGGATCGAATCCCACGTCAGGCTCCCGGTGCATGGAGCCTGCTTCTCCCTCTGCCTATGTCTCTGCCTCTCTCTCTCTCTCTGTGACTATCATAAATAAATAAAAAAATTAAAAAAAAAAACTCAGAATAAAATCTCAATGCTGTGGCCTCTGTGACGCTGTGTAATCTAGGTTTAAACTACATTCTCAACCTCATTCCCTACCTCCCCCATAGCTGCTCAGACATTCTAGTTGCTTATATTCCTGGACACACCAAGCTCATTTCCACTTCAGGGCCTCTGACCTGACTATTGCCACCTCCTGGAATGCTCTTCTCCTACATCTCAGGGCCAACTCCCCCCTTTCCACACAGAGGTCTTCATTCAGATGGCCTGTCTTCAAAGAAGGTACACCCCTAACTTTTGTCTCCTTACCTTGCTTTAGTTTTTTGGTCATCTTTTTAGATTTTTATTTTGGAAATGTTCAAATATGCTAAAAATTAGAGGGAATAATATAATGATCACCCTAATACCCACCATCCAGATTTAACAACTGTTAATTAACATTTTGCTATATTTGCTTTATCTGCCTACAGGCATGTGTGTATGAAATGTGACTACTTTTTTTTTTGCTAAATCTTCTGAAAATAACCTTCAGACACTGACACTTCAGCCCTATATACTTCAACGTGCATGCCCTACAAATAAGGAACTTTTTCTTGATAACCATATCGTTATCACACATAAGAAGATAAGCAATGGGGGATCCCTGGGTGGCTCAGCAGTTTGGCACTTGCCTTTGGCCCAGGGCGTGATCCTGGAGTCCCAGGATCGAGTCCCACTTCGGGCTCCTGGTATGGAGCCTGCTTCTCCTTCCTCCTGTGTCTCTGCCTCTCTCTCTCTCTCTCTCTCTCTCTCATAAATAAATAGATAAATAAATAAATAAATAAATCTTTTAAAAAAAAGAAGATAAGCAATGATTCCCTAATATCATCTAACTTCCAATCCATAATCAGATTTTTAAAAATCTTTTTTTATTGAAGTATAGTTGACAAACAGTATTACATCAGTTTCAAGTATGCAGCACAGTGATCCAACAGTTATACACATTATGAAATGCTTCACACAACAAGGGGAATGGCCATCTGATAATCAGATGTTCTTAACTGTATCTTCTATGCCAATTCTTTTTTTTTTTTAAGATTTTATTTATTTATTCAGGAGAGACACAGACAGAGAGAGAGGCAGAAACACAGGCAAAGGGAGAAGCAGGCTCCATGCAGGGAGCCCGATGTGGGGCTCAATCCCAGGACTCCAGGATCACGCCCTAGGCCAAAGACAGCACTAAACCACTGAGCCACCCAGGCTGACCCTCTATGCCAATTCTTTTTTGAGTTAGATCCCTCAAAGATTTATATAACTATTTTGGTTTTATATCTCTTTAGTCTGGTCAGAGGACAGCAGGGAATTATACTTTACATTTACAGCTCTTTTGGGTCTTGGTCCTCTTATATCCCCTCCCTCATCCCTACTCCCATCTCTGTGCTGTGTATACAATAGGTAGTTAATAAATGGTTGATCATGACTAACTGAAAAGTCCTACTCCTCAATACAAAAACTTGTATGTGAATGTTTATAAGCAGCATTATTCATGATACCAAGAAGTGAAAACAACCCAAATGTCCATCAGCTGATAAATGGATAAACAAAATGTGGTCTGTCCATACAATGGAATATTATTTGGCCCTAAAACAAAATGGAACACTGCTACACCCTCTGCCATGGATGAGCCTTGAAGATATTTTGCAAAGAGAAGCCAGTCACAAAGCACCACATATTGTATGATTCTTTTTATGCCAAATGTCCAGAATAGGCCTATCTGTAGAAAAAGAAAATGCATTGATAATTGCCTAGGGCTGGAGAAAATAGGAAGAACAGAGGGTGACTGCTAAGGGGTGCAAGCATTTCTTTTTGAGTTGAGGAAAATGTTCTAAAATTGATTGTGGTAATGATTGCACAGCTCTGTGACTATACTGAAAACCATTAAATTATACACTTTGAGTGAATTGTATGGTATGTGAATTAACTCAATAAAGGTATTATTAAGGGGCGCCTGGATGGCTCGGTCAGCTAAGCATCTGACTCTTGATCTTGGCTCAGGACATGATCTCAGGGTTGTGGGACGGAGCCCCGCATAGGCTCTGCCCTGGGCATGGAGTCCACTTGGGATTCTCTCCCTCTTCCTCTGCCCCTCCCCACTGCTCACAGGCATGCTCTCCCTCTCTCTCAATAAATAAATAAAATCTAAAAAGTGAATAAAGATGTTACGTAAAAAACAAAAAACAAACCAGTCCTGTTTTTCCTTGTTGCTCCAGATTACCACAGGAACAGATGTTGACCAAACATCCTCTTTCCCTTCTCCCATCCCCTCTCCAGACTCTCCTTCCCTTTGAACATGCCGAGGTGTGGAGGACTGGAGAAATGGAAGCTTCACCTGCTTTGGTGGAATGGCCTTTTATCTTCTAGTCTGTTGACTGAGAAGAACCTCGACCTTTCTTTCCACTAAAGGTGCTACGATACAGAGAGTCTCGTGTTGTCCCACTAGATGCAGGACTAGCCCTTTGCCCCAGCCTGTTGAGCTCATGCAGATCAAGGGCAAACACAGCTGCCCATCTGAGACCATCTCCTGGAGTCAAGAGTGTCCTTGCCAGGTTCCATGTGTACACAGCACTTCTAGTTTGGAGTGTCATGTAGTTGGAGCAACTATTAGTTTCAGGTCCAGGTTTCCTACTTCACTCCATGCAGGAAACAGGAACTGTCTTGTTCATCTTTGTATTTTCTGTGCCTAAAACAGACATTTGCATTTAAAAGGCAGAATGTGGGATCCTTGGGTGGCGCAGCGGTTTGGCGCCTGCCTTTGGCCCAGGGCGCGATCCTGGAGTCCCCGGATCGAATCCCACGGCGAGCTCCCGGTGCATGGAGCCTGCTTCTCCCTCTGCCTGTGTCTCTGCCTCTCTCTCTCTCTCTCTCTCTCTCTCTCTGTATGACTATCATAAATAAATAAAAACAATTTAAAAAATAAAATAAAATAAAAAATAAAAGGCAGAATGTATCCAGTCAGGGTTTCCACCCCCACCACTCCAATCTGGCTCTCTGGGAAGGGATGGGGAGGCACTGGCCCTCAGGGAAATGGCTTCAAAATCTGGGGTTCTGAATTCCAATCCCAGCTGTCACAGACCCCTGAGGAGTTCATCTGTTTATTCCTGAGAGACTATAGGGGGTGGGGGGATAAGGACTGGCTAATACTGGAAGGTTACTATTTTGATAGTTTATAGTGAATCAGGAACTTAAAAAAATTTTTTTGTAAGATTTTTTATTTATTCATGAGAGACACAGAGAGAGGCAGAGACACAGGCAGAGGGAGAAGCAGGCTCCCCGTAGGGAGCCCAATGTGGGACTTGATCCCAGGATCTGGGATCTGGCCCTGAACCAAAGGCAAATGCTCAATCACTGAGCCACCCAGGTGCCCCTTAGCCAAATTCTTACTGCTCTCAATGCTTGCCAGGTATCTTTTGCTACTTTTGCTGGTGGAGAAGTGGAGTTGCACTGAGGGAAAGTGAGATGTATGAATTTGCGCAGCTGACCAAAGATGAAGAAAGAAAAGAAACCTGGACTCCTGGTCCATTTTCCTTCCTAGATTTGTCTTCTTTGGCTTCTCCCAATGTCTCAAGAGGCAATTAGGTTCCCCTCAGGGCATATGGGCTGCCCTGGCCAGCGGTCACAGGGCAGAGGGTCAAGGAAATGTGCCCTCAGCTGACTGGCCTGTGATGGCAGGCAGGGGAAGGAGAGAGGATTGTTACCAAACTCTACCATGATTGGGGTGTCTGGGTGGCTCAGTTGGTGGTGTCCAACTCTAAATTTCAGCTCAGGTCATGAACTCAGTGTTGTGGGATCCAGCCCCCTGTTGGCCCCCTGTTGGGCCCACACTCAGTGGGGAGTCTGCTGGAGATTCTCTCCCTCTCCATATGCCCTTCCCCCCACTCACATGTGCTCTCCCTCTCTCTCTAAAATAAATAAATCTTGGGATCCCTGGGTGGCTCAGCGGTTTAGCGCCACCTTCAGCCCAAGGCGTTATCCTGGAGACCGGGGATGGAGTCCCACGTTGGGCTCCCTGCATGGAGCCTGCTTCTCCCTCTGCCTGTGTCTCTGTGCCTCTCTCTCTGTCTTTCATGAATAAATAAAATATTTTTAAAAAAATTTAAAAAGATAAATCTTAAAAAGAACCACACTGTACCATGATTGTTGTGATTCAATCACATTCTCCTTGGTTAAAAATGACCATTTTGCAGTTTGTACATATATCAAATCACTATGCTATACATCTGAAATTAATATAATGGTATATGTCAATTATGTCTCAAGAAAGTATACCTTGATATGTGTACACATAAAGTAATACAACGATATGCATCAGATACATATTTTTTATTTTTTTAATTATTTTTTGATACATATTTTTAAAAATGGTATAGTGGTATAGTCCGCTGAGCGTCCAACTCTTGGCTCAGGTTGTGATCTCATGGTCATGAGATAGAGCCCCACATCGGACTCTTCACTCAACACAGTCTGCTTGAGATTTTTCCTCTCCGTCTCCCTCTGCTACTCCCACTAGGGCTCGCTCTCTCTCTCTCTGAAATAAATAAATCTTTTAAAAATTGAAAAGTTAAAAATATATTTTTAAAGATTTTATTTATTTATTCATGAAAGACAGACAGAGGCAGAGACACAGGCAGAGGGAGAAGCAGGCTCCAAGCAGGGAGACCGATGAGGGACTCCATCCCGGGTCTCCAGGATCATGCCCTGGGCTGAAGGTGGCGCTAAACTGCTGAGCCCCCCAAAATTTTTTTTAGATTCAAAGTTTTGTACTTGAAAGAACACATCAAGAAAGTGAAAAGACAAGCCACACAATACAGAAGGTATTTGCAAACATATGGCTGACATGGTTCTACTATCCAGGATATGTAAAGAATTCTTACAATTCAACAACAAAGAGACAAATAACCCAATCTTTAAAATGGGCAAAGGATCTGAATAGAAACTTCTTCGTGGAAAAAAAAAAAAAAAAAAAAGAAACTTCTTCGTGGCCAAGAAGTACGTGAGAAGATGCACATCACTTGACATAAGGGAAATGCTCATCAAAGTCATACTGAGGTACCTATCCCTTCTGACCTATTAGGTTGGCTGTAATAAAAAAGACAAGGGACACCTGAGTGGCTCAGTGGTTGAGCGTCTGCCTTCAGCTCAGGTCGTGATCCTGGGATTCGGGATCTAGTCCCGCATCAGGCTCCCTTTGAGGAGCCCGCTTCTCCCTCTGCCTATGTCTCTACCTCTCTCGAATAAATATATAAATCTTTAAAAAAAAAAAAAAAAAGACAGACAATAAGGATTGGTGAGGATATGTAGAAATTAGAATCCTCCTTTGTAGCTGGTGGGAAAGTAAATGGTGCAGCCACTTTGGAAAACATTCTGGCAGTTCCTCAAAATGTTAAACATACAGTTAATGTATGACACAGCAGTTCTATTCCTAGCTATGTATCCAAGAGAAATGAAAACATAAAACTTGTACATGCATGTTCATATGAGTCTTGTTCATAGTAGCCAAAAAGTTGAAACAACCCAAATGTCCATTACCTGAGGGATGGAAAAATGAATGTGCTATATCCATACAATGAAATATTAATCAGCCATGAAAAGGAATGAGATTTTAACACATACAGCAACATGGATGAACCCTGAATACAGGCTAAGTGAAAGAAGCCAGTCACACTGTGCCACATATTGTCTGACTCCCCTTATCTGAAATGTCCTGAACATTTATAGACAGAAAGTTTCCTGGGCTAGGCCATGGGGAAATGAGAAGTGACTGCTAATAGGTGATGAGATTTCCTTTGGGGGTAATGATGTTCTAAAATTCATTGTGCTGCAAATTGTACAACCCTGTGGATATTCTTAAACTGTGGAATTGTACATTTTAAGAGAGCAAATTTTAGGATATGTAAATTCTATCTCAATAAATAATGATAATACTATCATAGATAGCTTGAAAAAAAAAAAAAAGAAAATGATGGCCTTTCACTGCCACGCTTTGGGCTACCTGGCTACTGGTGGGGCCAGTGACTCAGGCCTTCTGTACATTTTCAGGCCCAGCTCAGACTGTCAAGGCCTACTAGTAGGCCCTTGCAGACAGTTGGATTATTTCATCAGGAAAGAGCACAAGAAGTCTCTCAAATCACATCCTTTTTGTTTTTCCTTTAACCAGTGCTTACCAAAGTTGCAGTCATGAGACATCTCACTGCTCCAAGCATCAGGGGCCTAATCAAATTCAGAACTCAGATAGTTTTTTTTTGTAAGTTCGTGTTCTGGGCCCAGTTTATACATCTTCCTAGACTGGCCAAGCCCCACTCCTTCCCAAGCCATCTTGCCCTGTCTTGCCCTGCTTCCCAGTGAGAGAGGCTGCAGCAGTGACTTTCTGTGGCTCTAGAGTCACAGCCACCTCCATTGCCCCATTTGGCTCAGGTGCTGTGTCAATCTCCCCTAGGGAGTCAAGGCACAGAAGTCTAACTTAACCGGACTCAAGGAGCCTTGGGCTTCCCAGCAGCTGCTCAGAGATGCCCATCCAATCCACACACAGGAAGTTAACACCTATGGAGTAAACTTTGACCAAAAAGGGAGGGGAGACCAAGAGACACTACCCATTGTTTGTTCTGCTTCTCTCACCCCAACTCACTCTTCCAATCTTTGGAGCTATCCCAAGTGACTGAGCGACAACCATGTGTATTTTCTTGTGAGGCCCTAGCCTGCTTGATAACACGTGACCTCATTATTTGTTCTCCTTCCTTCTTTACATCCTCTCTCTTCCTCACTCTTGCTGCCCTGGGCTTCACTGGGCTCCCCAGTGAAACATTAACCCTTAAGCTTTGCCTCAAGCTCTGTTTTCCAGAAAGTCAAGACAGACAAACTATGCATTTACTTGAGACTAAAGTGTTTCTAAACCCTCAAATGCTTTTTGGGCTATTTTCATCATTCTGCATCCTACCTTGCCCCATTAGAGATTTTGTTTGCTTCTCAGGGAGGATGGTACTGGGAAAATAACATTAATCCTTCTCCTGATCTCCTGCACTCCATGGGGTGAGCCACCAGTCCTTGGCAGGAAGGATGGGGGTGTCTGCCCTGCAGCTATCCAGATGCTTTGCTGAAGACTGTGTAAGTTTAGTTCAGGGAATTAAAAATAGGAAGCCCGTTTGGATGTAGGTACTAGTTACATTTCTTCCAATCCATCTTTTATTTATTTATTTATTTTTAAGTAGGCCCGGAGCCCAACACAGAGCTCAAGACATAAGCTGAGATCAAGGGTCAGTCACTCAAGTGTTGGAGCCACCCAGATGCCCCTAAAACTATATTTTCATTTCAATTTATCTGATTCCCAAGCCCTATTTTCATTTGGCTTTCAGAACCTGTGGTAGCAGGGGAGACTATTGTTATGAGTATTACAATAATGGTGATGAGGGCAACCCGGGTGGCTCAGCAGTTTAGCACCCCATTCAGCCCAGGTTGTGATCCTGGAGACCAGGGATCGAGAGTCCCACAACGGGCTCCCTGTATGGGGCCTGCTTCTCCCTCTGCCTGTGTCTCTGCCTCTCTCTCTCTCTCTCTCTGTGTGTCTCTCATAAATAAATAAATAAATAAATAAATAAATAAATAAATAAAATCTTAAAAAATAATAATAATAATGGCAATGAGCCCTCACACCCCCACTGGCTAGAATAGATATCTAAAGAACACCAAATCTTCTGTGGTCCCCAAGCAGGCTGCCCATAGCCAATGGCTCTCCCAGTGTAGTCCCATTGTAGCAGGCAGGCAGGGACTTCATAGGAATGACACTGGTAATAGAGACAACAACGTCTTATTAAAATGTCCATATTTTGTTTGGGGTACACAGTTAAAATGTGTTCCCAGTATTTAAGATATATAGTTTAGGTGATCATTGTGTCACTGACAGGCATGCCTTCCATTGATAAGTTCTAAGGATTTTTTTATTACTATTATTTTCTTTAGTGTGTAGGCTCCAAGTGTCAGATTGGAGATTCCCAGTGGTGTGCCAAGATGTGTTACAGGTGTGTGGAGGAAAGATGGTGCCACACAGCCGTGGAGCAGCTAGCTCCTGGTGACTGCATCCAGCCTCACACATTTAGTTTATCCTGATACAAATATTTTGGTTTACCATGACATGAGCTGTGACATGTGTGCCATGACATGAAAAAGTCTGAGAAGCACCGAAATAAATCAGGCTTTTAATGAGATATTTTGCTCCCCCTGAAGTGGCCCACAAATAGAAAATGTTAGGGAATTACTGATGTAAGAAGCAGGCCAGAGGAATATTCGTTGAACGAATCTGAGTCAATGAAACGAAGACAACCTGTGCTTCCTGTGCCCTCTTAGTGGAGAAATAGGTGGGAAATAGATCTGGTTTATCTGAGTAGACAGATGATTTGGAACAGGGCAACAAGGGAGAATGAGTTGGAAGAGAAGAAAAACAATGTCCTGAGTTTTCCCCTCAGGCCTTCCTACTCCAGTCCCTAAAAGCTCTTTCCTGGCTACTTTTGTTATTTGTATCTCCTGCCCCAGAAGTAACACATACTCTGGCTCTGCCTCCTCCAATGTGTGGTAGACTTTCTGGTCCCCTGAGGGCATGTTTCTTCTCCTCCCACCTCTACATAGATTATGCTGGCTTCCCCAGGAGGCCCCCAGTCCTCCCTTCCTCCCCACCCCTCAAATAGTGGCTGCGAGGCTCCCACAGGTGTGTGTGCCTTTGTTTGCTACTGTGTTTGAACTCCTGGAAAGGAAACTCTTTTTGGTATTCATTGTCACTGAATTAAAAAAGACAGGAGGGGGATCCCTGGGTGGCGCAGCGGTTTGGCGCCTGCCTTTGGCCCAGGGCGCGATCCTGGAGACGCGGGATCGAATCCCACATCAGGCTCCCGGTGCATGGAGCCTGCTTCTCCCTCTGTCTGTGTCTCTGCCTCTCTCTCTCTGTGACTATCATAAATAAATTAAAAAAAAAAAATTAAAAAAAAAATGACAGGAAACACTCTTGCAGCCTCCCAGCAAGCATCCTAGTATGTGATACATTGTCCAAACTACCTCCTTGCCTGAGATTTTTGACCAGTACACACAGAAGATAAACCTCCAACACCCTCTACCCCCCCACCCCCACCCAGCTTCTGAAACACACACACTAAGAGGCTCAGACCCCCTGGCCTGGCCTCTTCCTACACACAAGTGGGGTGACCAGCTGGGTACAACACGTTGCCCAGTCCAGACCCAGCCAGGACTGATCTATCATCCCCATTCTTTTTTTACACTCCTGACATCTAGGTTATCCCAAATATCTCAAATATTCCTCCCTCACCTTGAGAAGGAGGAAAGGCGTGCAGTAGCTGTTTGGAATCCCTGTCTTCAGCACAGGGAGGCTGCCAATGTCCCCAGAGACCTCTCAGCTTGCTCTGGCCCCAGACACTTCATTCTCCCTAAGCAACTTCCCTCTCCCACTTCCCAACCCGTCTCAGAGCTTTTTGCTTCCTCCTGAAGCCCGAAACAAGGACTCCTGCTAGGCCTTCCAGGTATGTGTTCACCTGGTGTCTGCCTGTGTCTCACTAATTCCCTCTGAGGGAGGGAGGGAGGGAGAGAGGGAGGGGACAAGGGCGACCACGACTAGGAGAGAGCAGTTATTTTCAAGGGGTGCCAGGAGGCCCCAAGAAGCTTAGTAACTAAATACCCACCCCTACCTTGTAGGCCCACAGTTCCTCAAATGGGAGCACAGAGAAAAGGGAACCAGGCAGGAAAATGGAAGAAAAATTTTGAATTCAAAACTCAACCATAGCTCCATAGACACCTGAAGTTCTTTTTTTTTTTTTTTTTTTTAAGATTTTATTTATTTATTCATGAGCAACACAGAGAGAGAGACGGAGACACAGGCAGAGGGAGACACAGGCAGAGGGAGAAGCAGGCTCCATGCAGGGAGCCCGACATGGGACTCGATCCCGGGTCTCCAGGATCACTCCCAGGGCTGCAGGCGGTGCCAAACCGCTGCGCCACTGGAGCTGCCCACACCTGAAATTCTTATTTTTCATTTGTAATAATCCTTGTCTGATTTTAAAAGTAGTATCTTCTGGGGAGCCTGCCTGGCTCAGTAGGGAGAGCACATAACTCTTGATCTTGGGGTCATGAGTTCTAGCTCCACGTTAGATGTAGAGATTACTTTAAAGATGATAGATAGGGGATCCCTGAGTGGCCCAGCAGTTTGGCACCTGCCTTTGGCCCAGGGTGCAATCCTGGAGACGCGGGATCGAATCCCACATCAGGCTCCCGGTGCATGGAGCCTGCTTCTTCCTCTGCTTATGTCTCTGCCCCTCTCTCTCTCTCTCTCTCTCTCTCTCTCTGTGTGTGTGACTATCATAAATAAATGAAAAAAGTAAAGATGATAGGTAGATGTAGTATCTTCCCAGTGTGAAAAACTTAGAACATGTAAAGTAAATAACAGTCATCCATAACTCTACGTCCCAGGGGAAAAATACCTTGATATTTGGCATATTTTCATTTTTATGTTTACATGGTTTCACATAATTGATGTATACTATATATATGCATTTGTATCAGTTTTTTACACTTACTAAATCATATGCACCTGCTCCTACCATTGTTTTTAGCTGTTGCAAATTCTTCCATCACATGGATGTACCATCATGTATTTGTTGATCAGTTTATGTATACTTGCTCCCTCCCTTTTTCTCTTGTTATAATTAACACTGTGTGCTTGTATATCACATTCCCATTTTTTAAAAATGTCTTAGGACATATTCCAAATAAAGTGGAACTCCTGGGCAAGAGGTGTGAACTGGATTTTCAGAAGGTTGTACAGCTGCAATCAGTAATAAATCATGGACGCCCCTTCCCCGCTCAAATGAACTTGGTTCATTAACAAGTTTGCTCTTCTGGGATGCTGAAGGAGGAAGGGAGCCTTCCCCTGAGATCTTCAGAATGTTGTGCTAGAGCTGAATTGGTGTTGGGCCACAGCTGGAGGCTGCACTCGGTGTGGCCTGAGGCACGGCCCCAGCCAGTCCAAGAGACTAGAATACTTATGGAAAGTCAATGTTCACAATTGTTTTTGTGGATCTGAGTGATCATATCCATTTGTCTCACAGTACTTAGAAGCTCCACACGGGTGAGAACTGGTCTCTCTTACATAGATTCTCAGTACCCGGCACAATCAACTGGTGTACACAGTCCAAGTAAGGATTTATTATATATGTGCTTAGATGGAATTCCTCACCTTCCTTTTCATTTTACTAAGGCCCCTTTCTAGATTTCTTTTTTTTTAAATAAATATTTTATTTATTCATGAGAGACACAGAGAGAGAGGCAGAGACACAGGCAGAGGGAGAAGCAGGCTCCCCACAAGAGCCCAATGTGGGACTCGATCCCAGGACCCTGGTATCCCGCCCTAAGCCCAAGGCAGACCACTGAGCCACTCAGGTGTCCCTCCTTTCTAGATTTCTATCTCAGGTGGCCATGGCCCATTTCTGTGAAGAATTTTTCTGCTGGTCTTCCTTGCCATCTAAGAAAGAAGGCCCTGGGAGTTCCTGTGGCACAGAGGCATTCCGTCCAACAGCATCAGTTCTCATCCTCTTTCCTTCCCTTGTTCTGTTCTGCTCCCTCACTGCTGCATTCTGTCTGTATCAGACACACAGTGACCCCCTCAACCCACCGCACCCACGCCCCACACTGACTTCTCACATCACACCTTCCATGAGGAAGCCACTGCTGCCAGGCCCACCAGTGGGCCCTCTCTTGTCTCCCTCCCTGTCACCCAAGCAGGACCCCCTCACGCCTAACCTGAGCGCGAGTGTGCCCGCACTGGGAGGAAAATCACAGTGTTAGAGTTTGCTTCCCACTGCCTTCCAGCTCTCTACCAGATCAGTAATTAAGTCAGGGAGAGAAAAGAAAAGAATCTGTAAATGTGTTTGGTACGACTTGTTTTGGAGAAATAAATGTTTGTTGGTTATTAGATACCTTTCTCTCAAACCCTGCTGGGTTTTGATTGGTGTCCCTCGAGCTCCCACACACAGATTGCTAGAATTAAATTTCTCTCGCTGAGGGATAACAATGTGTCTGCTCTTGAGATAACAGAGTGCATTTCCAACCCCTCCTCTGTTTCTAGGGGAAAGGAAGGAGATACTGAGTCAGAAGATTATGCCAAGGAGCCTTCCTTTGGCTGCCTGCCTTCTGGAATGGAATAACCCTGCTTGCAGTGGTCAGCTGTGCTAACAGTGTTCGTTTTCAGCACAGGTGGAAACACTTCATCCCATGGTACCTTGGTTTCTGGGGCAGTGCCATTTCAGGTGTTTATTATTTGGTCAGTTTTATTAATACCTGGAAGCCAAGGGTTTGCTGGAGCAATCCCTAAACAAATAAAAAACAAAACAATCATTTACATATACACAAGGAAACAAACAAAAACCTGTCCAATCACACAGATGGTCTTCCAGTGTTTTCCTCGGGTGAAAATTTCCTCAAATGAGACTATATTTGCTAAATTATGAACACATTGACTATTCACTGCCTGGAATCAGGAACATCGAGTCTACTGACTAAACATGAAACTGATCTTCACAAGCTGGCAAAGATTTGGCCAGATATGAAAGAAAATTCCAGTACAAACTTTCAACCTTACGCAGACCTGTCCCCAGTCTCGGAAGACAAGCTGCTACCACTCTGTGAAAATCAGAAGCTCTCTGTTGGTGAAAGAGAATGCCAAATGGAGACCTTGATATTTATGCCTTGCAACTTGGCCCATAAGTACAATATTGCCCCGAGGGTTCTGAATTCCATGAGCAACGTGTTCATTCATCCGACATTCATTATGCACTCACTTTGGGAATAAAAAGATTTGTAATATGAGATATCTGGCCTCAAGATATTTCTAAGGCTCTTAGGGAGACTGAAACACAATTATAACGCAGGTGAATCTTTTTCTTTATCTCTTTTTTTGGTTAGGACACATGTAAATGCATGACATATGTAGTAGAGTCATCTAAGAATCCACTTGGGCTCCCTTTTGCTGCTGTGGATGCCTTAGAGGGAATGAAAGGCATTTCCCCTCCCAGTATGGTAGGGCAGGCCTCTATTCCAATTCCTGGGAAATCTTTACCTTCAGGAAGTGATAATGGGAGGTACTGTAATCTCCTATCAGTGAGATTAGATTTTATTGTCTAAGAAAGGGGTGGGATATTCAAGGAGTTGGAAAGAGTCTGAAGCTAGGTTCCTGGAGAGGTTCAAGCACTGGAACGAAGAATAGGTTGGTTAAGATCCCAAGGCCTGGGGGAGGGGTGGAGATGCTCAAATTCTGAGCAGGGAGCTGAACCAGGAGGCAGCTGGATCCTATGGAACGGGTCAGTGACTATGACAGTCTAGGATGGGGCCTGAAGCAGCAGCTCCGGCTCATAGCACAGAAACAGCAGAGCAGAAAAAAGAAGGGGTGGTGGTGGTTGGACACGCCTGGGTGGCTTAGTGGTTGAGCGTCTGCCTTTGGCTCCGGTCCTAGTCCCAGAGTTTTGGGATCAAGTCCCGTATACGGCTCCCCATGGGGAGCCTGTTTCTCCCTCTGTCTGTGTCTCTGCCTCTCTCTATGTCTCTCATCAATAAATGAATAAAATCTTAAGAAAAAGAAAGAAGAGGGATCCCTGGGTGGCGCAGCGGTTTAGCGCCTGCCTTTGGCCCAGGGGGCGATCCTGGAGACCCGGGATTGAATCCCACGTCGGGCTCCCGGTGCATGGAGCCTGCTTCTCCCTCTGCCTATGTCTCTGCCTCTCTCTCTCTCTCACTGTGTGCCTATCATAAATAAAATAAAAAGAAAAAAATTAAAAAAAAAAAGAAAAAGAAAGAAAGAAAAGAAAGAGAAGAAAGCAGAGCCAACCAGGGCCTCCAGCAGGGCCTCCTGCTGGAGGACTAGGAGTCTGGGGTATGCCTTCTAAGCACTCCATGGTTGAGTGATGATCCAAAAGAGTGGAACCCATCTCTGGAACAATTAATATCAGACTTCTCTCTAATCCAGGTGGGTGGGCTTGGAGTGGTTCTAATTAATGCCGAAAACTTTTTTTTTTTTTAAGATTTTATTCATTCATTCATTCATTCATTCATGAGAGACACAGGCAGAGGGAGAAGCAGGTTTGTGTTGTCTGCTTGGTCTTCTCACTCTGCAGTCTCAGGATTATTTCTGTGATGAGGGGAGCACCAAACATTAGTTTTGTTTTGTTTTTTAAAGATCTTATTTATTCATGATAGACATAGACATAGAGAGAGAGAGGCGCAGAGACACAGGCAGAGGGAGAAGCAGGCTCCACGCAGGGAGCCCGACGTGGGACTCGATCCCGGGACCCCAGGATCACGCCCTGGGCTGAAGGCAGGCGCTAAACTGCTGAATCACCCAGGGATCCCCCCCTTTTTAAAAAATAACATAACTGATACTCTCACTGTTGTTGAACAGTTCATATCTGCTACCTGTGTGGGACGCTCGGTCTGGACATGTAGCCCAAAGTGAGGAATTTCAGGGAGGGCTTCCTGGAGGCGGTGACCCTTTAGCTGAGAGCTAGAACATCTAAATGGATTTAGGCTAAGGAGGGATTTGGGATAGCAGAAAAAGAGGTATTTAGGGAAGAAGAGGCACAGTTAAAGGGCATGAGGGGAGACAATGGGGTACCTAGAACACAGCAGAACATGTTAGATGGGCTCCTGGTAGTTCAGGGAGGCTGGGGAGCAGGGAGGGAGGAGAGAAGAAGAAGTTCCATATTCCATCTACCACAGGGTCTAGAGGTAGGTAACTTTCAGGATGTTCCCAAACCACTTCTCTGTCCTTGCCCAGAACCCCCATCTCCTCAAAGCGTAAGCTATCAGTCTATTACAGCTGCCAGCCTTTGGTAGCAGAAAGTACTGAGCACACAGCCTTCCTTTCCTTCTAGCTAGGATAACTCCAATTTTGTTGGGGAAATCCATCTTCCTTCACACCGATACATGTCAGTGTGAAGTGATACGCTAAACCAATAATAATCATCTCTTTCCCGTGCTAGAGATTTCAGAATAGAATGTAATACAATTTCTGATCTCTGAGACATAAAAGGGAGACAATGCAGGCCTTCTGGGAAAGAGTTCTTTGTTCCTAAAATGCAGTGGAAGAAACAGAGCCTCCTCTTTTGAGAGATGTTAGTGGGTCTGCTTGTGACTCTGGAGCTGGGTCAACCATCTTAGGGGCCATTTGAGAAGCCAGCCAGGAGGTGGCCTGACACTTTGAGGATATGACAATCTGTTACTCTTGACCGTCACTTCCTACTTTGCTAGCTCACTTGCTCTGGGACCTTCCACTCCATTGATCGTTCAGCGTCATCAGGACAACACTGCAGTGTCACTGTCCACCCCCTCTTCAGGTACTTACATCCTTCTTACCCACTTAGGTTCCTTGGTCCATCGCTGTATTTGTTTGCTAGGTCTGCCATAGCAAAATCTCATAGACTGGGTAACTTAAACAGCAGGAATTTATTTTCTCATAGTTTTGGAGGCTGGAAGGCCAAGATTAAGGTGTCAGAATGATTGGTTTCATCTGAGGTCTCTCTGCTGGGCTTGCAGAGGGCCACCCTCTTGTTGCTCCCTCCCACAGTCATCTCCTTGTGGCCCTTGTGTGTCTTCCTCTTATATAAACCCCACTCTGATTGGATTAGGGCTCTATCCTATGGATTATATTTTAACTTAATTGCCCCTTTAAAGATGTTAGCCACAAATACAGTTACACTTTGAAGTACTGGGGACTGGGACTTCAAAATATGGATTTGGGGGATGCCTGGGTGGCTCAGTGGTTGAGCATCTGCCTTTAGCTCAGGGCATGATCCCGGAGTTCCAGGATTGAGTCCTGCATTGGGCTCTTGCAGGGAGCCTGCTTCTCCCTCTGCCTGTGTCTCTGCCTCTCTCATGAATAAATAAATAAGTCTTAAAAAATCAAAAAACAAAATATGGATTTGGGGGAGTACTTGGCTGGCTCAATCAAAAGAGCATGTGACTCGATCTTGGGGTTATAAATTCGAGCCCCACATTGGGCATAGAGATTATTCAAATAAATATATATATATTTAAAGATTTTATTTATTTATTCATGAGAGACACAGAGAGAAAGGCACTGGGAGAAGCAGGCTCCATGCAGGGAGCCTGATGTGGCACTCGATCCCAGGACCCCAGCGTCACACACTGAGTGGAAGGCAGACACTCAACCGCTAAGCCACCCAGGTGTCCTTTAAATAAATACTTTTTAAAATATGGATACGTCGATTGGGTGTCTGCCTTCAGCTCAGGTCATGATCCCAGAGTCCCAGAATGGAGCCCCTCCACTCTCCCCTCCCTCCAGGGAGCCTGCTTCTCCCTCTGCCCTTCACCCTACTCATGTCTCTCTTCTCTCTCTCAAATAAATCAATAAAAGCCTAGAAAAAAAAGTATGGGTTTGGGGACAGAATTCATCCCATAGTAATCACTGTAGTGACTCTCTTACATGTACCACACAACACACTCCCTTACTGTCTCTTCCACCATGGTGTTCACCTGGTGAAACCCAACTCTAGTTGGAATCTAACTGTCACAGGCTGAATTGTGTCCCACTGAAAGATGTATTGAAGTGAATATATAGATATGACCTGGTTTGCAAATTGGATCTTTTCAGGTGTACCTAAGTTAAGAAGAGGTGATACTAGATTAGTGCGGGTCTTTTTTTTTTTTTTTTTTTTTTTTATATTTATTTGTGATAGAGAGAGAGAGAGAGAGAGAGGCAGAGACACAGGCAGAGGGAGAAGCAGGCTCCATGCACCGGGAGCCCGACGTGGGATTCGATCCCGGGTCTCCAGGATCGCGCCCCGGGCCAAAGGCAGGCGCCAAACCGCTGCGCCACCCAGGGATCCCGATTAGTGCGGGTCTTAATCCAATGACCCATCTCCTAATAAGAACAGAGAAATTTGGACACAGCCACAGAAGGGGAGAATGCCATGTGACCACAGAGACAGAGTCTGGAGAGATGTGCCTCCCAGCCAAGTAATGCCAAAGATTGCTGGTGACCACCAGAAACTAGGGAGAGCCTTCAAGACAGCATAGCTCGGCTGATACCTTTTCAGACTTCTAGCTTCTAGAACTGTGAGGGAATAAATTTCTGTTATTTTAAGCCACTTGGTTTGTGATAACTTGTTATATCAGTTCTAGGAAATGAGCATACCGACTGTCCAGTGACTATGCATTTGCTCAGTCTAATGTCATTTATGCAAAACACAAAATCATACTGATTAGTTTCACATTAAACTTTTGACAATTTCGGGACACCTGGGTGGCTCAGTCGGTTGAGCGTCTGCCTTTGTCTTAGGTCATGATCCTAGGACCCAAGCCCCGTATTGGGCTACCTGTTCCATGGGAAGTCTGCTTCTCCCTCTTCCTCTACCTGCAGCGTGTATTTTCTCTCTCTTTCTGTCAAACAAATAAATAAAATCTTTAAAAAAAAATTGTTTTGACAATTTCAGTGTACCATCAATACTACCCAGGTGGTATATTTGCTCTCCCACTCTGTCCTAGAACATTTATCATGCTCCCTGTCATGGTCACTATTGCTGCATAACTAATTAACCTGAAATTTCGTGGTTTAAAACCATCAAATGTACTCAGACAACAACTTTCAAGTTGATGTCTCTGACCCAACCTCTTCCTTCCTGGAGGTACAGATCCATATACTGGACTAATTTCCTTCCTTCCTTCCTTCCAACATTTACTTGTGTGGATGGATTCAATGGGTCAGGAGTTCAGGCCTAGGGATAATGGTTGTCTCTGCTCCATGATGTCTGGAGATGAGCTAGAAAGAGCCAGAGGCCAGAGGTGAATTGACAACTGTCTAGGAGCTCCTCCCCTTCCCTCGCATGTTTGAGTCAGGCCTAGGATGACAATGACTCCTAAATTAAGACTACCACCAGAGTGCCTACACATGGCATCTTGATGGGGTTATTCATTTTTTACTTCCATGGATTCTGTCTAATGTGTAAGACATCTTTGCCTAACTGCATGGTATATTCTTGAATGCAAATCTTTCCTACTTACCCTGATCGTAACAGAGGTCACAGCTGCCCTGGAGGATCAGTTCTTTGCTCCCTACATGGAAGTCATTCATAAATGTGTCCATGAGAGACACCTGGGTGGCTCAGAGGTTGAGCACCTGCCTTCGGCTCCGGGTGTGATCCTGGAGACCCAGATCGAGTCCCACATCCGGCTCCCTGCATGGATCCTGCTTCTCCCTCTGCCTGTGTCTCTGCCTCTCTCTCTCTCTCTCTGTGTGTCTCTCATGAATAAGTAAATAAAATCTTTTAAAAAATAAAGAAAGAAAGAAATGTGTCAATGAATTTATAAGCCTTCAGTTCTCCATGATAAAGCATATTCTGCTGAAAACTACTCTAGTGACTTCTGTTTCCAGGACCAAACCCTGACTGATACACATATTTGGTCTTGTCTCCTGAACAGAAGAGGAATCACCTTTGTTCCTAGGACCATCTCCAATCTCTTTGCCCTTGATATAGTTCCCTCTTTTTCTACTCAAACACGTTGCTTCTGCAGTTAACACACTTTCCCTCTTTCTCTTGTTCTCTTATATCAGCACTGTTCGTCATGTCTGCCCCTCCCCTCACTACTGGATCATTCCCTCAGCATAAAGACACTCAGTAACATCCCTTCTCTTGCAACAAAAACAAGCAAAGTGCTCTTCTAGCCACCACTCCCATTCCCCTTAGAGCAAAAGCCCATCAGTGGTGTTATCTGTATCTGTCTTCGTTACACACACACACACACACACACACACACCTCATTGGTCTCTTCACCCCCATCCCATCTGGACTTTGCCCCCACCACTGCACTGAAACCACAGCCTCCAGCTTCCCAAGGTCACCGTCAATCCTCAGCCCTCATCTTAGTCAAATGACACCATTGACCATCTTCTCCTTAAAACTTCTTCATCACCTGTCTTTCAGGACACGTCCTTTCATGTCCTAGGTCCCTCCACCTCCCCTCTTTTTGGCTTTTAAATATCAGGGTTCCCAGAGCTCGGTTCCTTGATTCTCCCAGATGACTTCCTCCAGGTCCATGACTTTAACACCAAGTTTATACCTCTAACCCAGCCTCTTCCTGTGGGTCCAGGCTCATGTACTATAGTCTCTTTCTCTCTTTTTTCTTTCTTTCTTTCTTTCTTTCTTTCTTTCTTTCTTTCTTTCTTTCTTTCTTTCTTTCATCTTATTTATTTGGGAGAGACAAAGGACAGAGGGAGAAGCCAACTCCCCACTGAGCCGGGAGCCTGATACAGGGCTCAATCCCAGGACCCCAAGATCATGACCTAGCTGAAAGCAGACGCTTAACCAACTGAGCCACCCAGGCACCCTTTGCCAAAGATTTCTAATGAGTATCTCAGAGTAACTATGTGTTCCCTCTACCAGCTCAGACCCAAACCACGACAGTTGTTCTTTGTTGAATAGAGTAAGCAAGGCTCAGAGCATGCTGATACCCGACCCCCACCCCCGTAAAATCTCAACCCTGAAGTTAGGTAAAATCTGCCCTTTTATCTCTGTTTCTGTCTCTCTGTCTCTCTGTGTCTCTCTCAGGCTCCAACTGGTACTACTTTGGATCATTAGCAAGCTGAGAAAATGGACACTCTGGACATACGTATTCAGGAGCTAAGTCATACAGGGTAGGCATACAATCCTAAATAGATAAGAGACTGTAGAACACTTACCTTCCAGAGCTGGTGCCCCAGATAATGATCACAATATCTCACATTGTATATAATTTTACACACTTTACAAAGGGTTTTTACAAATGTTTCCATATTTAATTTTCACAGGAATCCTGTGAAAAAGGCAGTACAGGTGTTATTTATCCTAATTTTTTATGAGGAGAGACATTGGATTGCCCACCACATCCTGTGTACAGAGCTACTCAGGTACTGAGCCTTGATCTTCTCACTCCAGGCCAAGCAAGGTCATGGCCCAGATCTCCACCCTCTTAGATGTTGAGATTCCCCTAGAGAGATGACTATGTGCTGGGGTCTTCAAACATATGTATGTATGTATTTTTAAATATTTTATTTATTTACTCATGAGAGATGGAGAGAGAGAGGCAGAGACACAGGCAGAGGGAGAAGAAGAAGCTTCCCATGCAGGGAGCCTGACGTGGGACTTGATCCCAGGTCTCCAGGATCACGCCCTAGACTGAAGGTGGCACTAAACCACTGAGCCATCCGGGCTACCCTTCAAATATATTTAATATAGATACATTACCTGGGCTCAAGGACTTTTCAATCTAGTAATGAAAAAACAAAAGCAAGTTCTAGACATATGCAGAAATAAGAAAATTCTGAAATAGAATGTGACAAGGTCAAAAGTATTAGAGCACAAGTATTTGCAACCTTACTCTCCTCCCAAGTTCGACCTAAGAGGCTGAGTTCTGAGTGTTTGCATCCACCCCAAACCCATATGGGACCTTTGGAAGGTAATTACATTTGGATAAAGTCGGGACGCTGGGGTGGCTCAGTGGTTGAGCATCTGCCTTCGGCTCAGGGCATGATCCTGGAGTCATGGAATCGAGTTCCACATTGGGCTCCTTGCATGGAGACTGCTTCTCCCTCTGCCTCTCTCTGTGTCTCTTATGAATAAGTAAATAAAATCTTAAAAAGAGAGAAAGAGAGTTGGATGAAGTCATGAGAATGGCCCCCTATGATGGATGGGATTAAGTGTCCTTATAAAATGAAGAGACTGGAGTGCTCTCTCTCCAGCGTATGAGGAGACAGCAAGAAGGCAGCCATCTGCAAACCAGGAAGCAGGCACTCACCAGACACAGAATCTGCCAGCACCTTTGTCTTGGACTTCCCAGCTTCCACAATGGTTCCCAGCTTCCACAATGGTTTCCAGCTTCCACAATGGTTCCCAGCTTCCACAATGGTGAGAAATAAATGTTGTTTAAGCTTCCCAGTCTATGGTATTTTGTTACAGCAGCCCAAGCTAAGACACTGAACTTCCTCAGAATCAGTTGTGTGGGGTGAAGCTCTAGGGCTGGAAGAAGTTTAGAGAGGGGTACCTGGGTGACTCAGTTGGTTAGGCATCTGCCTTTGACTCAGGTCATGATCCCAGAGTCCTGGGATTGAGCCCCACCTTGGGGTCCCTCTCAGTGGGGAGTCTGCTTCTCCCTCTCCATCTGTCTGCCACTCCCCCTGCTTGTGCTCTCTTTCTCTCTCTGTCAAATAACTAAATAAAATCTTTTTAAAAAGAGAGAAAGGAACTTTAGAGAAGATGTATGGAGGGTGGGGAGGACAGGGAGGTCGGAGCAATATCTCTACCACAGGAAGCATGACGGTAGAAGCAACAGATGCACAGAGACTTCATAGCAAGCCTGTGGTAGAGGGTGAGAGCAAGGCTTATTTCCATCTCCCAATCTTGGCTAGAGAATCTGATTTAGGAGCTACTCTAACTTCCCTCCAGGTCCCAGGTGTGCATGTGTGCATGTGTGCGTGCATGCATGCGTGTGTGTGTGTGTGTGTGAATTTCTTGGGGACAGGGGAGGTCATAGAGCAGAGACATTCAAGGTGAATTGCCCATCAGAGATACCTCCATCATGGACTTCAGGAATGTAGTCCCTGAAGGGATCCACCAACAGGTTTCCAGACCAGCGAGAGGAAGAGTGAGGGCCCCGGCTGCTCTGCACCTGCTCCTTCCTTTCCTTTCACCCCAGGGCTGAGGAAGAGTCATCTTTTTTTGGCAAAAGGAAGAGCTCCTCACCTAGCTACAGGACTGCTACCAAAGAAGAGGGGCACAGAAAGGAGAGTCACTCAGGCAATTTGGGAGGATATGTGTAAGTGCTCTGAGTTGATTGAACAGGAAAGACTCAAAAGTAGGAGTAGATTTTGAAAGATAAGATGTAGAATCACTGGGGTGCCTGGGTGGCTCTTTTGGTTGAACATTGGACTCTTGGTTTTGGCTCAGGTCATGATCTCTGGGTAGTAGGATCGAGCCCCACGTTGGCCTCCACACTCAGCGCAGAGCCTGCTTTGGAATCTTTGCCTCTCCCTCTGCCTCTCCCCCACCTCGAAAAAACCAAATAAATAAAATTTAAAAATCTTTAAAAATGTATTTTATTTATTCATTTGAGAGAGACAGAGAGCATGAGTGAGGGGAGAGGCAGAGGGAGAGGGAAAAGCAGAATCCCCAGTAAGCAGGGAGTCCAACTCAGGGCTCGATTCCAGGACACGGAGATCATGACCTGAGCCAAAGACAGATGCTTAAGCATTTGAGCCATCCAAGCCCCCAGATTTAAAAACCTTAAAAAAAATAAAAGGTACAGAACCACCACTAGCCTGGGTAGAGACTACAGTTCCAGGACCACACATCAGCTTGCATGAATGATCTGAAGTGATGTCAAAGCCTGGAAGGCATTGAGGTGACCAGCCACAGTTACACACACACAGCAAGTGAGTGATAACAACTTTGCTGATCATGTAGAGTAGATTGAAATGAGGGTGAAGAAGGAAGCTTCTCTCACGAACCCCAGGTGTACATTTCCAGGTGTCTGTTGGAAATCTCCAAACAACATGCTTGAAGTCTTTCTCCAGTGTCTTTCTCTCAATCCTGCTCCAGTGTCCCCTGTGTGTATTCACAGCACTCTTATCTTCCTACTTGCCCAGCTAAGATGCCTCTGCCCCCTGCCTTCCCCTTGCCCTATCCATTATCAAGTGCCATGGATTCCACCTGAAGAAGGTCTTCTAGCCCTCTCTCCTGCAGGCCTGAGCCAGGTCTCCTGCCCAGATCCCACCCATTATAGCAGCTGCCCGTGCCCTCTTCTTTTACATTCCCTTCTGAGTTACCCTTTGCCCTGCTGCCAAGCTTCCTGCCTTCCTAAAGGTGGGTGCCTAGCCCTTGGGTCTAAAGTCCTTGAAACTCTCCTTCTGGGTGTCTACCAGAACCTCGTCCTCAAATGAAGACATGGGTAGATATTACTGATGGGATTGTGGGGAGGGGGACACAAGGCCCCCATCCCCAAAGAAAGACCATTCGCTGATAGGATAAAAAGCCCAGTGCAGTAGCTGTGATATTGTAGCAGAGCCCAGCCAAGACAGGAAGGGATGATTCCATGTGCAATGTGGAGGCTGATTCTAGAAAACAGTTATGTCACCTCCTGGCTTGATAAACATAGGCTGGCCCGAACTGGCTATGGGATAAAACCCCAACTCCTTTGCTCGGTCTACAAAGTTATTTGCAATCTGATCTCACTTTCTCTCCCCTGCTTCCCTCCCCTGTCTGCCACCCCCACACTCTCACTCCACCCTTCCTGAACTGCTCTCATTGCTCTAAACAGGCCTTGACTGTCTATAACAACTTATATTTGCCCATACATTCTTCTACCTGGAATGCCCTCCTTTCTTTATTTCCTGGGCAGACACTCGCTCCTCCTTCAAATGACCTTTGCCTCTGTGAAGCTCTCCCTAACCCCCAGGGCTGGATTCACTCAGACCTTGGCTCATTGTTTGGTGCCAATCATATCTGCCATAATTTATGTTCTTGCTTGTTTACCTCTAAAAGTTGGTATATTTTAGGGACACTCCCTTCAGTGTCCCTTTTTGGAAAAACACCTTCTCTCACAGGCGCGGAAGGAGCTATATTTCAGACAGGACTCTGCTACCTGTGTCCACAACTAACTGGGCTAGAGCTGGAGCCTGAGCCAAGGACAGCTATCAGTAGGCTGACCATCAACTGTGACTTGCGGCCGCCTCCAGAAGATAAACCAAGGCAATCAGATATCTTTTTAATTTAATTTAATTTAATTTAATTTAATTTAATTTAATTTAATTTAATTTAGTTTAGTTTAGTTTAGTTTTATTTTATTTTATTTTATTTTATTTTATTTTATTTTATTTTATTTTATTTTATTTTATTATTTTATTTATTCATGAGAGACACAGAGAGAGACAGAGAGAGGCAGAGGCACAGGCAGAGGGAGAAGCAGGCTCCAAGCAGGGAGCCCCATGTGGGACTTGACCCCGGGACCCCAGGATCCCACCCTGGGCTGAAGGTGGCGCTAAACTGCTGAGCCATCCAGGCTACCCTCAGATATCTTTGTTGGGAATTTAAAAGTAGAGAATTGAGAAACTGAGCCAGTTAGCAATAGGGATAGAAGCTGAAAGAAAGACTGCCTCAAGAGTAGCCATGGAATGGGGGAGCCACTGGGGCTAGTGTTCAAGATGGGATCATGCAAAGGTGAGGGGCACAGTAGGGCAAGAAAGAGCAGCCTGGCACAGAAAGGCCATGAGATCGGGGGCAGGGGTGAACACAGAAGGCTCCCCACTTTCTGGCTTTCTTGGCTCCTCTACTGGGCTAGAGGAGGTTCCTCTTCCTGCAACAATCCTCCTTCCTTCCTCTTGAAAGAACCTCTGTCCCTTGTAACCAAAAGAGCCTGAGATATTTGGCCCTGGACTGTAAGAGCTTCAGCTTTTCCCACAGTGTTAGCACTGGAGTCAGTGCTTATTGTCTGAAAGTTTTCTTTCTTTCTTTTTTCTTTTTTCTTTTTTTTCAACTTATTCATGAGAGATACAGAGAGAGGCAGAGACTTAGGCAGAGGGAGAAGCAGATTCCCTGTGGGAAGCCCGATGCGAGACTCCATCCCAGGACCCCGGGATCATGACCTGAGACGAAGGCAGGCGCTCAATCAGGCACCCCTGAAAGTTTTCTAAGCGGCGCTTTTCTGGTCTTTGGGTCAGAGAAAGCAGGCTTTTGGCGAAACTTCATCAGTGCCCATTCACATTTCTGGTTTCTGCCTTCTTCAGCCCCATCTCTGAGATATATGAGGGAAAAAAAGATCCAGGAACTCACCAGAGTATCATTCTTTGGGATATGAAGTCCCTTTCTGGCTTGACTTCTGCCCAGCTTTCAAAATCTTCTTATATTTATTTCATGTTGAATAGCTGGGGCTTTGGGCACCTGGGTGGCTCAGTTGGTTAAATGTCTGCCCTTGGCTCAGGTGGTGATCCCAGGGTCTTGGGATCAAGTCCTGCATCAGGCTCTCAGCTTCTCAGGGAGCCTGCTTCTCCCTCTCTCTCTCTGCCTCCCTCGCTCTGTCTCTCATGAATAAATCAATACAAATCTTTAAAAAATAAAAAAATAATAGCTGGGGCTTTTAGTTGCAGCAGTGGGAAGAACAGGAAACGTTTGTCTACTACATCTTCTGAGAAGCCAAAGTTCTTCAAAGAACAATTTTGCAAAATGACCACCAATTACCTTGCACTTAGCCTGAGAAAGAACATACCAGCTGTGCCTGCGTGCCTCTTGCTGTCCCTTCTCAGGTGGCTTCCAGTGGGAACCTCTTCCCTCCACTTTCTCTCTTTTTTTTTAAGATTTTATTTATTGGGCAGCCCGGGTGGCTCAGCAGTTTAGCACCACCTTCAGCCCAGGGCGTGATCCTGGAGACCCGGAATCGAGTCTTGCGTCGGGCTCCCAGCATGGAGCCTGCTTCTCCCTCTGCCTGTGTCTCTGCCTCTCTGTGTCTCTCATGAATAAATAAATAAAATATTTATTTATTATTATTATTATTTTAAAGATTTATTTATTTATTTATTCATGAGAGAGAGAGAGAGAGAGAGAGAGGCAGAGACACAGGCAGAGGGAGAAGCAGGCTCCATGAAGGAAGCCTGACGTGGGACTTGATCCTGGGATTCTGGGATCACAACCGGAGCCAAAGGCAAGACACTTAACCGCTGAGCCACCCAGGAGTCCCTCCTCTACTTTCTTTATAGTTTCCCACACGTGCATATTTGCTTAAATGACATTGGATTATCTTTTAAACCTTATATAATTGGGACCATGCTGTATTATCCAGTCAGCCTTCCTCACTCAGTGGTGTATCATGAGTTCACCAATGCAGGTGAGAGCGGCTATCATTTATGTATTCATTGCTGTATCGTAATCCATTGTATGAATGTACTACGGTTCACATGGATACTCTTTTATTTATTTTTTAGTTTTTTAAAGATTTTATTTATTTGTTCAACGAGAGACACAGAGGCAGAGATATAAGTAGAGGGAGAAGCAGACTCCCTGTGGGGAGCCTGATGCAGGACTCGATCCCAGGACCCCGGGATCACGACCTCAGCAGCCAAAGGCAGACACTCAACCACTGAGCCCCCCAGGTGCCCCTGGATACTCTGTCTTCAATGATGTTTGCATGGTTGCCAGTTTTACGCCCCTGGAACAGTGCCACCATGCATATTCCTGCGTGCATCTTCTGGTGCAAGTGGTGCACTTTCTCTCCTTCTTTGGGTACATACCTTGGAGTGCAGTTTCCTGGCCATGGGATAAGGACCTGCTCACCTTGATGGGGTAAGGTTACCTTCCAGAGTGGCTGTACCAACATTACCAATGGGACTTTTACCTGTTTAGCCCTATTTATGACTGCTTTCTGTTCACTTTTTATGAGACTATAAATATTTTTAAACGTTTTATTCATTTATTTCACACACACACATACACACACACACACAGAAAGCACAAGTGGGGGAGCGGCAGGCAGAGGGAGAGGGAGAAGCAGGCTCCTTGCTGAGCAAGGAGTCAGATGTGGGACTTGATCCCAGGACCCCAGGATCATGACCTGAGCCAAAGGCAGATGCTTAACTGACTGAGCCACCCAGGAGCCCTAAAGAAATATTTTTAAGTGAGAAAAGAAAAATGATAGATGAAGCAGGGGGACAGATGACCCCTGATGTCCCTTCCAGCCTGACATTCAGTGAGGCCATGCCTCTGCCTTGATGCTGGACACATACTCCTGAGTTCTCCTGAGAGACTGAGGTCTGCTCCCTACAATCTCCCCGCCTCTCTGCCCAGGCAGAGGTGATGGGCATGAGATGGAGAGAGGTGCAGACAGATGGCAGGTGAAAGTTACCTTCCCGGAGGACCAGGCACACGTTTCCCCAAGTACCCAGGGAGATGGAAAACTCCAGATGGAGGCCCGTGCAAGTGTCCTGGTGAGCGAGTACCATGGAGCTTTCCCACTGGGGAAGAATTTACAGTCTGAAGAAAAGAAGGCTACAGAGAAGGCATATGCCCCAGGTGTGTGACTGTTCCAGGGACTGTGACCTCCTTGTGGCAGTAACTGTCCACCCCTGGTAATGACTCAGGAACATAGGGGTGACTGAGTTGTCATTGAGCCTTGTTTTGGGGTAGGTAGACGGAGGCAGAGAGGGAGGAGAGGAAGAAGGGAGAGAAGAGAGGAGCTAAGGGTAAGTTTGGCTAGAGGCAGTGCAGTTCTATACCTTCCGGAAGCTGGGATATATAGCCAGCTTGCTTCAACCCTGGGCCTTTGCAGTTCCACTGCCTGGAATGCTTCATGCCTGGTTTTGCTCACTGTCTCCTTCCTGTCTATCAGGGATCAGCTGAAATGTCAGCTTCTCAGAGAGGCCTTCCCAACCTCCTCCTCTAACACGGTTGCCTCCATCCCACCCCACCCCCACTCTTTATCATGCACTTTTATTTTCTTTTAAAATTTTTATTTATTTATGATAGTCACACAGAGAGAGAGAGAGAGAGAGAGAGAGAGAGAGAGAGAGAGAGAGAGGCAGAGGGAGAAGCAGGCTCCATGCACCGGGAGCCCGATGTGGGATTCGATCCCGGGTCTCCAGGATCACGCCCTGGGCCAAAGGCAGGCGCTAAGCCGCTGCACCACCCAGGGGTCCCCATGCACTTTTATTTTCTACAGAGTACTTCATAGCCGGCACTGTTACCTGTCTCCCAAAAGGCCATCCCCCTTCTGCCTGGCCAACAGAACTCTGATTTTGTTCAGGTGACTCTTCCTACCCCCACTCATCTCAGGAGTGAATTTTTTTTTTTAAGATTTTATTTATTCATGAGAATACACAGGAGAGAGAGAGGCAGAGACACAGGCAGAGGGAGAAGCAGGCTCCATGCAGGGAGCCCGACGTGGGACTCGATCCCAGATCTCCAGGATCATGCCCTGGGCCCAAGGCGGCACTATACCTCTGAGCCACCCGGGCTGCCCTCAGGAGTGAATCCTAATTAGCCTAAGCCAATTCTGGTGCTCCCAGTCCCCTTGCCAGTTTGGGACTGATATGTGATGATGTCCTGACCGATGAAAGATGAGGGAAATCTATTGGGGGACTCCTGGGAAATCCTCTTTTAGTTTCTGAAAAGGAGAAACGTGGCATGAAACAGTCCCTCTTTCTTTCCAGAGAATTTTGTCCTGAGTGGGATGACTGGAACTTCAAAACACCCTTCAGGGGCACCTGGGTAGCCCAGTCAGTTATGCGTCTGACTTTGGCTTGGACCATGATTTCCTAGGCAAGTAGGAAATTCTTTATTTTGGAGATTTGGTGTCTGCATAATTTCAATAGAAACCTTACTTTTTAGAGGGGCAGAAATGATGTTTGGCTCCAATCAAAGCGTTGGGGATTTCCAGTTGCAATCCAACAAGGAAGTGAGCTCAAAGAGAGCGTGACGGGTAAGGGCATTGACTCTGAGGTTGGCGTGAATCAGCATCACCCGGAAACTTGTTTAAATAATTCAGACGCCTGGCTCCACCACATGGACTCTGATTTAACGAGTTTAACGTGGAGCCCAGGCATCTGTATGTTTAACAAGCCATCCAGGTAACTTTAACAAGCTACCAATGTTTTGAGACCCGCCTGACCAGGAAGGAGTCTGAACTGAGGAGGGCTGGGAAGAGAGGGGATTCAGCTGCTCTAAGGCCTCAGGCTGCGAGGGAACCTTGAGTCAGGTCCGTGAAGGCCAGAAGGCTTAGAGGTTGGGACCACCTTTCTGTTTAGGTCCAGTTGGGTCTGCAGGTGTTTGGACCACATCAAGCATGAAGAGCAGGTGATTACCTCAGGCCCAGACCTGCCCCTTCCAACAGGCGGCTGGACCTTTGACCTGCTATCCTTTTCTCTGACCCTTACATTTTCTGTTTTCTGGTCAGTTCTAAGGAGGGAGCAGACCTGGCTTGAGTTACTGAAACTTCTGCCGGTAGCTTGGGAGTACGTAAGGACTGGAGATAATCCAACCTGCCACACGTGTCTAAAAATAGAACCAAGCCAGCAAGAAGCCAGCTGGTTAGGGATCCTGAGGCCTTCCTGCATGATGGAGATACCTCTGAGGCATTGCAGCCCTTTGGAAACCATAGCCTTCTTTTCAGCCTGGCCCTTGGCAGCTCCCACTGTGTCAGGTAGCTACCACCTGACCCGAAACAAAGCCACTCTTCTCTGGAGCAGCCAGCCATGCAGGTTCAGCTCTACTGTCATGTTGGGTCAGTTGGGTTCCAGTGGGCCTTTTGAGTCTGCCCTGGCCACCAGGAGGATTATTTTATTTTATTTTATTTTATTTATTTTATTTTATTTTATTTTATTTTATTTTATTTTATTTTATTTTATTTTATTTATTTTATTTTATTTTATTTTATTTTATTTTATATTTATGTATGTGTTTGTTTATTTATACTTATTACTATTATTATTTAAGGAGGCCCCATATCCAGCATGGAGCCCAACGTAGGGCTTAAACTCATGACCAAGAGATTAAGACTTGAGTTGAAATCAAGAGTCAGACATTTAACCAGCTGAGCGACCCAGGAGCCCCGTGGTGGGGCTCTATTTTAAATTGTGACAGGATGGTCCCCATGGAACAGTCGAAGCAAGTACTTAAAATAGAGGGCTCTCTGTTTCCCACTCCTACTTCACTCTTGGCTCACCCTGCCTCCCAGAGAGCAGAGAACTGCCTCAGACTCTTCATTTGTTCATACCATAGAGAACCAAGGTGGAGGGGAGACATTATCACAGTAAACATATCCAAGGGGAAAGGAGTTGGCAAGGGGCTGCTATCTGCTGAAGCAGATCTGTGTGTTGGGACCTTGAGTTCTTAGAGGTATATGTGTGTGTGCTTTATCCTAGAATTTTTTTAAGTTTTTTTTTTAATCCAGAGAGATTTTTATTACACACAATTTGATTTTTACATCAATAAAATCTTAATATATAATAATACAGATGAAAAACTATTTTTGAAAGTTTTTTAATTTATTTTTTTAAGACTGTATTTATTTGATAGAAAGACAGCACAAGCAGAGGAAGCAAGAGAGGGAGAAGTAGGCTCACTGTTGAGCAGGGAGCCCAATGTGGGGCTCAATCCCAGGACCCTGGGATCATGACCTCAGCCAAAGGCAGATGCTTAACGAACTAAGCCACTCAGGCACCCTTAATAACTTTTTCAAAATAAATTAAAAAAAATTTTTTTAAAATAAATGTTTTTATGGAGAATGTACCTTGTTGATAGATCCATGCTGGGGACCATGAAGCACAAAAGAACAGCTCTGGTCCCTGCTCCTGGAGAACTTGCAATGTGCTGGGAAAGTTACTCGCTCACTGAGCTCGACCATGTGCCAGGCACTGTTCTCAAGGCCTTCCAATACCCTAACTCATTTGATTTTCACAATTATCTTATGTAACAGTTACAAGGTGGTCACAATTATTATTCCCTCTCTAAAGATGAAGACACTGGGACTCCTGGGTGGCTCAGTGGTTGAGCGTCAGCTCAGGTCACAATCCCAGTGTCCTGGGATGGAGTCCCACATGGGGCTCCCCACAGGGAGCCTGCTTCTCCCTCTGCTTGTGTCTTTGCCTCTCTCTGTGTCTCTCGTGAATAAATAAATAAAATCTAAAAAACAAATAAATGAAAATAAATCAAGATGAAGATACTGAAGCAGAGAGAGACCTAGGCCACAGATAATGAGGGACAGAACTGGGGTTTGAATCCAGTTGCAGGTACCCAAGGCTGGACCATCATCCTGGTGCTAGACTGTCCTCAGTGTGTTTGGCACAGAGTGTGGGTTGGAGAGAGGGAGAGAGAGAGAAAGAGAGAGAGAGATAAAGCACAAGCACAAGGGGAGGAGCAGAGGGAGAAGGAGAGAGAGAGTGTCTCAAGAAGACTCTGTGGTGCTCGGAGTCCAAAATGGGACTCGATCTCACAACCCTGAGATCATGACCTGCAGACTTGGGGTTGGGAAGATGTTGCCTCAGGCCCCTTCCTCCTCCTGGGAGTTCATAACGATGAAGTACTTAGATCACATTTTACACAAAAATAAAACCCGGGGCTCTCCAGTTCACAAAGAATGCAAAGGTTGTGGTGACCAACAAGCTAGCTGTTCTCTGGAACTTCACATCTGAGTGACTGTTGCCCTTTTAACCTTTGAAGGCCACACAGTGATGCTGTTGTGGTTCCAAACATTCTTGGCTTTCCAGTTTTGGAGCTGCTTCCAGAGACTATTTTTGAGCATGACAAGAATCGGTCCCAAGAGTCACATTTATTTTTTAATTTTCCTACCCACAGTGTTATTACCTAGCTTTATCACACCAATTACCTGCCAGACTTCACACCGAATGTCTTCTATTTCTGAGTCAGATCCACTGCACACAACTCACAGTTTTGCCACCACTGAGGTTATTCAAAGAATGTTCCAAAGTCTCCAAACGCTATTCCTTGTGAAAAGCTAAAAAAACCAAACTGAACCAAACAAAAACTTCTTTAAAAAAATATTTATTTTAGATAGAGAGTGTGTGTATGTGAGCAGGAGGAGGGGCAGAGGGAGAGGGAGAGAAATCCTCAAGCAGACTCCCTACTGACTGCAGAGCCTGATGCTGGGCTCAATCCCAGGACCCTGAGATCATGACATGAGCCAAAACCAAGAAGCAGCTGAGCCACCCAGGTGCCCCCAAACAAAACTTCCTGATCAGTGGCAGCCTTGTTAGAAGGGCAGGGGGGCGGGGATCATCTCCTGTGGTGACTTTTAAAGGAGAGGACTCATTTAGAAATCTCCATTCTGTATGTTTGTTAGAAATACCAATCTCAAAACAAAACCAAAAACAATCTCACTGCCTTATGACCATTTTCTGTCCACTAGGCTACACACTCTGGGGGCAGATGTTCATTTTGCCCACCTTTGTATCCCCAGCACCTAGCATAATGCCTGACCCACAGCAGGTGCTCAATAAAGCTTGTTGAATGAGGGACGCCTGGGTGGCTCAGCGGTTGAGATTTTGCCTTTGGCTCAGGTCGTGATCCCAGGGTCCTGGGATTGGGTCCCACATCAGGCTCTTCACAGGGAGCCTGCTTCTCCCTCTGCCTATGTCTCTGTCTCTCTCTGTGTGTCTCTCATGAATAAATAAATAAAATCTTTAAAAAGCTTGTTGAATGAATGAAATGATACACCAAGTAATAATAGGTGCTATGACCATTAAAGGAAGACAGTAGGCAGCCTATGCCCGTGGTGTATCCTCAGAACTTAAGAGATGGTTACCTTCCCAGGAGAATGAAAATCAATCATACCAGAGGTAAAATTATTCCCCTTTGAAGTAGGTTTGTGGATACGCTGCCATTGAAGACTGGGGCAACCCTCAAAACCATTTACAGTGCACAGTCAGATCTAGAACTAAAAGGGCATGTCAGAGAACTAATGGTTTTGTCACTTGGCTAAGGACAGGATGTCCTATTCGAGTGCAGGCATGGCGGGGGGGATCCACCTGCAATTTGGAAACTAGCACGTTGAAGAGCAGACTCTGGTTGGTGTTACCTCCGGTGACAGAGCCCACGGAGAGGGTGCTTTGAGCAGTACGCCAGGCAGCAAAAGCCATCCCTGCAGAGTCAAGGGACTGGCCAGGCCGGAGTGGCCAGGCCTCAATGCCACCAGTGGTTAAAATCGCCTGCTCCCTGGCCTCTGATTCCACACTGTAAAGGATCTTTTGACAACAGTCTGTTTTCCAGGAGGCTTTCTGAGAATGGGCGTTTGGACATCTGGTTGATCAAATTCCAGGGAATTTACCTCACACCAGTTGATACAAGTGGATTCTCTTGAGCCTGGTGAACCCCAGATGCAGTGACGAATCATGCTTCCAGATCTGTGTTGGCCACAGTGATCCCCAAGTGACTGCCACCTTCCGCCTTCGACCTCTGTTAAGCTTTAGTGAAGATGGTAATTTGAGAGATGATAACAATAGTAGCAACTATTGAGCACTTACTCTATGCCACGTACTGTTCTAAGCACTTTCCTGGGAGGAGGGGGGTTTAAATTGTGATAAAATACACAAAGCACAAAATGGACCGGTTTAGCCATTTTTAAGTGTGTGATTCGTGGCATTAAGTACATTCAAAATGTTGTACAGCTATCACCACCATTCATTTCCTAAAGTTTTTCATCATCCCAAACAGAAACTTGTACCCAGTGACTGCCCATTTCTCCTTCCCCAGCCCCTTGTAATCTCTATTCTACTCTCCACCTCTATGAACTGGCCTATTTTAGGTGCCTCATATAAGAGGAACCATATGATACTTGTGCTTGTACATCTGGCTTCTTTCATTAGGGTAATGTTTTCAAGGTTCATCCATGTTATAGCAGGTGTCAGAATCCCAGCCCTTTCAAAGCTGAATAGTATTCCAGTGTATATAATATCACCTTTGGTTTATCCATTCATCTGTTGATGGACATTTTGGGTTATTCCCAACTTTTGATCTATGTAAATAGTGCTGCTATGGACATCAATGTGCAGGTATCTGTTTGAATCCTTGCTTTTAATTCTTTGGGGTAATTGGGAATTGCTGGATCATTTGCTAATTCTATGTTTATAAGTATTTTTGTGTAATAAGTCACTTAACCATCACATCAGATCTTATAAAGTAATTAGCATTAGTATCTTCTTCATATGAATGAGCACAGAGAAGTTAGGTAACTTACTCAAGGTCACATAGCTTATAAATGACAAAGTCAGCAACTCAGGGAATCTCACTCCAAAACCTAAATCCTCCCCGCCCCCCCTCTGGAGCTTATATTCTTTTTTTTTTTTTTTTTAAGATTTTATTTTAAAATAATCTCTGCACTCAACATGGGGCTTGAACTCACCACTCCAAGATCAATAATTGCATACGCCACCAAGTGAGCCAGCCAGGCACCCCTCTGGAGCTCACATTCTAAATCATCATGGTAGAGCAAAGATGTTGCAAGATAATAAGTAACCAAGAAATAAATGTGGGTGTTACAGGTAGCAGATACTATGGGAGTTCAGAGCAAAGAATCATGTGAACTGATGTGAGGCTGGATTAAAGCTGAATCTTTTTTTTCTTCTCGATTTTAAGTAGGCTCTATACCAAACATGGGGCTGAACTCAGGACCCTGTGATCAAGAGCTGCATATCCTACCAACTGAGCCAGCCAGGAGCCCCTAAAGATTAAAGCTGAACTTTTTTTTTTTTAAGATTTTTATTTTAGGGACCCCTGGGTGGCGCAGCGGTTTGGCGCCTGCCTTTGGCCCGGGGCGCGATCCTGGAGACCCAGGATCGAATCCCACGTCAGGCTCCCGGTGCATGGAGCCTGCTTCTCCCTCTGCCTGTGTCTGTGTCTCTGCCTCTCTCTCTCTGTGTGTGTGTGTGTGACTATCATAAATAAATAAAAATAAAAAAAAAATAAAAAAAAAAGATTTTTATTTTATCCTGAGAGAGACCGAGGCAGAGGCCAGGGGGGAAGCAGGCTCTCTGTGGGGACTCTGGCACGGGACTCAATCCCAGGACCCTGGGATCACACCTGAGCCAAAAACAGACCTCAACTACTGAGTTACCCAGGTGCCCTGAAGCTGGATCTTTAAAGGGTGAATACAGTCTAGGTGGGGAGAGAGACACAGGAAGGGCCTGGAGGCAGCCTAAGTATGGTTTGCTCAGGAAGTTTATACGCAGACCAGGCTGGCTACAGCAGACTCTTCCTGTGGAATTTAAATTTACAAAGGTTGTTGAAATCAGACTGGGAAAGCTCCTGTTCCATAGGTAATGAGGAATCGTTGAAAGATTTTGAAAATGACAGGGACTGGGTAAAAGAGCATTTTGGAGTGATCATCTGGCAGGAGTGTGTGCAGGATGGGTTAGACCAGGCAAAGGTCTGGAGCAGAGTCGATGTGGACAGCAATGTAGACAGGGTGCCAAGGGGGTCTGGGCCTGCAAGGGAGAACAGCACAGGTGGGAAAGAGATGCTCGAGGCTGCAAGGGAGGCAGGAGGGACCAGGCAATAGGAAGGAGACTGACCGAGAGTGGCTAGAGAGAAGGACACACAAATTCCAAAGATGACTCTGAAGCTCCAGCCCAAGTGACTAGATGATTATGATGTCAGTGATAGAAGGCAAGAAGTGACTTTGGTCACAGTGAATGAATTTGAGGTGACAACACAGCATCCAAATGGAAACATCCAGGAGATTATTAGAAATGTAGACAAAGCACCAGGCAAAAATCTGGGCTAGAGAAAGAAAAGTACAAGAAATCTTGTAACAAAGAAAACAAAGAGCTTGTCAAGGAGAGGCCCCCCAGAACCCCTCTTGCAGCCTCAGTGCTCTCTGGCCCCTATCCACCGGAGGGTCCCAGGCCTGCTGAGCAACTGCCACCCTCCTTCTGCCATCCAGGTAGAGGGCTGACCCCTCCCAGCCTGACTTAGGGTGCAAATATGTCCTTTCTCTCTACTTCAGAGGACAAGGTTGTATTTTTCATACCAAACATTTTCTAAGATCTGTTGGCTAGAAGGTTTGGGGCCACAAGAAATTAAAAAAAAAATCCAAAAACCCATCGTAATAAAAATTGGTTCAGGCAAGAGTGATCAGTGGAAGGGACTTAATGAGGAACAAGATACTATGCAGTCTCAAACTATGTCCCCATAAATTACTTATTAATTATAAAAGGATTAAGAATAACCATATGGTAGGGATGCCTGGGTGGCTCAGTGGTTGAGCATCTGCTCATGGAGTGATCCCAGGGTCCTGAGATTGAGTCCCGCATCAGGTTCCCTGCATGGAGCCTACTTCTCCCTCTGCCTGTGTCTCTGCCTCTCTCTGTATGTCTCTCATGAATAAATAAATAAAATCTTAAAAAAAAAAGAACCATATGGTAGAGAAATCAGACAATACTCTCACCAAGGGATCAAAACTAACATTTCATTGTGGGGTGAAAAGATACCATGTATCTCCTATCGTAGTACCTGAGGACATTATGTCACTTATGTAATATTCAGGTCAAAAATGTGTAACCTGTGGGGCATCTGGCTGGCTCAGTGGGAAGAGTGAGTGACTCTTGACCTGGGGTCATGAGTTCGAGCCCCATGTTGGTGTAGAGGTCACTTAAGAATAAATAAACAAAACTAAAAAAAAAAAAAATCTAGTTTGAGATAAAGAATGTGTAACCTGAAACTAATAATGAGGAAACATCAAACAAACCAAATTGAGGAACATTTTATAAAGTAAAATAACTGAATAACAGGCCTTTTCAAAAGGGTCTTGAAGGGCACCTGGGTGGCTCAGTTGGTTGGGGTCTGCCTTTGGCTCAGGTTATAATCCCAGGGTCCTGGGATCGAGTCCTGCATTGAGCTCTCTGCTCAGCTAGGAGCCTGCTTCTCCCTTTCCCTCTACCCTCCCCCTGACTCTCTCTCTCTCTCTCTGCTCTCTCTCTCTCTGCTCTCTCTCTCTCTGCTCTCTCTCTCTCTCTCTCTTGCTCTTTCTCATGTGTGCTCTCTCTCATAAATAAATAAAATGTTAAAAAAGAAAAAGGGTCATGAGATCATGAAAGACAAAAAACAAAACAAAACAAAACACAAAAACAAACAGAAAAACTCAAAGGCTAAGAAATGGGTTACATATTAAAGAAGACTGAACAGTGATGACAATGAAATGTAATAGGTCATCCTGAATGAGATCCTAGGATAGGAAAAACAAATATGAGACAACATTGAGACTGTTGACAAAATTAGAATATGGACTATGGATTAAATAAGATTATTGTATCAGTATGCTCTCCTGGATTTCATAACTGGACTCTGATTGTGTAAGAGGCTATCTTTGTTCTTAGGAAATACACTGAAGGAGTATAGATAATAAAGGGACATGAGATATGTAGTCCACTCTCAATATCAGGGGAAAAAAGTTGTCCGTGTATGTATAAAGTTAGGATTAGAAAACAAACATGGCAGGAGTGCCTGGGTGGTTCAGTTGGTTAAGCATCTCACTCTCGGTTTCGGCTCAGGTCTTGTTCTCAGGGTCCAGAGATCGAGCCACACTCACTGGGGAGTCTGCTTGAGAGTCGCTCTCCCTCGCCCTCTTCCCCTTCCTGCAGTCATGCTCTCTCTCTCTCTCCCTCTCTCTCTCAAATCAATCAATCTTTTTTTTTTTAATTATTTATTTATTCATAGAGACAGAGAGAGAGGCAGAGACACATGCAGAGGGAGAAGCAGGCTCCATGCAGGGAGCCCGACGTGGGACTCGATGCAGGGTCTCCAGGATCACGCCCTAGGCTGCAGGCGGCGCTAAACCGCTGCGCCACAGGGGCTGCCCTCAATCAATCAATCTTTTAAAAAAAAGATTAAAGAAAACAACTATGATAAAGTGTTACAAGTTGGGAACTTGAGGAAAAGTTTATGAGTGTTTTCTTTACTATTCTTGTAACTTCTTTGGAAGAAAAATTATTTTAAAAATATTTTATCTATATATTTGACAGAGAGCACAAGCAGAGGGAGGGGCAGAGGGAGAGGGAGAAGCAGGCTCCCCGCTGAGCAGGGAGCCTGATATGGGACTTGATCCCAAGACCCTGGGACAATGACCTGAGCCGAAGGCAGCCGCTTAACCGACTGAGCCACCCAGGCACCCCGAAAGTAAAATTATTTTATTTTGTTTATTTTTTAAAGATTTTATTTATTTATTCATGAGAGACACCCACATACAGAGAGAGAGGTGGAGACACAGGCAGAGGGAGAAGCAGGCTCCACGCAGGGAGCCCCATGTGGGACTTGATCCTGGGCCTCCAGGACCATGCCCCAGACCGAAGGCAGGCACTAAAGCTCTGAGCCACCCAGGGATCCCCAGTAAAATTATTTTAAAAGAAAGTTAAAAGCAACCACCACCACCTGACTTGAACAGGTTTACGTAGTATGGTAGTTTATTATTTCCCATAAGAGCAAGTCCAGGGCAAGACAGGCTACAGGTTAGTGGTCCAGTGACCCCACAATGTCAGAGAATTTAGGTTCTTTCTGTCTCTCCATTCTGCCACATTTAGCACAGACTTCATCCTCAGGCTGGCTGCAAGGGGCCCCCGTGGCCCCAGGCTCACATGTGGACATGAGCTGTGCGAAGGGAACAGAGACTGTTTCCTCCTCTGGTTCTTTTCTGCTTGGGTACTCTTGCCCCTACTTTCTTCTCAAACACGTTGCTCCTGCAGTAACACACACACTCTCCCTCTTTCTCTTGTTCTCTCATATCAGCACTGTTCGTCATGTCTGCCCCTCCCCTCACTACTGGATCATTCCCTCAGCATAAAGACACTCAGTAACATCTTTTCTCTTGCAACAAAAACAAGCAAAGTGCTCTTCTAGCCACCACTCCCATTCCCCTTAGAGCAAAAGCCCATCAGTGGTGTTATCTGTATCTGTCTTTGTTACACACACACACACACACACACACACACACACACACACACACACACCTCATTGGTCTCTTCACCCCCATCCCATCTGGACTTCACCCCCACCACTGCACTGAAACCACAGCCTCCAGCTTCCCAAGGTCACCGTCAATCCTCAGCCCTCATCTTAGTCAAATGACACCATTGACCATCTTCTCCTTAAAACTTCTTCATCACCTGTCTGTCTTTCAGGACACGTCCTTTCATGTCCTAGGTCCCTCCACCTCCCCTCTTCTTGGCTTTTATTTATTTTTATTTAAAAAAATATTTTATTTATTCATGAGAGACACAGAGAGACAGAGACACAGGCAGAGGGAGAAGCAGGCTCCCCATAAGGAGCCTGATGTGAGACTCGATCCCAGGACCCTGGGATCACGACCTGAGTCAAAGGCAGATGCTCAACCGCTAAGCCATCCAGCCATCCCTCTTGGGCAGATGCCTCTGCCCAGCCAGGCATCCCGGCTTTTAAATATCAGGGTTCCCAGAGCTTGGTTCCTTGACTCTCCCAGGTGACTTCCTCCAGGCCCATGACTTTATTTATTTATTTTATTTATTTATGATAGACGAGAGAGAGAGAGAGAGAGAGAGAGAGAGAGAGAGAGGCAGAGACACAGAGACACGGGGAGAAGCAGGCTCCATGCAGGGAGGCCGACACAGGACTCGATTCCAGGACTCCAGGATCGCGCCCTGGGCCAAAGGCAGGCGCTAAACCACTGAGCCACCCAGGTATCCCCAGGCCCATGACTTTAATACCAAGTTTATACCTCTAACCCGGCCTCTTCCTGGGGGCCCAGGCTCATGTACTGTAATTTTTCTTTCCTTCCATCTTTTCTTTCAAATGTATAGAAAATCTATAGAAAATGAATCCCATAGTCCTAAGTGCTTTTGTGATGTCTTGCCAGGGATTTCTTTCTTTTTTTCCTTTCTTTCCTTTTCTTTTCTTCTTTCTTTCTTTCTTTCTTTCTTTCTTTCTTTCTTTCTTTCTTTCTTTCTTTTCTTTCTTTCTTTCTTTCTTCTTTCTTATTTCCTAAAATTTTATTTGAGAGAGAGAGAGAAGAAGAAGACTCCCCACTGAGCAGAGAGCCCAATATGGGGCTCTCCATCCCAGGACCCAGGAGTCATAACCTGAGCCGAAAGCCGATGCTCAATGGACTGAGCCAACCAGGTGCCCCTTGCCATGGATTTCTTTTTTTTTTTTTTTTTGCCATGGATTTCTAATGAGCATCTCTAAGTTAACTATGGCCAGATGAAAACTCTTGACACCCCCTCAAATATGCTCCTTTCTTGGTCTTTTCCTTTCTCTGAGCTCACACCCAAACCCCAACTGGCATTCTTTATTGAATGAAGAGCAAGCAGGGCCCAGACTATGCAGATCCTCTGTTATACACCCTGCAAAATTGCAGTTCCAAAACTGGTGAGGGCTGCACATTCATCTCTGTCCACAGGGTAAATATACACCCTCAATAGATACAAGGCTGTAGAGCCCTTACCCTTCCCTGCTGGAAGGTAGATAAACAAGCCTACCTACCCCTGAATCCAAGAAAAAAAAAAAGCTGTGTCCTTTGGGAAGAAAAAGGAAGAAGAGAAATGTGTGCTGGGTGGGTGATGACTGGTCTACTATACTAGCCCATTGCTAATATCCCTCTACCCAAAAGAAAATAAGAGCAAAAGGCAAAAACCAGATACAGTGTATAGATCACTACACACACACACACACACACACACACACACACATGCATATACATACATATATACACACACACACACACACGCAAATCTTTCTTCATCTGTAAAATAACATTCATATAGTAGTCACATAGTATCTTACTTCACTTAAACCTCATAATGCTGTGATAAAGACAATAGCATAACTAATATTTAAGTTTCATAGATGCAGAAATTGAAGTTGAGAGGTGAAATGATGTGCTTAATGCTGCAAAGGCTAATAGGAACTAAATCCTGGAACTAAATCCCAGGTTTTGTGACCTCAAATCTGTTGTTACCTTGCCCCACACCCCAAAGATTTGCCATGTATAGTTGGGCAGGCTGTTCACCATGGTAGCAGCCCATGCTCTGCTAGAAAGACTTCGTAGGGGTGGGCCAGCAGCAACCCTGACCATATGCTGTATCACAACTTAAAAAAAATATCTTATGCATATGTAAGGCTTTATGTTTTACAAGGTGCTTTCAAAACTACCTTTATCTTGAATTTTCCATTGTAGTGTTTTAACAGTAGTGATGCAATCAATAAAAAGTAAACTAAAGTAGAAAGAGTCCAGGTCCTGAGTTGGATGGGCTCAGGTCTTTACTCCATTTACTGACTCTGCAATTCTCACTTCTCTCATCTGCAAAAGGAAGTTGAGACTAATGTCTATTTACCTAATTCTATGGAGTTTTTGTAGGTCGGATGAGACAATGCACTTATGAGAGGTTTGTGAGTGATAAAGCTCTTTGCAAGGCTACTTACCCTTATCTTAATAAAAACTAAATAGGGTGCCTGGCTTGCTCAGTCGGTGGAGCATGGGACTCTTGATCTTGGGGTTGTAAGTTCGAGCCCTATATTGGGTGTAGAGATTGCTTTAAGAAGAAAATATAAAAAACAACAACAACAAAAGCTAAACCCATGTACTTGCACAGAAGCCCTCTCATGTACCTACTCCACGCTGAGAATGAGCGTGGATGAGCTGGAGAGGTGTCTTATGTTACAACCTTCCTTTTTTTTTTTTAAATGTATTTTTAAAGATTTTATTCATTTATTCATGAGAGACAGGGAGAGAGAGACAGAGACAGAGACAGAAGGGGGGGTAGAGGCAGAAACACAGACAGAGGGAGAAGCAGACTCCATGCAGGGAGCCTGATGTGGGACTCGCTCCTGGCTCTCCAGGATCAGACCCTGGGCCAAAGGCGGTGCTAAACCACTGAGCCACCCGGGCTGCCCTGTTACAACCTTCTTAATGTGGGAAAGTCAGGCTACACACCTGCTGGGGCACTCCGCCCTTCATTTCTCAGCCTAAACACAGCCCCAAATTTCCCCTTCCTAGCACATGGCTAATTTCCTTCTCCACTTCCCACCTGGTTGGCCCTCTTGAGGCCAAAGCATGTCTTCCAGACTCCTATCAAAGTAGATTCTTCAAGGGACCAGAATGAAACCGTTCATCTCTATGCTGTCCATTGTTGTGGTTTTTTGTTTGTTTGCTTGTTTTCATGAGAGACACAGAGAGACAGAGACATAGGCAGAAGGAGGAACAGGCTCCCTGCAGGGATTCTGATGCGGGACTCAATCCCAGGATCATGACCCAAGCCAAAGGCAGATGCTCAACCACTGAGCCACCCAGGTGCCCCTATGTGCAAGACAAAATGAGCTCTGCTTCCAAACTCCTATACCAACTATCAATGTCTGTTTGCTCATTTACGCAGCAATTACTTCCGGAGCACTGTCTCTGGGTCAGGCACCGGGCTGAGTACTGGGGATACAGGAATGGGGAAGACATAAAGTAGTTCAGAAGTTCCGAGAGATGAAAGTCATCTTATGTGCAATTTTGCATTTTTTCAGTGCTCAGTTGCTTGGTTCCTCTTCTTTATTTCTCACACCCTTATGTAATGTTGTGTCCCGGGGAAACTCAGGCCCAGGATTTTTGGAACCCAGGGGAACAATCAAAATCAGCTTCTTATTGGAAAGCTGTTCCTGTACAAAGCTTCAGTATGCCTCGAGGGCACCCAGGTCCTTTGTTTCAGGAAAAAGTGCTAAAATTGGTCTTGTACATACGGAAATACAAAGGAAGAGCTTTTTCCAAAATGAAGATGTTGGATGTGTTCTGACTACGAGAAGCCAAATCAGCCTTAGGATGCTGAAGGCCAAGAGCAGAGGTCTGTGGAGAGGAGGAAGTTATGTCTATCACCCAGCAGATCCATGGTCTCCATTTCCATCCCCATGGTTTGAGGACCAGGGCCAGAAGCACAACCAAATGGTTCACAAATGACTTTGGGAGACTTGGACCATACACTGAAGCTTTGGGGTGCATTGACAAAGCTTGGCACTGAATCAGGGTGAGGGGCATTATCCTCACACAGAGAACCCCACTTCTTGCGGGCACCCAGAAGCATGGCAGTTTGGGCTTCGTCAAGTGGCCTTAGGGGTATGTGTGGTCAGCCAGTGGGAGCTGATGGAGGCTGGCTGCCCCACAGCAGACTGGCTTGTGGATGCACATGAAGCACCCTTTTGGGACTCCCTGAGAGATCTGGGGACCTGGTCTGCCTTCGGCTCAGGTCATGATCTCAGGGTCCTGGGATCGAGCCCTGTACTGGGCTTCCTGCTCCACAGTGAGAAGGTACAAGTGGGGAAGTGGCAGGCAGAGGCAGAGGCAGAGGGAGAAGCAGGCTCCTCGCTGAAGAGGGAGCCCGAGGTTGGGCTCAATTCCAGGACCCCGGGATCATGCCCCAAGCCACCCAGATGTCCCATAATTCAAATGTTTAAAAAGAATAAAAATTAAATCTTAAGAAAAAAAATCAGAATTTTCAAAGGATTGTCTTATTTGCCTAAGATGGACCACAAACCATGAGGTGGTGACCTGCTCCGCTGAGCTAGTGCCAGCTCTGGCATTCACACCCACGATCTCTAGGCTTCTACTGTCTGTTTCTGGCTTAGCAGGCAGTGCTCGGGAATGGGGCACAGCCCAGCACCCAAACAGCCTGCTCCTTGGTGGGCAGGCTGGGCACCAGCTTCAGGTCTGTATGCATCTCAGAAGGGGAAACCTCAGCCACCGAGGGGAAGAACATCACTCTGCCCAAGGCACCACCTGATACCCCTCCTTCTTCCAAACCACAGCCCCAGAGTTTCTGGGCCTGACTTCTCAGGGTTTTTTCCTTGGTCCTCAACTTTCCACGGCCATCTCTCACTTCTGCTCTTTCCCTGGTTTTGACTTAGATGCCAGCTGCTGTCTGCACCCCACCCCCCGTCCTTGTGGTAGCACCTCTCATCCCCAGATCAAGTCCAGCTGTGACTCCTCACAGCTCATGTGCGGGGAGGGGTGTGTGTGAGAGAGAGATGGAGACAGAGACAGACAGATACTTTCGAACTTTTCCCAGAGGCCTCTTGGCATCACCAGTAAGTTCTGGACAAGTTAAATATTCATGATTACCCCACTGGACAGACATGGAGATTGACTTGCCCAAGGTCTCCAGGGTGACCTAGTGTTGGGGCAGTGGGACGGCCAGGCCCCACATTCCAGGCCTGTCATCTCCACACCACAGTACTTCCTGTAGGCAGTGTACCAGGCATGCACAGACTGTCTCGTGTCTTCTAGGGCAGTTCTGAACTGTCGTTGTTTTTTTTTAAGGTTTTATTTATGGGGGCACCTGGGTGGCTCAGCGGTTGAGCATCTGCCTTCATCTCAGGGCATGATCCTGGGGTCCTGGGATCGAGTCCCCCATCAGGCTCCCTGCAGGGAGACTTCTCCCTCTGCCTGTGTCTCTGACTCTCTCTCTGTGTCTCTCATGAATAAATAAAATCTTAAAAAAAAAAAAGATTTATTTATTTGAGAGAGAGAGAGAGTGGGTAAGAGAGAGAACACAAGCAGGGGCAGCAGCAGAGGGAGAGGGAGAGGCAGGCTCCCTAGGGAGCAGGAAGCCGATGTGAGGCTCCATCCCAGGACCCTGGGACCATGCCTCCAGCTGAAGGCAGATGCCTAACCGACTGAGCCACCTGGGGGGCCCCTAAACTATAATATTTACACAAACACAGTCCCCCTTGTTAGGTCACACATGTCAAGTTTTTCCTCAGAATGCGTGGTGATGAAGGAGTCTTCTGGGCCCCCAGGGTCCAGGCCCGTCCTGAGGGGGTCAAGCCGCGAGGCCTGGAGGAGAAGCGCTGGGCCGGCGCCCGGCAGAGCTCGGTGAGGTGAAGCCCAGGACTGCTCCCTGCCTGCCGGGAGCCACACAATCCTTTACGAGGCCATCATAAAGGTCAAGCCTGGGAGTCACCCTCGGTTGGCAAGTTAACCAGAATGCCAGTCGCGATGACACTGAGGTCATGTTCTAGTGAGCAAGTCCTGAACTAGGTCTTCCTCCACCCTCCTGACTGGCTTCTCCCTTCCCTGCGGGGATAATCTGTCATCAGCCTTGCTTCCTGCCAAACTAGAAAGCGTGAGGGGCGGTGGGTGGCACCAGGAATGCTGAGGCTTTAATGGGGAGCAGATTGTACTGCAGGAGACATGACTGCCAAGCCCCTAATTACTTGGGGGGGGCATGGTGCTGCAGGGAGACCAGTCGTAACCACAGCTGTGGGGAGGGCAGGGCCTGAGGCAACGCCACCACTCAGGTCCCCTAGGCCCCAGGGAAAACTGGCCTCTTGGCCTGCACTTCGTTTTATGGGGCTCTTCTGCTCTTTTCTTGGAGGAGCTACATGCCTAGGTTTTTGGGATTGCTGCCTTAAAGCACTGCTTGCTTCCTGTGTCCCCAGACCCACCCACAGGTGTCCCCATTTGACCTTCTTGGGTCCTTGGGTCCCCTTTACCAGCTGTGCCACAGATGGTCCTTCCGTGGAAATCACCTCCAGGCTGTAAACTTCTTTCTCCGGCCCCAGGGACGGAGTCCACATCTCTCCTCTTGCCACATCCTTCTTGTTTCCCTTACTCTGTGAGTCAGAGTGGGTAGGGGACTTCATTCCTACTTTTTTTTTTATACTTTCAAAAAAGTATTTTCTAGTTCCAACTTGAAAATATTTCTGTGAACTAGAGCATCAATTTTCTTCCACATTTTACTTTGGAACAAACCCTAGGTGGAGCTAGTGGGAGTGGAGCCTAGTTCCCTGCTGGCCTGCTGGGTTGGCCTAGGGAAGGTTAGGGGGCCTGGGAGGGGGGGACTCCTGGGTGGGGCCCAGGGAGTAGCCCAGGGGTGAGGCTGCAGGTGGCAAGGAGGCGGTGAGGAAGCCACTGCCTGGCCGTCTTCTAACTCCTGATTTCATCTCTGATCCATGGAAGTGATTTTCCAAAGGCTGTGAGGCCTCTACCCTGGTCTTGCTCGCCCCAGAATGAGGCCTGGGCCAGGCTCCTCGCTCAGTTTGGAGCTGTGTGTCCCAAGCCACACTGCCTTGACTTGCTCTCTGAGGGGAGAACAAGGAGGAAGCGCTGGCGCTCACCAGGGTCAGCACGCAGAAGGTGTTCTAGACTCCTGGCAGCCTGCTGGTTCAGGTCCAGGCCCAGGTGGCTACAGGCCACAGGATGGATGACTCACGTATGTTGTGCTGGACAAACAGGCTAGTATTCTCAACCCAGTAGGGTGATGACAGTAATTAGCTTTTGTGTCGTCATTATACCACCACCTTCTGAGGGTGGACTTGCCAGGCCTGCAGCCAGGGCCCGAGGAGGTTGGCAGGAATGTGGTTATCTTGGTCTGTATCTTGTTGCCTAGGATTCTTCTTGATGCTTCTAGATCTGGGCTTGGAGCTGAGCCAGCGGCACCTGTGTTGTCTGATGATGTCATGGAGGCTGCTGGACTCAAAGAGCTTACTCAGAGCAAGAATAATGTGAAGTAATTCTGGTGAGTCTCTTTCTCCTGAGCCCGACACCCATCCTTTCATTGCTCCCTTCCCTCAGGAGACCCAGAAGACCAGGCAAACTGGAGAAATGGCCAGAGGGATGGTTGGGTGGAAGCCAGTAGGGTAACTGAATGCTAGGTACGCAGCTACGAATTGTTGTATCTGCCTTATTTAAATAATATTTTAAAAAGAGCTAGTATTTACTGAGCACTTAAGTATCTACTTTGCTTCTCAAAACATCTCTATGATGTAGCTACTAGCCTTAGCCTCATTTTATAGATAGAAAAACTGGGGCATGGAGTAGCTGGCTCGGAAGCACATAGCTAGTAACCAAAGAATCCAGAATTTGAACCCCAGCTACTGACCTGAAGCCCATGCTTATCACTCCCACGGTCCTGCCTCTCTTCTGCTGTCACTGGGGCTGTTCAAGGGGGCTGTACACAGAAACTTAGGATTCTAGGCCTGGCCCACTCACTACACCCACGGTGTGATCTTGGCTATCACTCTGGCCTTCAGATCCCTCACTGTAGAAGCAGAGACCGTGTACAGGTGTTGGGCCAAGGAGTCTTTGCAACCGGGAGTTTCTCAGTCTATGGCTCTGGGGCACATGGAAACAGCCCTGAGGAAAGGTCCCACTCTTCTCCTCTGGACAGCCCATTGGAAGTGTTTACTCCTGATTATCAAGGGCAGCGTCAAGAGCATTTGGACAGGGCAGTGATAAGCTCATGGCCTGGTACCCCTGCCAGAGGGAGCAAAGCTGCTTCCCCACTCCACACATCAGTTTCCCTACTGGATTCAGTGGAGACAATGACTACTTTGTGCTCTGTTACAGTGAGTCAGGGTTAATTAGTATTAGTCACAGGCTTTGGAATCTTCACAAGGAGAGGTCATCTGCTGGGTCCTCGCTGCACTGTGGCCGTGATGACACACATTCTGGCCCATGCCCCTATGAATGTGTCCTCAAAGCTTCATTAGTGGCTTGCCTAACTCTGTGGGTTGACCCTGAGGTGACCAGCTTCAAGTGCTGGTGCTGAGACTGGCATGAGGATGACACCTCAGGAGGGCCACCTCATTGATGCCAGTGTAGCTGCCAATGGCCTATCATGCTCTGGGGTTCCTCTCGCAGCTGAATTCCTATTCAAACTGGCTTCTTGGCCATGCTACTCTTGCCTCTAACCCTGGACACAGGGTCCTACACCTACCTTAAGGTGTTTTTCTTTCTTCTCTGGCTTCTCAGTAAACATCCATTCTCTCCATTTTTCTCTCTCCCCACCGACCGTCTTGTGCTTTCTGACCATCTCTTTTCCCAATCCCTGTATAAGCCTATGGAGGAAGCAAGGCAGCTGCAGCCTTTAAGGAATATCAGTTTGGTTGGGAGAAAAGACCGTAGCAAAGTGAGGACAAATGTAAGAATGATGCTGAAAATGAGAATAAGCCGAGTGAGAAAGAAAGAGCTGTAATATCTGCCACTGTCGATCTGTTAGTGATTAATATGAAGTGGAGAGGCAAGGCTTGTCTGGTCTCTGCAATTCGTGTTCAATTCAGGCCTGTGAGGAAGTCAGATGTGGAGCATGGGGGCCATCTGGTGGCTTCAGAAGGTACTGCTGCATTTCTGCTAGCACTAAGACCACATACCTGATCCTGACCCTCAAAGTCTGTTACAGTGACTTGGGGACTTGATGCCCAATGTCACATGATGGTTAAGGAGGGGAGCTTTTCCAGTCACTTAATATCTGATACATCACCTTTCACTTGACAGATAACTTCCTTAGATCTACAGAAGAAAGGTTTCACATCCGTTTTCTTCCCCTAATAGAGAAGGAGGAGTCTTCATAGAAGACGAAGACGAAGACCATGGCACAGCTGGAGGGTTTCAGAGCAAAGATGTACCCAGACATGTCGATGAAAGGAAAAGGGATGATGGACAATATTGCCCAAATCTAGATGGGAAGGATTAAAAGATTCTACAAAAGTAGCTATTTGTTTTCTTTTTAATGTGGTAAAACACATATAAAACATACCATCTTGGGGTGCCTGGGTGGCTCAGTGGTTGAGCATCTGCCTTTGCCTCAGGTCATGATCCTGGGATCTTGGGATCAAGTCCACATCAGACTTCTCGCAGGGAGCCTGCTTCTCTCTCAGCCTATGTCTCTGCCTCTCTCATGAATAAATAAATAAAATCTTTTAAAAATATACCACCTTAACCATTTTTGAGAGTACAGTAAGTAGTGGTAACTACATGCATATTGTTGTGCAAAGATCTCTAGAACTTTTTCGTCTTACACAACTGAAACTCTATACACACTGAAGTCCCCATTTCCCCCTCCTCCTAGTACCTGGAAACCACATTCTCCTTTCTGTTTCTATGAATCTGACTCCTTCAGATAGAAGCAGAATCATACAGATTTTGTCTTTTTGTGACTGGTTTATTTCACTCAGCATAATGTCCTCAAGGGTCATCCATGTTCTAGTGCCTGACAGGACTTCCTTTTTTTTTTTTTAAATGGCTGAATAATGTTCTATAGTATGCAGATATCAGTTTTCTTTATTCGTTTATCTGTCCATGGACATTTAGTTTGCTTCCACCTCTTGGCTATTGAATAACGCTGCAGTGAACACGGGTGTGTAGCCATTCCTTTATTAACAGTCTCTCTCCATGAAGAGACTCAGCTCAGAAAAGGATGAATTAGATTCCACAGTGGAGTGAAGGTGAATTGAAGATGAATGGAAGAAAGGGAGGGAAGGGGGACAGAGCACTCTCTATATCCATTCCCGTATTATTTAGAACAGGTCACCTTCCTATCCAGTCCATAAACTGTGAAAAAGGATACACGGTATGAGCTAGGAAGCTACAAAGAATGTTCTTTGTATATTTTTTTAAAAGATTTTATTTATTTATTAATGAGAGACAGAGAGAGAGGCAGAGACACAGGCAGAGAGAGAGAAGCAGGCCCCATGCAGGGAGCCCGACGTGGGACTCAATACCGAGTCTCCAGGATCGCACCCCAGGCTGAATGCAGGCACCAAACTGCTGAGCCACCCAGGGATCCCCTGTTTTTTGTATATTTGTTCACGTATCAAATATGTAGCAGAACTAGGTAATAACTTACTTGGCAACTTTCAAGATAAAGCTTTATTGTTATTCTATCTGAACATGGTGACTTATTGCTACTTTTATTGTTTCTCACCTACCTTATGTCAAAGGCAGACAAAGGGGAACAGCAAAAACAATAAAGTGTGAAAACTTAGATACCTGGGGGTGGTGGTGGAGAGAACATAAAGTTACCAGAAATGTTTGCTAGGCCACTGAATACTGGTTATAGAATTATAAAGATGAAGGAGACACAAATTTTAATTTATTGTATAAGCAGTAGGATGAAGATTAAAACAAAATCCAAAGGACATCACATGTCCCATTTGAATACATTATCTTTTCATTCTCTCAAGTTCTCTTCTAGTCATGGCTATATAAACCCCACCAGAGAGGTACATGCCCCTGCACCATTGCCCATGTATGTCACGAATGACTTTCCTCCCTGCAACAGATTTATTACCATTATTATAAATTATTATAATTGTTTGAATCATATTACACGATTTGTATTCTGTGAAGCTGTTAGATGTTTAGGTTATGTTCAGTTTCTTCTTAGAAGTTACCATTGAGTGAATATCTTCCTATAGATCCCTTTTCTTCTTTTGAACTATATTCTTGGTTAGGAGGCAGAGAGAGTGTTAGCAGAGTCATTAAATTACACTTTAATTTGCTTGTTTGTAACATAGAGATAGTGTCTCTTTCTCACTTGCTATGAGGATTCAGTGAGGTAAAAAAATGTAGTGTTTAGAATAGTATGTGCCCACAGTGCTTCCTTGGATTGAGAGCTATTTGTAGTGGTGGCAAATTCAATCTTTAGGGCTTCTATTCAAGATTGTTCCTGTCCCCTGGTTCAGGTCGCACTAAAACGGCAGGCTCTAGCTGCAGGCTTTGCTTCACTATCACTTCAAAATGGCTCTAAACCCACCCACCACCAAGCCATCCGTGTGTGCATTTCCTTCTTCTCCTTTGGTTCTAGGTTAGGCTGGACAAGACTCACTAGGAAACGGACATGGAATCTAAGGATGATTTTCTTGTCTCTGGGATCTTGGTTTTCCTCACGAGAACTCTGAGAGTCCCGGAGGTGAACCTGGAATTCTTTCCTGGTCAGACATTTATGTTTCGACTTGCATCCTCTTGAAGGTTGTTACTGACCTACTGTGGGAAACAACCCTACCCCTACCCCCCATATCTACCTACTGCAATAGGAACAGGCAGCTGACAGAAATGAGGACACAGAGCTGAAAAGTGTATTATTAAAATGGCCTGAATCTTTGGATGGTCTGATTAAACTACCATGTCTCCATGGCCTACCACTCCTCCCCAGAGATCACACAAACTTGGTTCCCCTGCCTTCTCTCTCTTCCTCCTTGGCTTCTGCTACACAACAGCCAACTGATGCAGAGTGGCACCATGGAAAGAAAACCAGTAGCCACTAGGAACACTTTAGCCAATAAGCAACAAGAGAAAAGAGAGAATGAGACAAAGATGGAATGAGTGGCCTCTGATTAAAGCTGCAGCATTCACTTCGGAGGGCATGGGTCAATTGACCCAGATACCAGCTACCTAAAACCAAAGAAGACCAGGGTAGGGATAAAACTATAAATAGCAAGGAAAACTGAGGAGGCAGTGTTTGTACTTTTGCTGTTGGTCAAGCTGTTTTTGTTACTAAGACGGAACAGGGTGTAAGGGATTTAAAAGCTGGCTCTGAAGCAGCCACAACTGGTCTAAGGGTGTGACGAGTAAAAGAGGAAAGCCCCCAAAGAGCATGTTGCACCTGCTAACTTAGTCTCTTAAAGTTCGCTAAACTTTAAAAAGAGCCAGGTGAGAGACTCACGTCTGGATACCAGTATCCCACGAGCAGTTACGAGATATTCCTGTCAGCTGTGAGACACAGATCTCAACTTTGTGCCCAGGGAAGGAAGATCACAGGCCCATGGCACTGAAAGATATTCCCAGCTGTATCATAATGGAAAGTTCAGAAGGCTGGGAAGAATGGGTCAAATGCAGCTCTGCCACATTCTAGCCATTATGATGGAGCTTGTTGTAAAGGCCATGGAACTCAGTCTTTCCCTTTGTAGAAACAAAGTCTCCTTGGATGGGAAGTGTAACTTTTGTTAAAACAAAACATAGAATCTTAGAGACCCCAGTGGAGAAAAACAGTAAGAGGAAGAGTCTGAAAGCAGGAAGGATTGGCCGAACCAGGGAGTCTAAACAGCCTGAAATAGCAGGGGGTCTCCACCCTGTTGCTGGCACCAAGACTGCAAAAGAAGGTTCTCACCTGTGAAGTAGAGAGGAAGGCCATGGAAGTTCTGTTTGCCAGCAGATGACTAACACAGAGATTACACAGCATCCTCGTGAGCTACCTACCGTGGTTAATGAAAGCAAGAAAATTCCTTACAGTGATGATTTATAGTGCCAACTCTGGGGATGGTAAAGTAGCAAAAATGACATTTTAGGCAATAATCTTCTTTAAAAGAATCTGCCAAAAGAAGAAAAAAAATTGTATTTTCAAATAAAGAATCAAATCAGGAAAAGTGGGTTCCTAGAAAGGCCACACCAAACTTTTATGGGAACAAGAAGAACACTTCAGCCTGGGTTTGAAGTGATGTCCTGGTATGTGGAAGAGAGAACAGCAGCTTTGGGAAGAGGTTCATGAGCTCAATTCCATTTGTATCAGCGTTTTCCAGGGAAAGAGAAGCGGCATGATATGTATAGATACACACAAAGATTTACTAGGGGAATTGGCCCACATGATTACAGAGGCTGAGAAGCCCCCAATCTGTCTCATGCAAGTTGGAGGTGAAGGAAAGCCGGTGGTGCAGCTCTAATCCAAGCCCAAAGGCCCGAGACCCAGGAGCTCCGAGGTCCAAGAACAGAAGACAGATGTCACAGCTTGAGCAAAACAACACATTCACCCTTCCCCTGTCTTTTGTTCCATTCAGGCCCTCAATGACTGGACCATCCCCACTTGTATTGGTGAGGGTGATCCACTTTACTTCTTTGCCAATTCAAAAGCTCATCTCTTCCTGAAACACCCTCACTTATATGTCCAGAAATAATATTTTCTCAGCTATCTGGTCATCCCTCAGATGAGTTAAGCTGACACATAAAATTAACCATCACTCTATCTGAGAACACCCACTACAGTTTGAAAGTCCAGTCTAGTAGTGTAGTCACCAGAAACTCGGACAGGTAGTCTCGAGCTTTGGTACATGGTAACACAGGCTGATATAAGGTGGATGGCTTTACTTCTACTCAGCTCTCTAGATTGTGAGCATTTGAAACAATGACCCTCGACTGCAGCACACTGGGTCCTCCTCTTCTGTGCCCTGGGACATTGTTTGTAGACAGATACTGAACTCAAAATGTTAAAAATACAACTCTTGTGTTCCCTCTCCACTTGGGTTCTCGATCTGAAACGGTTGGCCACAGACCATGAGGTCACCCTTGATTCCTCCCTCTTCCTCATGCCCACATTGTTCACGTTAAAGTTGTCACTGACGTTGCTGTCAAGTCATCCATTGTCCCTGCCATCACACCTCCCTTAGAGCTTTTTTCTGTCTCCCCTAAGGTACTATCCACACACACCACAATTATCTTCCTCAGTACAAATGTCATTTCCCTACTCACAAACTCACCAAGGTTTCCTTTTCTCACAGAATCAAGACCACAGTCCTCAGGAGAACACAAAAGACTCCAATCTGGCCCAACTTCTATCCTCTCACCTCTCTCTTCAACTCCTCAAAGTACAGATCTAGCCACAGCAGAATACTCGCTCTTTCAGGAACATAGGAAATTCTGCTCATTTGCTCACAACATTCCTTCAGCCTCAAATGACATTATTTCATTGTCTACTGTATGCCAGGCAGTTTCAAGCGCTGAGATGACAAGACAGTGGGGAGCCTGGCTGGCTCAGTTGGCAGAGCATACTGACACTTGATCTTGGGGTCATGAGTTCGAGACCCATGTTAGAGATAAACTTTATTTAAAAAAAAAAAAAAAAGATGGATAAGGTCCCAGTTCTCCTAGAGCCTACATCTCCTCATCTCCAAGTCCAGATCAAATCTACCCACTTCCTGGAAACTCTCTCCAATTTCATTCATGAGAAAACACTTTTTAAAGAGGTTCTACACCCTAAGTGGGTCTTGAACTCACAATGCTGAGATCAAGGGTCACACGTTCAGGGCACCTAGGTGGCTCGGTTGGTAGAATGTCTCACTCTGTTTTGACTAAGGTCATGATCTCAGGGTTGTGAGATCCAGCTCCACATCAGGCTCTGCGCTCAGTGGGAAGTCTGCTTGAGATACTCTCTCTCCCTCTACCCCTCCCACTCATGCTGTCTCTCACATCTTAAAGAAAAAAAAAGTCGCACCCTCTGCCAACTGAGCCAGCTGGTGCCCCTCACTTCTTTTTATACTTCTCCTGGTGTATTGAGCACAAAAAAAAAAAAAAAAAAAAAAAAGATTTTATTTATTTATTCATGAGAGACACAGGAGAGAGAATGGCAGAGACAGAGGTAGAGGGAGAAGCAGGATCCATGCAGGGAGCCTGATGTGGGACTCGATCCCAGGATCCCAGAATCACACTCTGGACTGAAGGCGGCGGTAAATCACTGAGCCACCTGGGCTGCCCTGTACTGAGCATTCTTGTGCAACATTTGTGTAGAAACGTGTCTTCCAGCCTGGATGACGAACTCCTTGAGGGCAGAAACAGGTAGTAAATATGTTTGCATTCTACAAGGGCTTGCACAGTGCCTCCCACATGGAAGAGACTGAATGTTTCTTGAATTACACCAAGTCTACCCCAATCTGCTTCTATTTATACTTTAAACACACACACACACAAAACTTGTGGAGCTTTTTTTTTTTTTTTGAGCTTTTTTTTTTTTAAGATTATATTTATTTATTCATGAGAGACACACACACACAGAGAGGTAGAGACACAGGCAGAGGGAGAAGCAGGCTCCATGCAGGGTGCCTGACATGGGACTTGATCCCAGGTCTCCAGGATCACACCCTGGGCTGAAGGCAGCACTAAATCGCTGAGCCACCCAGGCTGCCCTCTCCACTGCAATTTTTAATCTCTATTTCCCTCTGAGGAAAGTACTCAAATTTCTTTAAAATAAGCAAAGCTCAGGACGCCTGGGTAGCTCAGCAGTTTAGCACCTGTCTTCAGCCCAGGGCGTGATCCCGGACTCCTGGGATTGAGCCCCACGTCGGGCTCCCTGCATGGAACCTGCTGCTCCCTCTGCCTGTGTCTCTGTGTCTCTCATGAATAAATAAATAAAATCTTAAAAAAATAAAATAAAATAAATAAAAATTGCAGTGGAGAGACTTTTAAAAAATTCATCCACATTATTAGAACCTGGAATTAGGGTTGTAGTCCTTTTGAACTACATCTTGTCAACGTTAATGATTCTACACTACTCCTAAAGCAGTGACCTAGAAGATGTGAGCTTCTAGAGGGCAGACTTCAAACTCATTTAGTCACCAGTTAGTGAAGGGTTTCCACTCTGGGGCTCTAAGTCTCATCTCTGTGAATGTTTGAGAGCTGTCTGCCAATCAATATCTAAGGGGGACCACGGAAACTGACAATGAACACTCATGCCAAAGGCAAAAGAGTACCCTTACAAAAATAACCTAGAAGCAGCCTCTGGGTCTCATCCACTGATAGAAGTTTGATTTAGGAGAGCTATCAACACTATTTACCCTCTTAAAAATTAGGATTGAAAGATGACAAATTTAAAAATCTGGCATGCATGAAAAAAAAGGGACTGTCCTTCAGACTAGAGATTTATGCAACCTATGATCCTGAATTGGACCTGGTTTGGGCAAATCAAATGTGAAGAACATCTTGGAATACTTAGGAATTTTACATATGGACCAGGTGGGTACTAGATGATGTTAAGGGGTCATTAATTTTTTTGGGTGAAGAATAAAGAAACAATGTACTGTTGAGAGATGGAAATTGAAGTTCAGCATGGGTAGAATATAATGATGTCTATTATTTTCTTTAAAATATTTCAGTATAAAAGTGAATCAGAAATCCAACCAAAGTTACTAAAAGAAAATAGGACATTTCAGACAATAACTACTTTCTAGCTTTCCTGGCCCCTTTATCAGTGGGTAGTCTTATTTAGATGGGGCAGGTCAGGGTCAATCTTCTTCACCACAGACACTGATGCTCCCCATCAGCAGTGAAAGAGCCTTGGGGAGCCCCACTCAAGGGAGCCATATACAGAAGGCACATGGAGAGGCAGGTCCTTCAGGAGAGAAGGACCTGCCTCCCTTATTGTAGCCTCTCATTCAGTTATTGTCAAAGTGAAGAGAGAACATTGTCAGCCTATCATTCACTATAACACATCAGGAAATCTCCTGGGGACATAATGAACACTCTCTGGTTCAGAAATACCTCTTTGGGGGCACCTGGGTGGCTCAGTGTCCAATTTGTGATTTTAGCTCAGGTCATGATCTCAGGGTGATGAGATTGAGCCCCACGTAGGACTCTGTGCTCAGAGCAGGGTCTGCTTGGGATTCTCTCTCTCCCTCTTTCCTTTATCCCTCCCCCACCTATAAAAAAAGATGAGAAAAAAAAAAAAAAAAAAAAAAAGAAATACCTCTTTGACTAGAATCACAAGTAAATTAACACATGTCAGGCTTTGCAGCCAATCTGCAACCTCAAATTTTGATTTTGTTGGGGCGCCTGGGTAGCTCAATTGGTTAAGTGTCTGCCTTTAGCTCAGGTCCTGATCTCAAGGTCCTGGGATCAAGCTCAGTGGGGAGTCTGCCTCTCCCTCTGCTCCTCCCTATTGCTCATGCTTTCTCTCTTTTTTTTTTATTTCAAACATTTTTTTTAATTTATTTATTTATTCATGAGAGACAGAGAGAGAGAAAGAGGCAGAGACACAGGCAGAGGGAGAAGCAGGCTCCATGCAGGGAGCCTGATGTGGGATTCGATCCTGGGTCTCCAGGATCACGCCCTGGGCCAAAGGCAGGCACTAAACCACTGAGCCACCCAGGGATCCCTCATGCTTTCTCTCTCTCAAATAAATCTTTTTAAAAATAAAACAAAAATAAAATAAAATTTTGATTTTGCTTAGTGCTCCACTGAAGTTTTCTGAAGGTCTGCCTTATTTATAAACATCAGCCCTGGAGGCAAGAAGGAACACAGCTCTCCAGCAGTAAGAATATTCACAAATATTTTATTAATACATATCGTCATATTCCCAGTATACAAGAGCCCTTGAGACACTGCCCAGTACGGAAAGACATTAAACGTGCTCAGGGCCTTGGTCTTCTGTCTGGTTGAAGTGACCCCACACTCTTTTAATAGGACCACATGTGTTGTACCTCACCTGTCCACACTCCCACATGGAAACAGGCTTCCCTTCAGTCAGATGCAGAGAGTGACACTCACTGCCTTTTGCAAGGATGATGGCTTCTGATAGTTATACCAGAATGGAAAAAACTTGGCATCAGCTGACCACAAAGAAATTCAGACTTCATTTCCCAAAGTCAATCATTCTGCTTCTCTCCGGGAAGGGCTAGAATGTCTTCAGGATGAGCATAAAGATTCCCACTGCCGGAATATTCGGAATACCTTCCTGGATTTCTCAGAGAGACTCTATAGGTAAAAGAGCTCATTATTAGATATTAAATTCTTTTATAGAGATGAATGATGGGGTAATAACAGCTTTAAGGGTTGGTCTGAAAATTTCTCCCATGGTGATCTAAATAGGTCTAGGATTGAGAGAAACTAGTTAATTTTATATTACTACTTTATATCATATATATAATATACACCTAACACCAGACTAAAAATCAAGATAGCCTGAGTTCTACAGTTAGACTACTGCTAACACACTCTGACCCTCTCAAACGCAGCTCATGTCCTCCCTCCACGTATCTGCATCTGTCCTAACCTTGTTGTGTCAGGCTGACACTACTGACCCACCATTAATGGGGCACATATGTTGCACTGGTTTCCATTAGTGATGCTGAATGGGCCCTAGTTCATTATTTCTTGTGAACAAGGATTCACATTTACATGATGCCTCACTGGGGTTAATAGTATAAACCAAGACCAAAGGGTAAAACAAAGTTAATGACTCTTTAAACTATGACCCTGGCCTTCTCAGCTTCATTTTTAGCCAGCAGAGCTAATAATAGGAAGACTCTCATTGCCACTTGATCGTGCCTATGAAGTGATCTGAGATTCTGAGAAATGGTGTTACAGGGAGACAAAGCAATTTACTGAAAGATAAAAGTTCTCAGTGAATCAGAACACTTGGTTCTCTCTGACTTTGAGAGTCACAGTGAAGAGCACAGGGTCTCAGTGAGAATATAAATAATAATCTAGCAGATAATCGATAAAGTTGCCTCCAGCTTCTGACATCAGAAGATATGTCTTCTTATCCTCTTTGTTGGGTGAATGTTTCAAAAAAATAAAAGTCCCGGGGTAGGGGGTTGGGAAGAAATGTGAGCTCTTATTAATGATGGAGGGGAATTTACTGAACATACTGACAAAGTTAAAAGAAACTTAAGTTGAGAAAAATAACTTTCTTCTAACATCAATATCTTTGGTCCAGTCTTATTAAACTCTGAATTGCCCAGTCATTGCAGCTATGGAAAGGTTAAACATAAAACCAAAAAGCATCTCAAGTCCTGGAACCCAGGGTCAATTATGAGGCCAACTTCTCCCACTACAAATACAAAACAAAACAAAAAAACCACCAAACAAAAACCCCCACAAAAACCCTGTAGGATTTCTTGTTCGTAAGACAGTGACAGAGGTCAGTCAATAAGACTCTGTTTCATAAAGATCTAGGCAGAGAAGATACATGCAGACATTTGTCTTTAGATAGCTTTACATATTTTTAAAAGTTTTTTAAATTAGAAAGATATAGCTTTTTTTTTCCTGTGGAAAAACTTTGGGAAGCCTTCATTTATGTTATTTACCGAGGGTACAAATGTACAGTCTTAGGCTTTTAGCACAGTTATATTCTTCTCCAGTAGAATCCCACAAACCTGGGAGTGCTTCTTATAAACAGCTATTGGCATGTATTATTTTACTTTGCCCTTGGAGCACACAGGGCTCAGAAATTATTCTATTCATACCACACTATAAGGCAAATTTGGGAATGAACCAACAAAAGAAAGATAACCCAGTTGCCATGATTCCTTCAAGTCCACACTCCTATCACTTCCACCCTTTACACAGAGTAAACAATTGACTTGTTTTCTCAGCTGTCATGATGGATTTGCATCAGCCCACATTTTGTAAATAGCAGCAAGCATGACTGCAATGGCTAGCTGAGGCAAAGTAATGTGCCACCGTGAGGAACGAAACTAATTCTGGGGTCAGAGTACAGTGCTCCAGATAGCTAACTGACCAGGCTCCAAATGCAAGTGACAGCAACTGATAGAAAAAGCAGCTGTTCTGCAACAAGAGGCCGGAGCAGCTGCCTCTCCATCTATTTCTGTTTTTGTACTTCTCTGCTTTGAGTCATTTTAGTTGAGAAGACAAAGAATTTACAATAATTTTAGGGAAGGCCAAATGCTAAGCTACAGGAAGACTGAATCAGTTCCATGTCGATTCTCTAGGACGAAACCTGATTCTGTCTAACTTGACTTCTGAAAGCTGAGGGCAGGCAGGGTGCTAATTATAGCACCAGCCTCTGTTCCTTATCCCATAAACAACAAGTGCTGCACACACACAGGCAGTGGCTTATCTCACCATGGAGTCTGTTTCAGCTGGCTGGTTGGACTGCTTGTGGGCCAAGAGGATGTTCAGCACAGCCTTCCAGCCTGGCTCTGTAGAGATACTGGCATCTGTCTCCGTTCCACCATGCTCCCTGGTTTCCTTGCCAAGTGTCACATTTACCCAAGGGCACCAGTCTCTATGCTGAGAGGTGGGGTCAAAGCAGCTTCTGGAAGATGTGTCCTGAGAGGAAGAAGAGAAACAGTGTTGATGAAGGGCAGATGCCATATCAATTCAGGAAGGCACTGCTATGAGTTGTCCAGTCCGGAATCTCTCAACTGCCCACGTCTCCAGTTGGATGTTCTCCTTTAAACACTGTCTATGTTGTGGCTGCTCTCTTTATGAATACTTTCATTCCCTTCATGTTAAAACAATAGCGCCTGATCAGGTCTGTCCCCCTTACCTCACTGCCATCCCCACATGCCTGAAATACTACCTCTCCAGAATCCATTCCAAAGAAATAAAGGACAAACCTCTTAAATTTTTTTCCCTTTGGATACCCAGCTGTCCCATCTTGAAACTTATTCACATTGTCTACTTCTAGCCATAGGACCTGGGAAGGGGTCAGCCTGCTTCTCTGTTTGACCCAGTGAGGGCCTGGTGTGCTGCCTGTGCTCAGTAACTTCTACACACAGATGGACTCACTGAGCTGCTAGAAGAGCAGAGGCGAGCTCGTTTGGCTCTCCGGAGAGGACTAGACGGCACTTCCAGGCCACTACTGTCTCCTGTTCCCATACTTCGGGTCACAGGACGGGTTCTGGTGGTGGGGCTAGCGGCCTCTGGCTCAGAACGGTCAACAGGACTGGAAGAGTCCCAGCTCCGAGTTCGGGAGACAATGGGACCTGGGCTCCTTTCAGCCTGAAAGGAAGAAGAGGTAACAGAAGTGCAACAACAATATAAATGACAATGGTCAGAAGAAATATTTCTAGAAGCAAGTGAAAGCTAATTCTTTACAATTAAGTCTAAGAATTTACTTTCTGAACTATTGACATAACTAAACTCTTCAAAAAATGATAGATTTTTATACAAAATCATGAATTTAGCTTCTGTAATGCAATTGGCAAATAAAAACACAGTATTCTGATCAATGTAGTCAGAAGAGAAGCTTACCTGCCTAAAGTAATTTTCAACTTTTCCACCACACTTTTGGCAAAAATGCTGCTTTTGAAAAGGTCATCCCAAGCAAGTTGATTAAGTTTATACCTGCTCTGAGCCAGGAGAACATGTGGCATCTTGGCTCCGAGTCATCATCCTCCGAGGAGACTCAGGCACAAGAGGGAAGCGCTCTGGCCGTCCCTCAGGGCCTGGGATGGGGGAGCTGGTCAGGCCAAAGGATGCATCCAGGTCGGTCATGGATGACTCAATCTGCTGGAAGCCCCAGAGCCCCACCTTCCTCATACACTGTGAACACGTTATTAGGGAGAGCTGCATGGGTTCCAAAGAAGAACTAGGCAGGAACAGAAAAGAGAGTTTTCTCAAAGAGTAACATTTCCAAGGGATTAAGTGAAATTATTTGTGAGACAGTTTTATCTTATCAAACAAATCTCTGGAACAGTCCAGTGGACTGGGAATCATGTCATCTCAGGGCCCTGTCCTGTGATCTCAGGACCCCAACTCCATTCTCTCTCATAAAGTTCCTGTAGAAAGATTAAAGGGTTGGATGCCTGGGTGGCTCAGTTGGTTGGATGTCTGCCTTCGGCTCAGGTCATGATCCCAGAGTCCTAGGATCGAGCCCCACATTGGGCTCTCTGCTTGGCAAGGAGCCTCATTCTCCTTCTCCCTTTGTCTGCTGCTGCCTCCTGCTTGTGTTCTCTGTCAAATAAATAAATAAAATCTTAAAAAAAAAAAAAAAAAGTAAATCTAGATTGGTTCTAACAGTTTTCTTTTCTTTTCCTTCCTTTCCAGATTTTATTTTTTTGTAATCTCTACACCTAATGTGGAGCTTGAACTCACAACCCTAAGAGTCAATGCTCCCCGGACTGAGCCAGCCAGGTGCCCCAGTTCCAATAGTTTTCTCTCAGAGGGAGTTTATGCCAAATTGAGAAGCTAGAATGGAAATACCAATATGGGGGCTTGACTCCAACTGGTATTTCCTTTGGTAGGTTTTATGAATTCAACTGATGTTTTTTCATCTCTTTCTTTCTTTCTTTTTTTTTTTTTTTTAAAGATTTATTTATTTATGATAGAGAGAGAGGCAGAGACACAGGAGGAGGGAGAAGCAGGCTCCATGCCGGGAGCCCCATGCAGGACTCGATCCCAAGACTCCAGGATCGTGCCCTGGGCCAAAGGCAGGCGCTAAACCGCTGAGCCACCCAGGGATCCCCATTTTTTTTACTTTCTATAAACAGAAAGGAGTTGCACTGTTTACAGGAGCATGAACTCGCAGCTGGGAAGTGATAGTAAAAACAAAACAAAACAAAAAAAACTCGGGCGCCTGGGTTGCTTAGTCCGCTGGGCATCTGCCTTTGGCTCAGGTCATGATCCTGGAGTCCTGGGATCAAGTCCCACGTCTGGATCCTTGCTCAGCAAGGAGCCTGCTTCTTTCTCTCCCTCTGTCTGCTGCTGCCCCTGCTTGTGCTGTCAAATAAATGAATAATATCTTAAAAATAAATTAAACAAAACCAAAACCAAAACTAAAATTCAGGTGTGTCCAGCAATTCCTGAGTTCTAACTCTGGTTTTGTTAGATTCTTACCATCACCTCACCATTCTCTCAGGTTTTCTTTCTTTTTTTTTAGAGACTGATTGATTGATTTGAGAGAGAGAGGGAGAGAGAGAGAGCACGAACAAGCACACATGCACAAGCAGGGAGAGGCAGAGGAGAGGGAGAAGCAGGCTTCCCGCTGAGCAGGGAACCTGATGCAGGGCTTGATCCTAGGACCCCGGGATCATGACCTGAGCCAAAAGCATCTGCTTGCTTAATCAACTGAGCCATCCAGGCACCCCTCCCTCAAATTTTCCTTGTCTGTTTTTCTGACAGGAAATACCATGAGATCTCCAAATGCTATTAGTGACTGATGTGGACCAGTGTGTGATCGTGTCAGAGTTCTCATTTTCCTGCAATTTCAGTGACTAACCTACAAGCCCAGCCACACACAGAGAGAACACATGCAGTGACATGGACTTGGATGTCTGGGCCTAATTTGCTTGTAGTTTTTCTCTCTTCAGTTCGGCAATCAAGTTCATCTTCAAGCAAGTGCAGAAGAAGACTTATCTTGTCTTCTGTCAAACACTACAAAAGAATCAAGGTAACAAACTGAAATTTCCAACCACAAAAATCACATACGAGGATGTATCTAGAGGTACAAGGCAAAAGTCATGAAAGAATTGCCAAACATGAAGACAATTCTCTTCATTATGGAAGGCTTAATTCTAAAACTGCAGTAAGGTTTTACATAGAAGCTTTCTGAATTGCCCTGGATCTGCTGGCAATTTTCCTAGAGCTACCAAATCTTTTCTTAGTTTTAATTTGTTTTCTTTTCTTTTTTTTTTTTTTAATAAAGATTTTATTTATTTATTCATGAGAGAGAGATAGAGAGAGGCAGAGGGAGAAGCAGGCTCCATGCAGGGAGCCCAACATGAGACTCGATCCCGGGTCTCCAGGATCACGCCCTGGGACGAAGGCAGGCACTCAACCACTGAGCCACCCAGGGATCCCCTTAATTTGTTTTCAACTTACCAATTACAGATTTTCTCTGAAACTTACAAACTTCAAAACCCAAATAATGAAAACAGATTACTATTCATATCTTAACCTGACACTGAATTTATTTCTTAAGAGAACAAGAGAACTTGTCACAGTCTTTATTTTTATTCTAAGAATAAGGTAGTGATAAAGTGAACAAAAAAGCTGCCTTGGCTAGGGATGAGGGACATTTAAAATAGGCACAGAGCTGGGGCACCTGGGTGGCTCAATTGGCTGAATGTCCAACTCTTAGTTTCACCCTGGGGAATGATCCTGGGGACATGAGATCGAGCCTGGTATTGTTTTGTTGTTGTTGTTTTTTAATGATACTGAACCTCCCTTCCTCCCTCCCTCCCTCCCTTTTTTCTTTTCTTTTCTTTTCTTTTCTTTTTTTTTCTTTTCTTTTCTCTCTCTCTTTCTCTTTCAAAAGATTTTTATGTATTTATCAATGAGAGACACAGAAAGAGAAGCAGAGACACATGCAGAGGGAGAAGCAGGTTTCTCACAGGGAGCCTGATGTGGGACTTGATCCCCCAACTCCAGGATCACACCCTAAGCCAAAGGCAGATGCTCAACCACTGAGCCACCCAGGCATCCCCTGGTATTGGGTTCTGTGCTCAGCTCGGGAGTCTGCTTAAGACTTTCTCTCCTTCGGAGGCTTAAGGCAGAGTACCATCACCTCAGGCTTCTCCATTCTGTCTTCCTCAGCTGCCCCTGTCCTCTCCCTCAGAATTTGCATTCTCTGCCTCTTTTCCCCCCCTTCTTTGGAGGGGGGGTTCCTAGAACAGTGCCTGGCACATAATAGGCGCTCAATAAATACTTGTCGTTTGTTGAATGTCTCCTCTCTTCCACTCTGGGAAACCTAGATTTCTTCTGTTTTGGGTGACTCTGTATTTTCTTTAGGTGTCCACTTTTCCCATTTGTGCAGTTGATATTTCCCTTTGTTTTTTAAGGTTATTCTCCGAGAAGCTGGTCTCGTTAGATCCCATTTAGAACATGTGCTGAAAACATCGCCACCATCCTAAGCCCATGTGGTAGCCCAGGGGAAAGGAAACCAAGCTACCTCATAGCAGTAGAGGTACATATCAAGAAGGTAGGGTTTTCTATTCTAGAGCAGTTTTAGAGAGGGATATCTAGGCTCTTGAAGACCAAATCCAGGAATTTTTCTGCTTCTCTCAGCTTCAGGGGAGATGTTGACAGTATTATATCTATTTTTAATCTTCTCAAGCTCTGTCCTGAGCTGTTTCTTTTGTAGGTGTCTGCGCCACTTTGTTGAGTGGGATCCTTCCCTCCTACATAAACTGCTTCGCATGTTGGATTTCTTCCTTTTCCCCTGGGGAAAGAGGGACTAGCCTTGATCCCTAAAGTCTCTGGAAAGGCTCCCTCCCACTCCCCACTTTTTCTTAACAAAACTCCAGCTCTGCTGTGTACATATGGAAAAGTGTGTATTGCCACCTAAATCATTTGAGTCATTCTTCCAGAGGGGACAAGGAGACCCTCCACCTTTTGGCAACACCTCAGCTCTTCCTTCTGCTATTCCCTTTCCCCACACACCCTTGATTTTTTTGTCCTGTCCTACATTTCAAATTTCTACTTTGCGTTGAACTTGCTTTTTTTTCATATTGAAAAGGTACCATTGCCCCAAGAGCCAAAAATAAATGAAAACTGGAAAAAAAAAAAAAGACTTTCTCTCCCTCTCCCTTTGCCCCTCCCATGTTTTCTTTCTAAAATAAATAAATACATCTTAAATAAATAAAGTAAAATAGGCACAGAGGTCAAACTTTGGTTAAAATCTAAACAGCCTCTCAACTAGAAGAAGCAAAATAATAGCTTCTATTTTCTTATAATAAAGCTTGTCTTTGGAGTCTCTACAGGGTGATGAAATGGGACATCAGATATTCAGCTTTGAAGTACAGATGCCCCAGTGCATTTCTAATTTCTATTCACAGGGGAGAGGGAGTTTATAATTTCTCCTGTAGTACTTTCTTTGGGAAATGAATATTTGACCATATGAAGTCAAATTTGTTTCTTTTTTTAAAGATTTATTTATTTATTTATTTATTTATTCATGAGAGAGAGAGAGAGAGAGAGAGAGAGAGAGAGGGGCAGAGACATAGGCAGAGTGAGAAGCAGGCTCCATGCAAGAAGCCTGACGTGGGACTCGATCTTGGGTCTCCAGGATCACACCCTGGGCAGAAGGCAGGCACTAAACCGCTGAGCCACCCAAGGATCCCCTCAAATTTCATTTCTTCTGTTAAATAAGTAATGATTTATAAAATTGGATGTATGCCATTTAAAGAATCATATCTAGAAGTTTCAATGGAACCCATTATTTAAACTCTGATGCCCTTTTGATGGAAACTGGAAGAGGTCAGTTGAGGGACAACTAGTTCTCTCCATAGCAATCTTAATCCTCTGTCATGTAAAGAAATACTTTATGTACAAATGGTAGTGACAACTGAAGGCCACTGTAGGCTAGCCAAGAAGAACTCACCATAGTTTTCAAGTCCTCTGGCCTCAGGGAAGGAAGCTGGAGGTCCAAGTGACAAAGGCTTTGAAAACGATCTAGGAATTCACTAACAAGAACAGCAGGCTCATCCAACGGCAACATCCCAAATCGATCTGTGGACAAAGTACACTGCAAGGTCATATTGATGCAAATTGTAAAAAATACAAAATGCGTATAAAACAACGTGGGATAGGTACTGATAAAATATTTGAAGGTATTAAGAATTACTGACTTTTTTTGATGGGGCTATGATGATATTTTCCTGATAGTATTCAAAAAAGAAGATTCTTTTTTTTTTTTTTTTTTAATTTTTTTTAATTTTATTTATTTATGATAGGCACACAGTGAGAGAGAGAGGGAGGCAGAGACATAGGCAGAGGGAGAAGCAGGCTCCATGCACCGGGAGCCCGACGTGGGATTCGATCCCGGGACTCCAGGATCACGCCCTGGGCCAAAGGCAGGCGCCAAACCGCTGCGCCACCCAGGGATCCCAAAAAAGAAGATTCTTAAGAAGGGTTTCTCAGGAGTAGTCAGCTGAATTTAAAGACCAATGACAGTGTGTAAAAGCAAAGGCCCTAAGGATGGCACAGGTGGGGAACTCTAAATAGGTTCACAGGATTGGAACACAGTGTGCCTATAGGGAAAGGGAGTACGAGATGGGCTAAAGTGTAAAGAGTAACTAGCCACAACTTTACTAATGTATGTGATGAGAAATTACTGAAAGATTTTTTTTAAGGGAGTGATATTACAGAAAATATGCATTAGAATAGAGATTGTAAGGGGTCAGTTGGGATGTCAAAAAATAAGCTTAACAGATATTAAATGATTTCTTTAAAGGATTAAAAACAAGGATTTCATTTACTTATTTGAGAGAGCGAGTGAGTGCCCAGCACACATGCATGTACAAGCAGAGGCAAGGGCAGGCAGAGGGAAAAGCAGGCTCCCTGATGCCGGCCAATCCTCCTGGTATCATGGCCACGCCCTCAGCTGAAGGCAGATGCCTAACTAACTGGGCCACCCAGGCACCCTTGAAGGGTGGTTTTTTTTTTTTTTTTTTTAAAGATTTTATGTATTTTACAGAGAGCATGTGCGTGCAAGCACAAGCAGGGGGAGAAGCAGAAGGAGAGGGAGAAGCAGGGAACCCGACGTGGGGCTCGATCCTGGGACCCTGGGATCATGACCTGAGCTGAAGGCCAATGCTTAACCAAATGAGTCAACCAGGTGCCCCCATTAAAATGATTTGAGGTAGGGATGCCTGGGTGGCTCAGTGGTTAAGCATCTGCCTTTGGCTCAGGGGTGATCCCGGGATCAAGTCCCACATCGAGCTCCCTGTGAGGAGCCTGCTTCTCCCTCTGTCTATGTCTCTGCCTCTCTCTCTGTGTCTCTCATGAATAAATAAATAAAATCTTTAAAAATAAATTAAAGTGATTTAAGGTAATAATCCCTGTTAGGTACTAGTGGCAGAGGGATGGAGAGAAAGATCATCAATGTTATAAAACTCTTAATGATCAATAAAATCTCCTATTGTAAGAAATATAGGGCAAAGTAATATACAGCACTAAATTAGGAAAATGAAAATAAACCTATGATTTTTTTTTTTAAGATTTTATTTATTTATTCATGAGAGACACACACAGAGAGAGAGGTAGAGACACAGGCAGAGGGAGAAGCAGGCTCCATGCAGGGAGTCTGACATGGGACTCGATCCCAGGTCTCCAGGATCACGCACCCTGGGCCAAAGGTGGCACTAAACTGCTGAGACACCCGGACTGCCCTAAACCCATGATGTTAAATAGAAATCTAGCCGTGACAGTTTCACGAGCACACAAATAACCTCAAAACTTACCTAACAGTACACTTAATATGTGCAGTTTATTTTATGCCAGTTACTACTCAATCATAAGGCTGCTTAAAAAAATTTTTTTTTAAATCTCTTTTCCAGTTTTGTTATTACGAGGTACAAAAGCAGTAAAAATAGCACTTTGTTCACCATTTATTGTATCATTAGCAACCACATTTTGGTCTCTAATTTATTTTATTTTATTTTTTAATTTTATTTATTTATGATAGTCACACAGAGAGAAAGAGAGAGGCAGAGACACAGGCAGAGGGAGAAGCAGGCTCCATGCACCGGGAGCCCGACGTGGGACTTGGTCCTGGGTCTCTGGGATCGCGCCCTGGGTCAAAGGCAGGCGTCAAACCGCTGCGCCACCCAGGGATCCCTGGTCTCTAATTTAGTAAATATTATCAAACTATGAAAAGTTGTTGCAAGTAATCATATATGCCAAAACACACGCCAACAATTTAAAAAGATGCATCATTTTACTAGAAAAGTCCAATATAAAAAAACTAAAATGAACAAAAAAAGTATAGATTTTTAAAAATCAAGTAAAGGGGTGTCAAGGTGGCTCAGTTGGTTGAGTGTCCCATCTCTTGGTTTCAGCTCAGGTCATGATCTCAGGGTTGTGAGATCCAGCCTCACATTGTGCTCCCTGCTCAGCGTGGAACCTGCTTGAGTCTTTTCTGCTTCTTCTCCCCCCACACCCTCCAATCAATCCATCAATCAATCAATAAAGTGAGGTTTAACAATAACGTTTGGTCTGATTCCTACAGTCTGAAGAAAATACTAGTAAATATTGATAAAGGCAAAAGAGCAAACAGAAGAAATTAAACCCACCATGAAAATATTTTAACATAAGTTAAAATATATGTTTTATAATTAATACATGGATTTTGTCTATTTCAGTGTTTGATATGTTCAAAATAATCAGTCTAGCAAATTAATAATTATAAATTAAAATGTTTAAAGAGATTTAATTTAGTTGGTAAATTTCAGAAAAAAATTACTTTCAAAATTGTATCTATCAGATACGCTTAATAAATGTAAGCATTAAAATAGAAATAGTTGCGGGGGGGGGGGGCGAGAAAAAAAAAAAGAAATAGTTGCAGGTGTTCCTCTCTTCACACTAAAGTCTCTGGAATGTGAAAGAACCAAACCAAGGAATGGTATAATTGAAAGGTCACATTTGAGATCTATTTAGGAGGCAGAATGGATAGGACTGGGTGGTGAGGATATGGAAAGGAAGCTAAAGTGACTTCCAGGTTTCTTGCTAGGAGAACTAGGGGGGAGGTCAGTACCATTTAAGATGGAGAAAATATAAGAAGAGAAGTAAGTTTTAGTATAAAACAAAGACTTCAGTTTTGTATATATTGAATTCCAGGTACCTACAGCAAGATACAACACGAAAACGTTTAGAAGGTAGTTGAAAATGAGTCAAGCTCAAAAGAAAAGTCTGGATAGGAGTTAGAGGTCTATAAGTAGATGGACCAAGAAACCAGAGTCTAGTTATAAGAGTCGGAACCCCAGCAGGGTCCTGGGCAGATCCTGAAAACCTGGACTAGGTACACTGAGAGAAACATTCACATCCTCATGGGCCGGAGTTCAGTTGTACTACACAGTGAAATAACTAGGCCAACAGCAAAAACTCCTTGTTACATGTCATCTTCACTTAAAAATGTTTTCCCTTAACAGTCCCTTTCTGTCGCCCCATCATTATCAGTAAATGGTACTCTATGGACACTTTCAATCTCTTTTTTCCTCTTAGTGGTTCGTGGAATATCCCCAGTCATCAGTGACCCTGGAATTGGCCTGAGCTGTCCTATTGAAATAAAAACTACACCCACATGGCACTAATCTGGTCAGGCATGAAGTTCTGTACCTAGTCTTGGTAAGCCCTCCAGAGGGTTCTGCTTTGGAGCCTAGTTAGCAGAATACGCCTATGTGATCAGTAAAATATATAATTTATTTTATTTATTTATTTGAGAGACAGCATGTGAGAGGTGGAGAGAGGCAGAGGCAGAGGGAGAAGCAAGCTCCCCACTCAGCAGGGAGCCCGATGCAGGGCCCAATCCCAGGACCCTGGGATCATGATTTGAGCCGAAGGCAGACACTTAACCAAGTCACCCAGGTACCCCAAAATATTTATTTATTTTAAAAAAGGTTTATTTATTTGAGAGAGAGAGACAGAGACATCATAGTGAGGAGGGGCAGAGGGAGATCCGAGAATCTTAAGCAGACTCTGCACTGAGTGCTGAGCCTGACCTGGGGCTTGATATCACCACCCTGAGATCACAACCTGAGCTGAAACCAAAAGTTCAATGCTCAACCAACTGCATCATCCAAGTGCCCAGCCAGTAAATAAAATACTTAAAAAATGGCACTTCCTGGGGCACCTGGGTGGCTCAGTCAGTTAAGTGTCTAACTTTTGATTCAGCTCAGGTCATGATCTCTGGGTCATGGGATTGAGCTCCACATCAGGATCGGTACTCAGTGGAGAGTCTGCTTGAAGATTTTCTCCCTCTGCCCCTCTCCCCCCTTTTGGACAATTTCTCTCTCTCTGAAATGGGTAAATAAGGGTGCCTGGGTGGCTAAGTCAGTTAAGCATCTGCCTTTAGTTCAGGCCATGATCACAGAGTCCCAAGATCAAGCCCTACATCAGGCTTTCCGCACAGCAGGGAGTCTGCTTCTCCCTCTGACCCTCCTTTGTCTTGTGCTCTCTCTCAAATAAATAAATAAAATATAAAAAAAATAAAATAAAATGGGCAAATAAATTAAAAAAAAAATCCCACTTGTTACTACATTCTGGGCTTTTTGTGTACATAAACATTTAAAGGCAAAGAGCCTTTAAGAGTACAGATACAACTAAAAATAAAAGATACAAAAATATTAGTAATGCATCTTAATATTTTTCACAAAACAAGTTCTAAATCAAGATCCTAAGATCAATAACAAAGGAGGTATCATCATGTATCTTATAAGGCAGGGCATTCTAGAGTGTGAGGCTTCATAAAACTCTTGTGTCTCTTAGCCTAAGTATAAATTTTGGAACCATATAGAAAACATACCCTGCTGTTAGTTTCACAGAATACATAGTCAGGTTCACTTTAAAGTAGCTTAGTTCTAAAAAAAAAAAAAATTAAAATAATAAATAAAATAAAATAAAATAAAATAAAATAAAATAAAAATAAAAAAGTAATGACTGAAGTTAATAACTAGAATGAAGACAATCAAAATGCACCTGATTCAAGAGAGTGCGCCCTGTCAAGGCCTTTATACAAGCAGTCTTTGGCTTCAATGCTGTTACAATGTGTCATTTCACTGTGATAAACTTTTGTAATCACTCTCATCTGGCTTCCTGTGAGTTGGCTTGAGCATTAGAACCCCATTTAACTGCCACCGTTAGTGTACCAAAGGAAGCCTGGGGAGAACATGGGACTGCTTGTTACGGTGGGAAAAGCAATTAGAAATCTGATAAAACCATAGTTTTGCCTCCTCACCAGTTGGTTTTAAGATCTCTGATTCTGTTTCCTCACCCCAAAAACTGCGTTGATAATCTACTTCCCAGGGTCCCTGTGAGGATTAAACGGGATAACGTATGCATGGCTAAGCTGTTGGCATGTCAAATACCCTTAATAAAGTTAAGTAATAACCTAACAGGTAGATGAATGTAAATTCTCCTTGAAAAGCACAAAGAGAAAGGAAGGAAAGAAACTTCAAAGACTAGATTTTCACAAAGAAATAGACAATACTAGAAATGCAATAACCAAGGAGAGACGGTAAATGGGAAATCTTGGAAATAAGTACCTGGGGAGGGGCTGTCTGGCCAGAAACAGAACTTTTCATGGGCAGTGCACAAGGCCTTCTTCAGCTCGGCACATCGGTCCTTATCTGAAACCCACACAGGGAGCAATGCCTTAGAAAACATTATGTAGATTCAAAATTGAATGGTCTAGAACCTTTAAGAGTATGCACAGAATTAAAAATAAAAACAACCAAGATAATTTAAAAAGATATAAAAATATTAGCAACTACATCATCTTAATATTTTTCACTAAACAAGTTCTAAATCATGATTCTAGGATCAATAACAAAGGAGACAGTAGGTATTTTATAAGGCAGGGCATTCCAAAACACAAGGCTTCATCAAAGAGCTATCTCTTTGTCTAAGTATACATTTTTAGAACCATAGTGTAAACATACCCTGTTGTTAGATTCCCAGAATGCATTAAGTCAGGTTCAGTCTAAAGTAGTTTAGTTGTTTTTTTTTTTTTAAATAGTAACTGAAGCTAATAATTATAGATGAAAATGATCACAAATTCACTTTGCTATATATAATAGTATGCATTCTTTGATCAAACACATGACTTGTCTTTTTAGAAAAACTAGTCTAAAACATCTTTGAATATGGAGGAAAATATAATTTGTACTTTATACTTACATCGGTCAAAATCAAAAGCTGGTTGCAAACTGGCACAGAGAAAAGCCTGACAGCTGGAGCACTTGAGCATATCACATTCAACTGTGACCCAGCCATATTTTGCACAGACAAGTGGAGACAGCTCGGCGGGCTTACCTGCCCATTTCAGAGAGTATTCATGTTAAGGAAAACAAGGCTGAAAGTATATTAAAATGAGTAAGTAAAAAATAAATGAGTAAGTCATAAATTAAAACTTTTAACTTATTCTTTTACAGTTACATTAAGAAGAAAAGCAGTAAGAAAAATTTGGAAAACTCTTTTTTTTCTTTTTAAATATTTTATTTATTTGGTAGAGAGAGAGCACAAGCAGAGGGAGAGAGAGAAGCAGGCTCTCTGCTGAGCAGGGAGCCTAATGTGGGGCTTGATCTCAAGACACTGGGATTATGACCCGAGCCAAAGGCAGGCACTTAACAGACTGAGCCCCCCAGGTGCCCCTGAAAAGCTATTTTTAAAGCACACATACTTTACACAATAATGAAAAGTCATCTGAGTAATAACCAAAGGGGAAAAAATTATGAACTTCTCCTCTACAAAGCCCTGTGTATTTTATGTTTAAAATGTGTAAGTGAGTATGCCTGGGTGGCTCAGTGGTTGAGCTTCTGTCTTCGGCTCAGGGCATGATCCTGGAGTTCCTCCCCACGGGGAGCCTGCTTCTCCCTCTGTCTATATCTCTGCCTCTCTCTCTGTGTTTCTCATGAATGGATAAATAAAATCTTTAAAATAAATAAAAATAAAATACTTAAGTTATTATTGGTTGTGGGGGCAAATATAGAAGGCATTCACTTTCACTTATTGTGAAATACTAAATATTAAGAGCACTAGTAAAAGCACAGAGATATGCCTAAGCAATAACAAGCAGAAATGTTTCCTGCCACGCATCTGTGCTCTCCTATTGTACCATATCTACTTTTACATTTTAAAGAATAGTCAGTAAAATTAATAGTATTCTTCATTATTCCCCTGCCTAAAATTTGATCTGTACTAATGTGTATATCTAGACTATGTGTCTTAAATAGGCTAACAGCACACAGGAATCTCTCTAAATATGTGCTTGGGAAAATGTCCTAAAACATTTACTAATCTTTAATATTCAACACTTAGTTTTTTTATATTTTACCTAAAGAGCTCTTTTTTACAGAATACACATACACATAAAACATGAAAGAAGATGCTGGAAAGTTCTATATTTTTATAAGGGATATGGTAATTTGAAAACATTGCAATATCAGCAAAAGAGGGCCTAATGGCTAGAAAATGGAATTTAGTTATAAACATTAAAGGAGCTGGCATTATCTAAATTATAGGAATGGGGGGGGGGGGGCCTGAGTGGCTCAGTCGGTTGAAGGTCTAACTCTTGATCTCTCAGCTTGCGTCTGGATCTCAGGGTTGTAAGTTCAAGCCCTGTACTGAGCTCCATATTGGGTGTGGAGTCTACTTAAAAAAAAGTAAATAAAATAAAAATAAATAAAAGTAAAAGAATCACTTAGTAGCTAAGTTAAATAAATGTCATATCCAAAGCAGTGATCAATTTATATCCAATGAAAACAAAAAAGAACCAAAGAAAACAGTTCTAAATACTGCAGCATAATCAGGAATTAGTCTAAGGAGTAGCAGTAGAAAGGACAGTTAAAATAAAATTCCTCTTCCTGAGCAACTTATTCCTTTTTTATTTTATTTTTATTTATTTATTTATTTTATTTTTTTTATTTTTATTTTTATTTATTTATGATAGTCACCCACAGAAAGAGAGACAGAGACATAGGCAGAGGGAGAAGCAGGCTCCATGCACCGGGAGCCCGACGTGGGACTCGATCCCGGGTCTCTAGGATTGCGCCCTGGGCCAAAGGCAGGCGCTAAACCACTGTGCCACCCAGGGATCCCATGAGCAATTTATTCCTAAAGCTACTAGGTGGTAAGCAAGGAGGAGGACAGCCAGGAGGGTGAGGGGAAGCAGCTCAGTGCTAGGTGTCAGAACCCAAGTTGGGGAAAAAGGGGCTGCTCACCTTGAAGTGCTGAAGCCAAGTAAGGTATAAAGAACATCACCATGGAGCCCCAGTCACAAATCAGGGATAACTGGAGTACCAAAATATATCATGATAGTAATGGATTATATAATCAATGAATAAAAAAGCAGCCCTTGCTATCAATAAATTACTACTTAATTACTAAAATTTGATGAGGAATGGGATATTTGCATAGTTTCAAAGCACTTCTGCACAAAACACTTTTTAATTTACAAAGGAAGAAGAGAGTTACTTTACAATGGAAAAAAGATGGGCAGACATTCCTTTAATCAAGTGATCAAAGGAACCTTGCCAGGAAAGGAATAAATCAAAATTATTATGCCATCTGAAAAGCTGCAGTGAGAACACAGCACCATTCTGTGATGCTCCTACACTACCTGAATCCAACCCTAAGGAAATATCATACAGATGTGAATTGACATACATTGTACAAAACAACTGGCCTATGATCTCCAAAAGTATCACAATCATGAAATTCAAAGAAAAACAGGAATCTCAACTGAATCCTTTTGCTATAAAGAATATTATTAGGAAAACTGATGAAATGATTAGACTCTGAGGGTTAGACAGTAATAATTTATTAGGCGAAATTTCCTGATTTTGATTGTTGTATTGCAGTTATGTAGGAAAAAGTCCTTGTTTGTAGGAAATATTTGGGGGTAATGAGGTATCACTTTGACAACTTATTTATAAGTGGCTCAAAAAGGAAGTTCTTTGTAACCTGTGCAACCTTTCTCTAAGTCTATAATTGTTTTATATTTTTAAAAAAATCACTCTACTGAATAGAAAAGGGCAAAAGTGATGGAACATCACCTCTGAGATTAGGTCACAAACAGTCTAGCTTTTATCTTGTTCCCTTTTATTCGCTCACTCTGATGGAAACCAGTTGTCTGTGTGGAGAGGCCCATGTTGTAAGGAATGTAGGGAGGTCTCCAGCCAAGAGCCACTAGAGACCTGAAGCCCTCAATTCAACAGTCACGTGAGTGAGCTTGGAAGTGCATCTTTTCCTAGTGCAGCCTGGAGATGGTTGCAGGTCAGCTGTCACCTGGATTGCAGTCTGTGAGAGACCCTAAGCCAGAGGACTCAACTAAGCCACACCTACATTCCTGACCCATACAAACTGTGACATAAATGTTGTTGTTTGTAAGCCACTAAATTGTAGTGTAATTCATTATGCAATAATAGATAATTAATATACACAGGGAAATCTAAAGACAGGAAGTGTACTTTGCACAGTCTCAAAAAACATTAGGTTTGGGTACCAACAGCCTTACACTGTAATCCTGGCTCTACCATTTGCTAGCAGGTTGATCAGAGGCAAGTCAGATAACCTACCTGAAACTGCTTCCTCTTCTGTAAATGAGTATAATAATAATAATAATAATAATAATAATAACAGTAATACCTATTTTCATAGGTTTAAAGTGAAGATAAAATGTAATAATATATGTGAAAGCAGACTACATATAAGCATTAGTTATTATTTCTTCTCCTCTTAAGCTCTTAGTGTTTTCTTCTGTGAAAAGAAAAGGTCAGGTCATCTCAAATATCCCTTTGAGGAATAACATTTTTTTAAAAAAAGATTTTATTTATTTATTCATGAGAGACACAGAAAGAGAGGCAGAGACACAGGCAGAGGGAGAAGCAGGCTCCATGCAGGGAGCCCGACGCAGGACTCCATCTCTGGAATCTGGGATCACGCCCTGAGCCAAAGGAAGATGCTCAGCTGCTGAGCTACCCAGGCATCCTGAGGAATAACATTTTATGATGCTAATTTTCTTATAAAATTTCTTACCAATTCTTCTTTTTCAATCTTAACCAGGCTCCATGCCTGAAATGGGACTTGAACTCATGACCCTGAGATTATGAATCACATGCTCTACCAACTGAGCCAGCCAGGCACCTCTTACCAAGTTTAATTCTTAAATTAAAGCATCAGAGTAAGTGGAGGAATAACAGTTCCAAGAGCAGGCAGAAAGTGCAGTTCACATGACCTAATAAAAAAGGATATAGAAAATGTTTCCACTCTGCTAAAGAAGGCTTCTTTACTTGTAGATTCCAATGGCGGCTGTTCTGCTTGGGGTGACCCATTAACTGACTGGAATGTGGCAGATGTGTCCTTCCTAAAATAAAGTGGCAGAACTCTTGGTAATCCTTTCACAGCATCACTTTGCCCAAACATCTTTATCTCACCTCTTGGCACATCATAGCATCAATCATGCAATGCTGGATTTTAACCTTTCTAAAAATCATTTCAGTTATGTCATTCCTTTGCTTAAAATTGTCAATGGTTTCATAATACTTACTAAATAGAATCCAAATTCTTCAGTCTGGCATTCAAATCTCTTTACAGTTTGGCTATACTTAAATTTCAAATAATTTCTACCTCCAGAGTGCTCCACTAATTCTATATACCAGCAAACTGTTGTAGCTTACTGTTCTCCAACAGTATTTTATGCAACTTTAGTAGACACAACACTGGACTCAAGGCTTCTATGCACTATGCAATTTGAAACACCTTAGAAATTTAACTCTTTTAACACAGAGATAAATAATTTTGATATTTCTACCTGGGTCTGACTCTTGATACCCACTCTCCCAGAAAAGAACTAATTAAAAAATTCAAATCAAAGTAGAAATCTTTAGGCAATTTCATGAAAAAAATTCAGGGAGAAAAAAAAAAAACCAACAAAACAATTATCTTATTTTTGGTGAAAGGCATTTCAACAGTGCCTGAGAGGAGTAGAGAAAGGAACTGCTGAGGACAAAAGTCATTTTAATAAAAATAGGGTGACACTAGCTATTATAACTCAAAAGAAATAAACTCATTCTAAGAATCTTTCTGAGAAGCAGAGAGCCTCAGGGACGTGTGCTTCTTGAAAGAAATTGAGAGGATCCATAAACCTGAATGAGTTAAAAGTGACTTTTTTTTTTTAACTTACTTAACCTCTAATTGAAATTTAGCATTTCCTTCAATTATGAATGAAGGTATTAAAAACCCCACAAAATATAGCATCAGCAGTACCTGTGAATTTGTCACCAATGGAAATCAGATTTTGTCACCAACATTATGGTTGTTGCACATGTTTTGAAATACCACTTATGTTCAGAAGTATGGTGGATAATAGAATTACTAGATGTTACTTAACTCTTTAATAAAATGAAGCATGTTACTGCCTCCCTTTTTTCTTTTACTATCTTGATAGCTGCATTCCAATATAATTGTTTTTTTATAATCCTATGTAATTTATGCGCTTAAAAATATTCTGAGAAAAAAATATTCTGAGAAGAGGTTCATAGGCTTTACGAGGCTGCCAAAGTCTAAGGCTCAAAAAAAGGTCAAGAAACCCAACTAAGAGATGTCAGGTGCATATTGTTAGCGGTCCTCTTTTTTTTTTCCTCTTCCCCCCCAAAACCTGTCTTGTGGCAAAATTCCACGGGTGGTGTGGAATCCAGTATATCCCCATAATATTAAAGGCAAGTAAACGCAGTAAACCCATTCTCCTTCAAAACCCAGGAGGTAGCCAATGCCACCAACCAAGGTGCCGACCCAGGGGATCCCCCCACTCCCCGCCCAGGCCCGCGCTCCCCAAACCCCCTCCAATCCGCCGGTGCGGGACCCAGGGTGGACTCCTGAACTTACGCTTCGGCGCCTCCCTCTTCCGGGGCAATCCCCTCATCTATCAGCTGCCGGACTTTTTGAGGAGTCCCTTCTGGGGAGCGAACAACCGCACCCCAAGTCTTTTCAACCCCCGAGGCAAACGCTTGCCCCTCACTGGGCGCCGCCATCTTGGTCCGTTGCCGAGTTGCTTCCCCGCGGGTCTGAAGGCTCAGGAACTTCCGTTCTGCGGGGTGAAGGTCCTCCTCTGGAGGCGCGGTCCCGCGCGTTTGCCCACGCGACTCGCAGAATCCGGCCGCGGGGCCCACCCGGTCGTGGCCATCTTAGAACGAGGTAAACCCTCATTTTAGAACGAGTTAAACCACCACGGGAGGCCCCGGTATTTAAACCTAGACTCCCTGTTTCCTTTACGCACGAGCACGTTTGGGCCGATAAGGGGTTTTTAGAGCGCCGTTTCTCTGAATTCGATAGGGCCCAGGGGCCACGTTTAGTCTTACAGTAATTAACTGGAATGGCCCTCCTAAGTCACATCTTTTTACAAGTGAAGAGATGGCGACCGTCCCTTGAGAGTACATGATCTAGAAGCTTTCTTGGAAACCGCGTTACGGGTGGGGCTAGAAGTCCGTGGCACTCGGCATCACCGAACAGCCTCCCTCCCTCCCTCCCTCCCTCCTTTGTCCGGTGTGGAGCGCGCCCTGCCGACGCCGTGCTGGGCTGGGCTGGGCTGGGCGCTCGCAGTGACGGCAGTGGACGGAGACCCATGTTAGGGGAACAGGACCGCAAACAAATACATGTTCCTATAGTTTTGAGCTTAGGATCAGGAGTGCCCTGGAAGGGACGCCGGGGTGGCTCGGTGGTTGAGCGTCTCCCTTTGGCTCAGGTTGTGATCCCGGGGCCCTGGGATCAAGCAGGTAGCCTGCTTCTCCCTCCGCCTCTCCCTGTGTGTCTCTCATGAATAAATACATAAAATCTTAAAAAAAGGAAAAAAGTGCCCCAAAGAGGTACTGAGTATACACAGGGAGGGCCTAATTTAGTCTGCAAGTTTTGCCAGACTTCCAGGTGCTGGAGCTAGAATGGATGAGATTATGGGAAAGAGATCCAGTTGGAAGGAGTTTGTCTCTGATCAATTGGAAAAGAAGACTTGTGACTGAGTCATAGAGATGAAAGGGGACCACCCCGACCCCTCCAGCTCACTGCTGTGGGCTTCTAACTCCAGTAATGTCCCGGCCAGCCAGGACCTTCAGTCTATTGATCCAGCCTCCTTTCCATGGTCCGGAGCCTCCCCTCCCTCCCTAGCCAGCTAAGTTCATTGCCACTCATCATCATCATCATCATCATCATCATCATCATCATCATTTCTTTGCAAAATTTGAATATCTGCTCAGAATTAGTTAAGATTGAAGCATTATTATTTTTTAAAATTTTTTATTTATTTATGATAGTCATACAGAGAGAGAGGGAGAGGCGGAGACATAGGCAGAGGGAGAAGCAGGCCCCATGCACCGGGAGCCCGACATGGGATTCGATTCTGGGTCTCCAGGATCACACCCTGAGCCAAAGGCAGGCGCCAAACCGCTGCACCACCCAGGAAGCCCAGATTGAAGCATTGTTAGTGTGTCATATGTGATAAATGGCATAGTTATGATTTTTTTTTTTTTTTTAGATTTTATTTATTCATGAGAGCCACAGAGAGAGGCAGAGGGAGAAGGAGGCTCCCTGCTTGATCCCAGGACCCCAGGATCACAACCTGAGCTGAAGGCAGATGCTCAACCACTGAGCCACCCAGGTGCCCAAAAATAAAATCTTAAAAAAAAATTCTTGAAGAGAAAAATGTATGGAGGAATAGATGAAAGAAGATTGCAAAATGTTTTTAATTGTTGGATTTGGGTGATGGACTCATGGGAGTTCATTATATCATTCTATCATTGACAATATCATAATAAAAAGCAAAGTAAATAAGCTAAAAATAACACATTTTCATGAATATCCTCTCAATTTCCTTGAACGTCTCTTGCCTTATAGTACTCATTTGGCAAAACTTCACTCCCAGTTGAGTTCAACTCTCCACCTACCTCTCTGCTCCTGCACTCAATCAACTGAATATGGTTAAAGAAAAATGCAGGACACGCTTATTTGTCTCTATATTCTTGACGTCATGGGGGCTGTTAATTCTGTGCAGACATTTTGTCTTTTTTTCTATAATTTCACAATGCCTGGTACATAATAGATGTTGAGAAGATGGCTGAAGGGCCATCCAGCCTTAGAATTTCCCATAGGATCCTCTGGGGCCAACTTTGAGACTTCATCGCATTCCACCTTCTCCCCCTGCCCTATCCTGCAGCCTCCTCCTTTCCATGGTGTGCCCTTCTCCTAATTCCTCTGGCCTGCTAATCTCACTCTCAGGGTCAGTTTATCCATTTTGTTTATCCCATGGAAGCAGACAGCTCCTCTGATAGCTCCGGCTGTCAGACTGTCTTTATTGCCTGTGTGAGTTTTTTTTTTTTAATTTGTTTTTTTCTGGTAACCTCTACACTCAATGTTGAACTCGAACTCATGACCCCTGAGAGCAAGAGCTGCATGCTCTTCTGACTGAGCCAGCCAGGTGCCCCTGTGTGTGTGGTTTTTATATACAAAAATTTATGTAGCTAAGCATTTTATGCTATGTAGGACCTCTTAAGAATGAGTCAAAGAGGGATGCCTGGGTGGCTTAGCATTTGAGCGTCTGCCTTTGGCTCAGGGTGTGATCCTGGGGTCCTGGGATTGAGTCCCTCCTGCATCAGGCTCTGGAAGGGAGCCTGCTTCTCCCTCTGCCTATGTCTCTGCTTCTCTCTGTGTGTCTTGTGAATAAATAAATAAAATCTTAAAAAAAAATGAGTCAAACATACTATGTTTGCTAGTATAATTCTTTAATGAACTACAAAAATGTGTCAGACAGCTAAATTGACATTTTTAGTGAAAATTTAATTTCTGTAAAATGTGACATTTGATAAGTTTTTAAGTGGGGACACATTTATCAAACATTTTGATTTCTTATGGGCTATTTTTTGTTGATCTGTAACTTATATAACATAAAAATCACCCTTTAATAAAGTGGTTTTTACTATACTCACAGAGTTGTGCAACCATCACCACTATCTAATTCTTAAACATTCCATCACTTCCTAGAGAAACCCCATACTTGTTAGCAGTTATTCCCCATTCCTTCCACCAGTCCACTAATATAATTAACCACTAATTATAATTAATCACTAATCTACTTTTGGTCACTATGGATTTGTTTATTCTAGACATTTCATATGAATGGAATCATACAGTATGTGGCTTTTTAAAAAAAAGATTTTATTTTTAAGTAATCTCTACCCCCAACATGGGGCTTGAACTACAACCATGAGTTCAAGAGTCACATGCTTCACCAACTGAACCAGCCAGGTGCCTTCAAGTGCTTTTATGTTTAGCTTCTTTCATTTCACATAATGCTTTCAAGGTTCATTCATGATGTAGCATGTATTAGTACTTCATTTTTTATGGCTGAATAATATTCTATTGTACTGATGGATATACCTTATTTTGGTTTTCCATTCATCAATTGATAGACATTTGTGTTGTTTACATTTTTTTGGCTATTATGAATAATACTGTTATCGATATTTGTGTGTCAGTCTTTTTGTGTGGACATATGTTTTCAGTTCTCATGGATGTATATCAAGGAATAAAATTTGAGTCATCTGGTAACTCTATGTTTAACCCTTTGAGAAACTCTCAAACTTTTCTAAGGTAGCCGTACCATTTTACAATCCCACTAACAGTGTATGAGGGTTCTAACCTCTTTACTTCTTGTCAACACTTATTATTATCTACCTTTAAAAATGTTTATTTGTTTATTTATTTGAGAGAAAGAGAGAGACTGTTCAGCGAAGGGTGGAGGGTCAGAGGGAGAGGAGAAGGGAGAGAATCTCTTTTTTTTAAAAAAAAATTTTTTTAAAAAATCTTTATTTATTTATGATAGTCACAGAGCGAGAGAGAGAGGCAGAGACACAGGCAGAGGGAGAAGCAGGCTCCATGCACCGGGAGCCCGATGTGGGATTTGATCCCGGGTCTCCAGGATCGCGCTCTGGGCCAAAGGCAGGCGCCAAACTGCTGCGCCACCCAGGGATCCCAGGGAGAGAATCTCAAGCAGACTCCCCACTGAGCATGGATGGAGCATGACATGGGCCTCTATGCAGGACTCAATCTCCTGACCCTGAGATCAAGATCTGAGCTGAAATTAAGAGCCAGATGTTTAACTGACTGAGCCACCCAGGTGCCCCTATTGTCTTTTATTTTAACTATCCTAGGGAATGTGAAGTGGTATCTTATGTGGTTTTGATTTGCATTTCCCTAATCATAGGGTTGTCAAGCATCTTTTCATGTGCTTATTGGCCATTCTTCTTTGGAGAAGTGTCTATTCAGATCCTTTGCCCATTTGTCTTTTTGTTGAATTTTAGGAGTTCTTTATATATTTGTGATATTAAAACCTCATATATTGCAAATATATTATCCTATCTTGTAGGCTGTCTTTACTTTCCTGATAATGTTCCTGGGTGGATACATTTTAATTTTACATTTTGATGAGATCCAATTTATCTATTTTATCTTTTGTTACTCATTGACTCCTTTGGTGTCATATCTAAGAATTCCTTGCCAGGGATCCCTGGGTGGTGCAGCGGTTTAGCACCTGCCTTTGGCCCAGGGCGCGATCCTAGAGACCCGGGATGGAATCCCACGTCGGGCTCCCGGTGCATGGAGCCTGCTTCTCCCTCTGCCTATGTCTCTGCCTCTCTCTCTCTCTCTCTGTGACTATCATAAGTAAATAAAAAATTAAAAAAAAATTTCTTGCCAAAGCCAAGATCATGAAGATTCACCTCTATGTTTTCTTGTAATAAGTTCTTTATGGTTTTAGAACTTATATTTAGGTCAGTGATCCATTTTGGGTTTATTTTTATCTATGGTCTAAGGTAGAAGTTCAACTTAATTCTTTAGCATGTGGAAATCCAGTTCTTCCAGCACCTTTTATTAAGACTGTTATTTCTGCACAGAATGTACTTGACATCCTTGTCAAAAATACAATGGCCACAAATATAGAGGTCTCTATCTCTCTTTTTTTTTATTTTATTATTTATTTATGATAGTCATACAGAGAGAGAGAGAGAGGCAGAGACACAGGCAGAGGGAGAAGCAGGCTCCATGCACCGGGAGCCCGACGTGGGATTCGATCCCGGGTCTCCAGGATCGCGCCCTGGGCCAAAGGCAGGCGCCAAACCGCTGCGCCACCCAGGGATCCCCTCTATCTCTTTTTAATGAGGATGTTTACTAGTGTTTTTAAATTTCATTGTTTTATGGCTTTCATAGTTTGTATTTATCCAAGAATCCCTTAAGTCTATGAGATTTTGTACATATTCTTTTTATACTAAAAGAATTAAACATGACTCTATGTTTCTTCTTGAGAGAGATTTTTCAGATAAATAAACCTGACCCCTTTTACCTGCCCAGGTTCCTTTGCCTTTATGCTGATAAAATTATCCAAGGCCAAATTCAAAGGCAATTTTGTTACCTAAAAAGTTGCCAATGCTTAAAATCAATAACATATTATATCTTCATTTTTTAATTCTAAAAGTAATAAAAATCATGTTCTACAACATTCGGAAAAGAGATAAGAAGAAAAAATCCATAATTTCACACCATTAGCATTGTTCATCATTTCTGTCTTTCAGATTTGGTACAGATTCCACTTAAACCAAGAAGTCTGTAAACTTAGTATACTGGGTTGAATAGTGTCCCCCTCCAGAATTTATGTCTACCTAGAACCTATGAAGATGACCTTATTTGGAAATGAGTCTTTGCAGATGTAATTAAGTTGAGGTCATACTGGATTTGAGTATGACTAAATCCAATATGACTGGTGTCCTTATAGAAAGAGGAAAATTTGGACACAGAGATACACAGGGAAAGCATCAAGTGATAAGACTGGGGTGATGCAGCTGGAAACTATGGAATGTCAAGGATTGCAACCACCAGAAACTAGGAAAGGGACATGGAACAAATTCTCACTCAGAACTTTCAGAAGGAACCAATCCTGCTGACATCTTGATCTCAGACTTCTAGCCTCCAGAATTGTAAGAAAATAAATTTCTATTGTTTAAGCCATCAGTATGTGGTATTTTGGCAGCCGTAGCAAACTAATACACCAAGGAAACTGATATAGTTAAGGGAAAACAAGTACCATTATTTTCACAATCACCTAATTAAAATTTAGCATTTGGCACTTCTTTCTTTCTTTCTTTCTTTCTTTCTTTCTTTCTTTCTTTCTTTCTTTCTCTCTGTCTCTCTCTCTTTCTTTCTTTCTTTCTTTCTTTCTTTCTTTCTTTCTTTCTTTCTTTAAGATTTTATTCATTTATTCACAAGAGGCAGAGAGACACACGCAGAGGGAGAAGAAGCAGGCTCCACACAGGGAGCCTGACGTAGGACCTGATTCCGGGACTCCAGGATCACGCCCTGAACCGAAGGCAGACGCCCAACTGCTGAGCCACCCAGGCATCCCAAATTTAGCATTTCCATCAATATTATTATTTGTTTATTGCTGCCTTTGTAAACTTACATCCTAGAAGACAATGTACTGCTTTGGAACTAAGAGATCTTCACTCTTACTGTTGCTACCAAAGGACAGAAGAATGGCGGGAGGTTTAAAAAAAAAAAAAAAAGAATAACAAAATCCTGTTAAAAAATAATAACAATGGGGATCCCTGGGTGGCTCAGTGGTTTAGTGCCTGCCTTTGGCCCAGGGTGTGATCATGGAGTCCTGGGATCGAGTCCCACATCGGGCTCCCTGCATGGAACCTGCTTTTCCCTCTGCCTGTGTCTCTGCCTCTCTCTGTGTCTCTCATGAGTAAATAAATAAAATATTTAAAAAAAATAATAACAATGAAAAAATTAGTAACAATGTGTCTAAGACATATTGTATGGGAGAATAAAAGCCACCTGTAGACTACACTCTGTATAATCTCATCTATGTAACAAGCTAAAATAGAATACATTTTCTGTAAATATTTCGGTAAATACATAGAAAAAGATCTAGAAAAATAGACATCAAATCGTTAACAGTCTTTTTGGAAGTAGGATGGGGTAGCAAGTGAGGGAGAGAGTTTTGCTTTTTCTATGTTCTATTTACAGAAGATTACACAATAAAGATGTATTCTTTACTTTAAAATTAGAGTTTGAGGGATCCCTGGGTGGTGCAGCGGTTTGGCGCCTGCCTTTGGCCCAGGGCGCGATCCTGGAGACCCGGGATCGAATCCCACATCAGGCTCCCGGTGCATGGAGCCTGCTTCTCCCTCTGCCTATGTCTCTGCCTCTCTCTCTCTCTCTCTCTCTCTGTGTGACTATCATAAATAAATAAATAATTAAAAAAATAAATAAAGTTAGAGTTTGATTTAAAGACTCAAAATCATTACTCATATGGCTATTGGGCCAATCTTGGGACTATTACAATCTTATGTATTATTATCTTATTTCATGTCTCCCAGTTAATTAGAAAGCACTTCTTAAGAATATACTTTGTGTAGGCAATAGCTCATATTTGCATTGAGACCATAACTATATGGTTTGCATCTGTTTCCTACAACTCTAGAGGTAGTATATCGATTAGGATTTCATTAGCCTTGGGTGACAAACCCAATTTAATCTATTTTAAGCAAGAAGGAGTGTTTGGTAGAACAATGTTGCTTAAAATGATTAATGTTCATTCCACCTTTTGATTTTACTCGTCCTGTTTTACACAGTAAAAAGCCTCCTCCTCAATGTTGGTGTGTTATTTTTATCAAGTTACTTCAATGCATAAATTATTTATAACCTTGTAGTGCTTAGAAGACAAATCAGAATAAACTTATAAATTAAATAACCATAAATTCAAAACAGTTCTCATGAATAAATGATATTTGCTGAGTTACATACAATCACCGATGTTGGAGAAAAGTAGAAAAATAGGGCCCAGTTTAGGTTCTTTAATCTCCTTGTGTAATTTACTTTCAATAGTATTAACACATGCAGAGAGTGCCTGTTCATATAAGCTTACCATATCGAAAATACAAAATGATATTAATAGTTTTAAGGTTTGTTTACTTGTTTGGGATAATCAGACTTAATATTTTATAAATCTTTGCCAGAGAGTGTTCTCCTAAAGTCAATTTACTGAGATGTCATTTAATATCTTCATAAAACTGTCTTGTTCCCTTGCAGTTAAGTTAGAGTCACTTTAATCTGAATCAAATGAATATATGACAATTATTGCTGCAATTGGTAACAGGAAATAATATCTGGACTTCAAGTTCAATATCGCAGATGTTGGAAAAAATGTCTAGATTTAGCCCAGAACTTTCTATTAGATTGTTGAAGTTAATAAGTAAACACTCAAATGACTCATTCACAAAACTTGAAAAATGAATGACCATAAAAAAAAAAGAGGGGTAGCACCTGGGTGGCTCAGTTGGTTAACCGTCCGGCTCTTGTTTTCGGCTCAGGTCATGATCTCAGCCCATGTGGAACCCGCTCAAGAGTCTCTCTCTCCCTCCTCCTTTGTCCCTCCCCCCAAAATATAAATCAAAATAAGAATGATTGACCATTATTCAGTTTTCTTTAGAAACTTCCATTTTTTATTGGACTTGGAACATTAGGACCACTGTGAAACTTGCTTTTGCGTTGCCTGCTATAACGTCATGCAGCCGTCATTTGACAGAGGTGCATGTTCATGTGTCGTGGCAGCCCTGTCCTCTTCTCATGAGCCTTCAACAACTAATGTAATATATTACTGCATCTCATCAAGTCATTTTCCAGATGTCAAGTGTAAAACTAAACTTACTCAATAACAATAGAGTTTAATTCTGTTTCAGCCTTTCAGTTATAAAACACCACTACAAGAGTATTACCTTCTTTTTTTAAAGGTTTGTTTGTTTGTTTATCTGTACTTTTTAATGTAAGTGCTATGCCCAACATGGGGCTTGAACTCATGGCCCTAAGATCAAGAGTTGACTGAGCTAGCCAGGTGCCCCAAGAGCATTTTTTGTTTCTTGTTTTTTTTTTTTTTTTAAGATTTTATTTATTTATTCATGAGAGACATAGGCAGAGAGAGAAGCAGGCTCCCTGTGGGGAGCCCAATGCAGGACTCGATCCCAGGACCCTGGGATCACGCCCTGAGCCAAAGGCAGACACTCAACCACTGAGCCACCCAGGTGCCCCCACCACTGTTTTTATAATTGATGATTCTAAGACTACATGGCTTAGCGCTAGAACAATATTGCATTTAAACCATGGCCTAAACAAGAATTCCAATCTTTTGTGATACTGCTCTCAAACATGCATGTTGTGACATGATAGATCTTCAGTGTAACAGGTAGAAGGTCCCTGGGAGCAGAAGTCTTTTCCCTGAGGCTGCTGCCTATAGGGCAGGTTCACTCATGGCAATGAGGAGGCTCCCATTGAAATCCTCAATCCTGGGATGCCTGGAATTGGGCGTGGTTCAACAGTTGGGCATCTGCCTTTGGCTCAGGGCATGATCCCAGGATCTGGGATTGAATCCCACATCAGGCTCCCTGCATGGAGCCTGCTTCTCCTTCTGCCTGTGACTCTGCTTCTCTCTCTCTGTGTCTCTCATTAATAAATAAAATCTTAAATTAAAAAAAAAATCCTCAATCCAGGGTGTCTGGATGGCTCAATCGGTTAAGTGGCTGATCCTGGAGTCCTACGGGGAGTCTGCTTCTCCCTCTGCCTCTCCCCACCTCTCATTCTCTCTCAAATAAATTAAATCTTAGAAAGAAAGAAAAAAAAGAAGAAGTCCTCAACTCAATTCACTGTAGTGATCTTTGAAAACATTTATCTGATCATGTCATCTCTTTTCTTAAGGACTTCAATGGCTCCTCACTGCATTAGGCTTCAGTCTAAACTCCTTAATGAGGTTTGCCTTCCCCGTGTTTGTCTCAAGCAGAATTGTTTAACTACTTTTCTATTCCAGAATGAAATCTTGGTTTTACCTTTATAAAGCCCGAGGTCTTTTTTCCCAAATATCAGAGGCAAATTTAGTCTCTTATATTTAGAGCTACACAAAGAAACATGGAAACTTTGAAATTAGTGGTCTCTGTGTGTGTGTGTGTGTCTGTGTTTAAATGGGGGTGGGATGGGGCAAGAGTTGCCTTCAGAATTTCCATATCAATTTCTTAGGACTGAAGTTACTGGGCCTCTGAGAACCTAAAACGCTGGTAAACACATTGGTCATCTACCCTTCTGTTGATCAAATGGCTGCCTAAACATTGTGAGAGGGGAGCTTAAGGTTTGTATAAGGCTTCAGGTGCTTTCAATTTAAATATCTGGAGACAAAGTGTTTCAAGACCTTCCTGGATCCCTTTGTCCCCCTACTCCTTTTTCTCTTGCACTCTTATATTTTTATTCTTCTTTCAGGAAATACTGGTCAGGTCCCATTGGACTGATCTCAAGACTTAATGTTTCAAAAATACTATATAGGTTAATCTGCCTGTTAAAAAAGATGATATGCATAAAAGTGCCTAGTTCACAAAAGGTGATCAGTAAATGTGAGCCTTCTTCCTTCTTTTCTTGGGGCAGCCAAACTTAACCTTAAGTACAATTTATACTTTATGTTTCTATGACATCTATACATGTAAAGCTTGTGTATATAATGCTTTTATGTATATAGATGCTTGTAATTTTTATAATCAAGTACACCAAAGACTCATTAGTTTGGGCTTCCCAATATGAATGCTGATTTGATCTGGGCTAACGACAAGCAGTTAGTCACCTTTCAATATCCACCAAGGAATTTATATGATTCTGGGTGATATTTAATCTGCAACAAACTAACGAACAGTCCAAGAAGTAAACATTTTTTAAAGGATTGCCATACGTTGATATATCCATTGATTGCTAATGTGAGAATATGACTTTATATTTACATAAAACATTATACTTTTCCATGTACTTTCTTTTTCTCTTTAAGTAGGCTCCGCACCCAACATAGGGCTTGAACTCACCACCCCAACCAAGGTCAAGAGTCACATGCTCCGATTGAGCCAGCCAGGGGCCCTTCTATGTACTTCCACTTATACTATTTTATTGGTCTCTCATAGTAACTCACATGGTGTTAAAAAGGAAGATATTACTATCATTTGCATGTAGTAAAACTGGGGTACAGTTTTTTGCATGTAGTACAGAGGACTACACCTGTGTTCTCAACCATGGCTATAAATTAGAATAACTCAGGGAACTTTAAAAATATGGCCAGTGGGGTACCTGGATGGCTCAGTAGTTGGAGTGTCTGCCTTTGGCTCAGGTTGTGATCCGGGGGTCCTGGCACTGAATCCTGCATCAGGCTTCCTGTAGGGAGCCTAGTTCTCCTTTTGCCTATATCTCTGCCTCTCTGTGTCTCTCATGAATAAATAAATCTTAAAAAAAAAAAATATGGCCAGTGCCTATGCTCTAGAGATTCTGATCCAAATGGTCTGTATGGAAATTGAACATCACTGTTTTTCCAAAACAGCCTCATGTGAGTCCAGTGTGCAGTCAGGGGTCAGAGGCACTGGGTTACACAGTGCTGAGCTTAAGATGTCAATATGATAAATACAACTAGATTTCCTACTGTGATGTGTATTTTTTAACCCTCTCCAATCCTCTGCCAACTATCAAATGTTGTTATAGAAGCTCTGGTGGAAAATCCTGGAAATATGTTTGAATCATTGTTTGTGTTCAACATTTATAAAACAATTTCCTGGAAAATACTGTCAATGCAGACTTCTTGCTAATTCCAACTGACTGGTTTTCTAAGTTAGTGTGAACTGCAGGCTCTAACTGCTTGTCAGGCTATTTTTATCAGTAAGCCTCAAAGAGAGTAGAGATGGTCCTGCAGGTGTTATGATAATCCGCCCTTAAATATTTAATTATGCATAATTTAAAAAAGAGATTAAGAAACTGTAACCTTGATACCATTATCATATCTAACAACTCTAATGTTATTTCCCAATATCCCCTAGTAACCTTTCCAAATTCCAATTGGGGAAATTTTCCAATTGTCCACAAATTATCTTTTAATGTTGATTTGTTCAGGAGGATCCCATACATTTTGCTATAAATTCCATTTAATTTAGCACTGTTCTTTTGAGGACTATTTTGAAAAACCTTGGTATGAGGGAAAAATTAAGAAAAGAAGAGAGAATAGTGCTGTGAACTCCAACTACCCATCACCCAGCTACATGAAACATTAACTCCAGGCCATCTTTGTTCCATCTGTATTCTCATTATGTCTCCCATGCCCCACTTCCTGGATTATTTTGAAGCAAACTCTAGACATCATAGCATTTTACCTATAAATATTTCATTGTCTTTTCTCTAAAAGATAGCTTTTTAAAAAGACATGGATAGGGGATCCCTGGGTGGCGCAGCGGTTTGGTGCCTGCCTTTGGCCCAGGGCGCGATCCTGGAGACCCGGGATCGAATCCCACATCAGGCTCCCGGTGCATGGAGCCTGCTTCTCCCTCCGCCTGTGTCTCTGCCTCTCTCTCTCTCTCTCTGTGACTATCATAAATAAATAAAAATTAAAAAAAAAACAAGACATGGATATATCCATAATACCTTAAAATTTTAATAATGGTTCCCAAATATAATCCAATATCCAACCAAATTTTCCCATTAAAAAAATAGCTGGCTTATTCTAACCAAAATGCAAACAAGGCCCACACACTGCATTTGGTTGATAAATGTAGAGTTTCGTTGATAAACTCTATTAATCTGTGGGTTCCTTTTCCCTCTTCTTGAAATATCAAGTTGAAGAAAACAGGCTGTTTATTCTATAGAATTATCCACATTCTATATTTTGCAGATTACATCGCCAAGATATAATTTAACATAGTCTCTGTCCCCTTTATTTCCTGTAAACTGATTGAGCTAAGGTCTGACTTTATTTGGATTCATTTTTTGGCAAGAATACTTTACCAATAGTTGTACTTGTCAGCACACACATACTGCCCAGTTGTTTCTTTTTTGTTATGCTAGCAGCCATTGATTATTATTGCCTACCACTATTATTTACTTAGGGGTCACAACCTGCCCATTGTTTTGTGTTATTTTATTTTGTTTTTCATAACATTGACTTCTTGACGAAACCAGACTAGATATGGCGAAGATTGTCCTCTTGGATTTGTTTGATTGTTTCATGTGTCATTTAAATCTTCCGTTGTGCCCTGAAAATTTCTGTAAACTGAATGTTAGAGTTTAAATCTTGATAAGATTCTAGTGAATGTTTTTGATATGATGACTTCATAGGTGTTATCATGTACTTCATATTATGTTATGTTAGCAGGTACATATTGTCTGCTTGCACTTATTTTTGTTAACTTTAAAAAAATTTTTTTTAAGATTTTATTTATTTATTCATAGAAGACACACAGAGAGAGAGAGAGAGAGGCAGAGACACAGGCAGAGGGAGAAGCAGGCTCCAGGCAGGGAGCCTGATGTGGGACCCAATCCTGGGCCTCCAGGATCACATCCTGGGCAGAAGGCGGCATTAGACCACTGAGCCACCCAGGCTGCCCTGTTAACTTTTTTTTTTTAAAGTGATCTCTACATCCAATATGGGGCTCCCAACTCACAGCCCCAAGATCAAGAGTTGCATGCTCTACAACTAAGCCAGTCAGATGTGCCTGCACACACTTATTTACTTATTTTTAAAGATTTGTTTATGTATTTGAGAGAGAATGGGAGTGGGGGGGGTTGGGAGGAGCAGAAGGACATGGAGAGATAGAATCTCAAGTAGACTCCCCACTGAGCATGGAGCCAAATTCAGGGCTGGATCTCATGACCCTGAGATCATGACCTGAGCTGAAATCAAGAGCTGGAGGCTCAACCAACTGAATCACTTAGGTACTCCTGCACACACTTTTTTTTTTTTTTTTTTTTTTTTTTAAGATTCCGTTATTTAACAGAGAGAGTGAGAGAAAGAGAACACTAGCAGGCAGAGCACAGGCAAAGGAAGAGGGGAAGCAAGTTTCCTGCTAAGCAGGGAGACTGACATGGAGCTCGATCCCAAGATCCTGGGATTATGACCTGAGCTGAAGGCAGATGCCTAACTGACTGAGCCACCCAGGTGCCTCCATACTTATTTTGAAGACTCCTCTGCAAATCATGTAAATATCCATCAAAGTATACTTATATTCCGCAGTAAAAAGTTTGGGCCACAACTTCTCTGGATTTTGCTGTTTGCATCTCTCATAATATTTTTTATATTCCTCTCCTCTGTATTTCCAATAAATTGGTAGTTAGATATAGATATCTGATGAGATTCGGGTTCAATTTTTTCTTTTTTCTTTTCTTTTTTTTTTTTTTTTTTAGATTTCATTTGTTTATTCATAAGAGACATAGAGGCAGAGACATAGGCAGAGGGAAGAGAAGCAGGGAGCCAGAAGCAGGACTCGATCTCTGGACTCTGGGATCACGCCCTGAGCTGAAGGCAGACACTCAACCACTGAGCCACCCAGGCATCCCAGGTTCATTTTTTTTTTTCCAACAAGACTACTTCATTGTTATGTATGTGTTCTAGAAGCACATGTACGTCATCTTTTTTAAAAAATATTTTTTATTTATTCATTTGAGAGAGGGAGGAGAGCACAAGCCAGGGGGAGAGACAGGAGAAGCAGACTCCCTGCTGAGAAGTGAGCCCCAGGCAGAGCTGATCCCAGAACCAGAGGATCACACCCAAGCCAAAGGCACTGACCAAGCCACCCAAGCACCTTGATATGGCATCTTTCTTTTTTTTTTAATTTTTAATTTTTATTTTTTTTTTGATATGGCATCTTTCATTTTGTGATGCTAGCAGTAGGTGATGTTCAATGGGTTAACTGCTAAATTTACTAAGGGTTGCAAAATGGTAATATTGTATCATTATTTACACTTGGAATACTATAAAAAGAAAATTTCCTTCTTCTGTTTGGTTTACTCAATGGTACAATTTCTTTAGAAAAATTAACACTTACTGATTTTGACTTTCCTATTTTAGAGCCATCAACTTTTTTTTTTTCAGGCCTCAAACATTTTCTTAAGTAGTGTGCTATAAAGCGCTTACTGGGTAAAAACACCTGCTGGAAGGGACTGAAAGGAAAATAAGGAGGCTGGCCCAGTGGTGACATGAAATTTGACCAAGAGCATATGTATCCTCAGCTATAGCAGATTTTCTCTCTTTTTTTTTTTCTTGTACCACGTAAGGTTCTCTTTTTTTTTTTTTTTTAAGATTACTTATTTATTCATTCAGAGAGAGCGAAGAGAGAGGCAGAGACACAGGCAGAGGGGGAAGCAGGCTCCATGCAGGAAGCCCGATGCGGGACTCGATCCTAGGTCTCCAGGATCACACCCCAGGCTGCAGGCGGCGCTAAACCGCTGCGCCACCGGGGCTCCCCAAGGTTCTCTTCTATAAAGGTTTACATTAAAAAAAAAAAAAAGCCACAATACCCAAGAACCTTGTAAAGTTTTGTTTTCCTTGAAGAATATATACGCTTCTCCCTTATCATTCATAAACGTCAGTGAACTAGATTTATTTTTGTGCTTAGCAGAGCGCCCAGTATGTTCGAAGCCAAGTTTTCGGTTTAATTTCGGAACAACAGGAATTTCTGATCTATACATCTGCATTTTTCCTCGATTTTGATCTTCCGTACCTGTTTCTGTCTTTAAGGTGAGTCAAATTTTCTATGAGGAAAAAAAAAAGTTTATTGAACAAAAACATTTTCATAGCCATCGGTCATCTATGAAAGTACCTTTTTCTTGGCACTCTTCTCACTGCTATGTGTTATTTTAAAAATCTTTACCAACGTAATAAGCCAGAAATGGTTTCTCACTGGGGTCTCCACTTGTATTTCTGTGATCACTGATGAGCTTGAACTTCTTTTTTTTTTTTTTTTTTTTTTCATGTTTATTAACCAAGCTGAAAATTGTTTGCTTAGGAAGTGGCTTGTATTTCATTAGGGAGGAGCTCAGCCAGCCATTTCGAAGACGAGATAAACGAAACCCAGGAATACCTCTTACATTTAAGCTTTGACCCCCCCCCCCCCCCCACCGCCGCCTTTGGTTTTTTTTCCTCCTCCAACCGAGCCCTTTGTGTGTTCAACTGTCAGGGAAAGGGCTCTCAGTCGGCCAAGCCGGCGAAACACTGTATTTGCCCCAAATATGTGTATTATGTGCTTCTCCTCGTTCTGATCCCGGTGTTTCTGGAAAGGGCTCCCGAACCCTACCCGCGCCTGCAGGACCGGCGGTCACGCGGACTCGTTCCGCAGGAGGGGCCTCCGTCGCTCGGCCTTCGATTGGCCCGCCTGATCCCGCAGGAGCCGCGACACGGGCTGGTTTAGCGCGGTTGATGCGTGTGTCGAGTGGCTGCTTCTGTCTGTCTCTCCCCCCACTTTTTTTTTAGCCATAGCTATGGTTACCACGTCTCTCCCCGCCTCCCTCCACCTACCAACAAGGCGACTGGCCATTGGCTGCCTGTCACCAAGTAAGCCAGTCATTGGTCACTGGCGAGGACAGGGCGCTCCCCCGGCCCCTGTCTCCCGGGTCTCTTGAGGAGCCCAGGAAGGAGGCTCCGCTAGTGCCGCCGGGCCAGGGGCTGCCGGGACCCGGCTGCGGCAATCGTTAGCGGGTCATGTCGGCCGCCCAGGGCTGGGACAGGAACCGGCGGCGGGGAGGAGGCGCCGCGGGCAGTGGCGGCGGCGGCGGAGGTAGCGGGGCCGGCGGGGGCAGCGGGGGTCGGGGGACTGGCCAGCTCAACCGCTTCGTGCAGCTCTCCGGGCGGCCGCACCTGCCAGGTGAGTCGTGGGGCCGGGTCCTGACAGGTTGCGGGCGCGGTGGGAGGGCGGCTGCCACCTTTCCTTTTCTCCCTAGCTTTTTTTTTTTTTCCCCTGGGAGGAGGAAAGGCAGGCTCCACGCGTAGCAGAGGGACGGGCTTCCAGGAGAGGAAGGGTGCCTTTGAGGCCAGGGAGGGAGCAGAAACACAGCGAAAAGAAGTATTTTTTTTGCTTTGTTGGAAGCTCTGGGCTGAGAGTTGTGTTTTTTGTTTTTTGTTTTTTCCAAAGGAGAGGCCGCTGTTTCGTTGACATTCCCAAATGTTTCGCCTATTCTGTTCCCAGTCTCGTCCTCTTCCGCAGTTTGATCTTTTAAAAGAAAGACATTGGCTCCTAGCTGTGGGAAATTCTTTTTAAAGGGGTGCTAGATCGGGGAGGCAAGAGGGAAAAGCATTCCAAAGAGTGATTTTGTAAAAACCACCTCGAGTGTGTAAGAGTTAGGCATTGAGACAAGGAAGGAGGAGGAAAGGCGCGGGGTGGGGGGTGGGGGGACGGGAGGGGGGCGTTGGGATGTGGGTGGGAAACAGAACCAAGAGAATTAGGAAAAACTAGTTAAATTACTAATATTTTGGAATGTCCAAAGACAGAATGGATAGCGTGATCTGGATTTTAAGGGAAGAAAATGAAGATCAAGAATATACTTAGTGACAAAATTATGCTGTCTCCACTATGTAAAAACAACTGGTTGAAGATTGGAAAAAAGCACCCAATGTGATTATTTTACGTTTTGGCCTACAGTTTCCTGTCCTTGAATTCAGATGCCTTAAAAAACAAAGACAAATCGATGTGTGTGTGTGCAGACAATTTTTAAAAGATACATTTGTAAGTGAAGTATAGTAGGGGAAGGTAGAGAAGTAAATATTGCACAGAATGTCAAATAATAATTTGGGCAAGTTTATTTTTACCTTAAAGAGAACAATCAGGAATGATGTGTTAATCATTCACCATATTGTTTGTGAATAATGTTGATTTTATCGGTGATGTATTTGTTTAACCAATGAGTTTTGAGAACATGATGGTTTTTGAATTCCTTTTACTGCCATGCCTGTACTTCTAAGTAATCAAAATTTATTTGATTAATTTGAAGATAACAAAGGGAATTTTGCACATTGAATGAGACAGTCACTTGTTTTGCGATGAGGTTATTGATGTGTGTTAGAAATGCACATTAAGCATTTATACATGACATTAAAATTGACATTGAAGCAGTTTTAATGAGTCAAATATATAATATACCAGGAGTTGGATTTGAGGTGATAGTATTAGACTGGGTGTTCTAAATATGTGATCTTTAAAAAAAGAAAAAAGGAGAAATCCTTTTTCTTAACCCCAAATTAATAGCGAAAACTTATATTCTGGTATTTTGACAGATTTGAAGATAAATCTCTTACCAAAGACTATTACCAGTTTGCCCTCTACTACTAATAATTTTTAGGTCTTTGATCTCAAATTAATTATACCATGGGTTGGATAATAGCCATTCCCAGGCTCCAAGAACCTGGTTGGTGCACTTCCTCACAGCCACCACCTGATGGCAGTGGAAGCCATGATTTCTGATGTGGGGCTTAGGTGTGGAGCTATTTCTGCATTTCCTTAGCACACAAGGCCAAGAACAGCCATTTGTCCAGAGGTAAAGATAAATCTGTTTGAGCTGTGAAAATTCATGCAATGGAGTGATCAGCTTCTTCTTTCCACTTTCTTTCCCCCTTGATTGGCACTGCATTCTTCCTTTCCAAGTAGGTGGCCTCTGTCATTACCTCACTATTAGAATTAGAACTTATGCTATCTCAATGTGTTTGAAATTCTTTTACACAAATTCATTATTTTCTCCAGCATTGCATTTTAAGTCCCCCTCCCCACCCATTGAAAGGTTGTGTATTGAAGTGTTTAAAAGGATTTTAGGTTATGGTGAGAGATAGAGAAAGGTCTAGGCCTATTTTATGGCTGACCATGGAGGTTAAAGAAACTTTTTTTTTTTTAAGTTTTTGTAGCTAACTTTTTCCATTGAACTCTAATTCCATTTTCCTTTTTCATCCTTCTCTACCAACACTTCAGATACTCAGCATCCAGAACACTTTCTTACTTTTTTGTGCACCCTCTATTTAGTCCCTGGTGAAACAAAACAACCTGGTCTTTCTGAAGTGTTCTCTATATCCTTTAGTAATAGCATCTTTATCTGTACAGTTATGCAAACCTGAAACTTGGCCAACCTCCTTAAATTTTCTTCTCCCTTGCATTTCAAGTGTAGTTAATCACCTAGTTCTGTTTATTTCTACTATAACTCCAGTTCATGCTGTCATCATCCCTCACTTAGGTTTTCTGCAGTAGCTTGCTTTCTTTTTTTCCCTGCAGTAGTTTTCTAAGCAGTCTTCCTGTTTCTACTTTTGCCCTCCAGGGCATACAGCACACTCCTCTTTTGTAAGCACAAATCTATTCTGGTCTCTGCTTACAACCCTTTACTAGCTCTTCATTGCTTTTAGAGTAAGGCAAAAAATCTTAAACACAGCCTAAAAAGTATTACATTGTCTGTCTAATTCTCAAGTTAATTCTACATCACGTGGTCTTCCTCTTTGATCGTTTTCTGCTTCCTTAGACATAACATGTTCTCTTCTGCCACAGGGTCATTGCACATACTATCCCCCCATACAATAACTCTTTTACTCCTCATTCTGTTCCTTTTTTTTTTTTTTTGTAGTTTCTCTTCCATTGGGACTTAGCTCAATCACGCTGTGTTTTCAGGGAAGCCTCCTTTGACCTTCTCTGATTTATCTCTTCTCCCTATACACACTCATAGTGCCATGAAGTTCTTCTTGGGCATACTTACCGTTTATATGTGATTCCTTCAAATGAAGGATTTGCTATTCTTGATACACACACACAAAGTATATATGTGTATATACATGTGTACTTATGCATATATATTCTAAATTCTAAATGAGTATGTTGGCATTAATATGTAAGCAATTAGTTCCTTGTGAATTTGGTTGATTAGTGTGGTTCAATCTGCTATAGCCCCATTGACTCTGGACAAATGGATAAAATAAAATTCTTACACATAAAGGTAGATTAGACTCTGCATTCATGGTGAGAGCACAAATGATATTTTATGAAACTTTGAGCAGCTTCTTGTCTTTTTGCTATCTCCTGAATGCAATAGTGATTATGTGTTTGTCCCATAGGCCAAGAAATTTATAGCTTGTTGGTCCTGGATGTCTAACTCATAATCTCTGTATACACCCAGTAAAGAACAGGGAACATTTTTGTAGAATAAGTATGCAGAGGTAGAATTCAGGGACAAGGAGATCATGGGGATAATAGAATCCAAGTTATTATTGTAATTTCACTGTGTGAGTTTGATTAAATACCATGTATTACTTGAGATAACAGTTAAACATTGCTGCTAATGAAAACCGAAAAACTGACAGAAGGAAAAATGTAACAACTGGTAAAGCCGGGCAAAAATAGCATTGAAATCTTAATTTTAAAATATGAATTGTGATATATGTTCATGATATGAAATCCAAATAGTACAGAAGAGCATATGATAAAAGGTAACTTTTCCTTCTACCTCGACCTCAGCTAATTGGCTTCTTTCCCTAGAAGCAACCAGTGATCAATTGTGTGTGTGTGTGTGTGTGTGTGTGTGTGTGTAGAGAAAAATGGTAGCATTTCTTTGGATGGGCATTTAAAATGTTTACAGACTTGCTAATATAAATGATGATTCAATGAGTATCCCTCTGTATGTTTTTGCATATGAGTTAGTCTGTCTTTAGAATAAATTCCTGGAAATGCAATTGCTGGGTCAAAGACTATGTACTACTTAAGTTTTGACAGATATTGTCAAATTGCCTTCCATAGAGGTTCTTCCAGTTTATGTTTCACTGTTGGTGTTGGAGTGCTGGCCTCCCATACCCTTGGTAATAGAGTAGGTTATCAAACTTTTTTAAATTGCCAATTTAATAGGAATATTTTTCTTTGTATTTTCAATTTATTTATAACATTTGCTTATATTCCTCTGGTTATATTTTTTGTTCATTATTCTATTGGGATGTTTAATATTTTTTATAGGAACTCTGTGTTTTAAGGAAATTAGTTGTCTTTGATATGTTACAGATACTTTTCAGTTTGTCAGTTCGCTTTTGACTTTATGTTGTATTTTTTCAGCAGAAATTTTAAAAATTTTTGGTAGTTGTAATTATCAATCTTTTTGTGGATTTTAGCTTTTTTGCGTCCTAAGAAAGTCCTCCCCTATTTAACTGTTACTTCTGAATGAAATGAAAATTCTTATTTTTTTCCTAGTACTTTTATAATTTTAAATTAAATGTACTTATCTATTCAAAATATAAATTATGTAAAGTATTAAGGTAGGAATGCAGCTTTTTTCCAAATGGCTACTGAGTTACCACAGCATTGAAATATTGTCTATAAATGTACTTAGTTCCTACATATAATGTGGGGTTCTTACTAGGACTTTTATTCTGTTCCATGGATCAGTTCACCATTTATACCTTAATGACCACATTCTTTGTTTATAATCCTCTCTTCTGTTTTCCAGAGTTTTCCTGGATATTCTTGCTTTTTTCCTCTCCCCCATCCTATCGATAGTCTTATTGGTAGAACATTATAGATTGATTTAGTGCTATTTGATGTCTTTTTGAGGTTCAAACTCGTTTAAGAGTTATTAATATTAACTTTTCTTTTTGTCTTTTCTCTTGTGTAACTAGCCACTTTAGAATTCTAATACTATCTGTAATAGTTTGCCAGTTGTTTTTCTAAGGCTTTGCAGTTAAATGGCACATTATTACCAAATAAAGATAATTTTATCTCCTCCTTTCCAATTTTTATACTTATTTCTTTCTTTTGTCAATTAATTTTGCTAGTACTTTCCAAAAATATTAAAGAGTAAGACAGTAGTGGATCTTTGTCTTATTCCTGACTTTAATGGTATGTTTTTTGTGCTTTCCTGTTAAGATTAGACCTGATTTTTTTAAAAATTTTATTTATTTATTCATGAGAGACACAGAGAGAGAGAGGCAGAGACACAGACACAGACAGAGGGAGAAGCAGGCTCCATGTAGGGAGCCTGACATGGGACTCAATCCTGGGACTCCAGGATCACGCCCTGGGCCGAAGGCACGCGCCAGACCGTTGAGCCACCCATAGATCCCCCTAGACCTGACTTTAAATTGAAGTGTACATACTGCTGAGTGAAGTAAGTCAATTGGAGAAGGACAAACATTATATGTTCTCATTGGTTTGGGGAATATAAATAACAGTGAAAGGGAATATAAGGGAAGGGAGAAGAAATGTGTGGGAAATATCAGAAAGGGAGACAGAACATAAAGACTCCCAACTCTGGGAAATGAACTAGGGGTGGTGGAAGGGGAGGAGGGTGGGGGGTGGGGGTGAATGGGTGACGGGCACTGAGGGGGGCACTTGATGGGATGAGCACTGGGTGTTATTCTGTATGTTGGTAAATTGAACACCAATAAAAAATAAATTTATTTAAAAAATGAAGTGTACATACTTTATCATGTTAAAGTAGTCCACTATTCCCATTTTATTAAGATTTTTTAGTAAAATTTGGGACGCCTGGGTGGTGCAGTTGGTTGAGCATCTGACTCTTGGTTTTAGCTGAGGTTGAAATCTCAGGGTAGTGAGATCGAGCCCTGCATCTGGCTCCAGTCTCAGCAGGAGTCTGCCTGAGATTCTCTCCTTCTCTCCCTCCTACTCACCCTCTCTCTCAAATAAAGAAATCCTTTTATTTTTCTATCTTCTCATTCTGGATATTTATTGTTCTTTTCATTCTTTCTAAGTAATTAAATTATAAGATTTCTTTGAATACTGCTTTAGTTATGTTCTGTAAGTTATGGGCTTCCTGTTGTAGTTATTTCCTTAATATCTTGCAATTCCATTTTTGGTTTATTTTCTTTAGTATGAGTAGTTAATCCTTTTAAACTTTTTCTTAACATTTCCATTTATGTTTTTAATTGCTTGAGATAGAATTCACATGCCATACAATTCACCATATAAATTCACCATTTAAAAACCAGTGGTTTATAGTATAGTCAGATATATGCAGTTATTATCACAGTCAATTTTAGAGCATTTTTATCACCTCAAGAAGAAACCCCATGGCTTTTAGCTTTACTGTCTTATCCTCCTGCTTCCATTACCTACCCCATCCCCATCCCACCCCTAAGGAACCACTAATCTACCTTTTGTCTCTATAGATTTCCCTATTATGGACTTTCTCATATGAACGGAATCTTTTGTGACTACCTTTTTCACTTTGCATGGTTTCAAAGTTCATCCATGTTAAAGTGGCAGATATCAATACTTCATTCCTTTTTATGGCTAAATAATGTTCCATTGTATAGATATACTACATTTTGTGTATTCATTTGTCCATTGATGAACATTTAGACTGTTTCTACTTTTTGGCTATTATGAATAATGCGGCCATAAATTGCATAGAGGTTTCTAATGAAATGTGTTTTCATTTCTCTTAGGTATATACCTAGGAATGAAATTGTTAGGTCATATGGTAACTCTGTGCTCTAGGTTTTTTTTTTTTTTTAAATTTTTTTTTTTTATTATTTATTTATGAGAGTCATACAGAGAGAGAGAGAGAGAGAGGCAGAGACATAGGTAGAGGGAGAAGCAGGCTCCATGCACCGGGAGCCTGACGTGGGATTCGATCCCGGGTCTCCAGGATCGCGCCCTGGGCCAAAGGCAGGCGCCAAACCGCTGCGCCACCCAGGGATCCCTGTGCTCTAGGTTTATTCATTTGAGGAACTGTCAAACTTTTCCAAAGTGGCTGGAATTTTACATTCCTACCAGCAGTGAATGGGGTTCCAATTTCATATATATACTCTCTTTAACATTTGTTATTATCCATCTGACTTTTTAATTCTAACCATCCTAGTGTGTGTATAAAGTGGCATCTCATTGTGGTTTTTGATTTGCATTTCTCTGATGACTCATGATGTCAAGCATTTTTTTTCTTTCTCTTCCAACTTTTTTTTTTCTCTTCCAACTTTTTTGAGGTGTAATTGACATAGAGCATCTTTTCACGTGCCTGTTAACTAATTATATGTCTTCTTTGGAGAAATGTCTTTTAGCTACTTTGCCCCATTTAATTAATTTATCTATATATATATTTTTAAAATATTTTATTTATTTTTTCATGAGAGACACAGAGATAGACAGAGGCAGAGGCACAGGCAGAGGGAGAAGCAAGGCTCCATGCAGGGAGCCCGACATGATACTTGATCCCGGGTCTCCAGGATCACACCCTGGGCTGAAGGCAGTGCTAAACCGTTGAGCCACCCAGGCTGCCCCATTTTATCTATATTTTTAAAAGTAAACTCTCCACCCAGTGTGGGGCTCGAACTCATGACCCTGATCAAGAATCAAATGCTCAAAAAAAAAAAAAAAAAAAAAAAGAATCAAATGCTCTACGAATTGAGATAGTCAAATTGTTTGTTTGCCCTGCTCTTTTTTTGAGTTGTCTTTTTACTATTGAATTTAAGAACTCTTTACATATTCTAGATACAAGTTCTTTATAAGATACATGATTTGCAAGTGTTCTTCATGTTCTGTGTTGCCTTTTCACTTAATTGTGTTGTTTGAAGCACAAAAATTTTAAATTTTGGTGAAGTCCAATTTATCATATCTAAAACTCTTGCCAAATCTAAGGTCATGAAAACTTGTCCCTGTGTTTCTTTTCTAAGAGTTTTATTGTTTTACTTTTACATGTCTTTGATTCTTTTTGAATTAGTTTTTATGTTTGGTGTGGGTAAGGGTTATCTCAACTGTCTGCCCTATTGTCCCAGCACCATTTGTTAGAAAGACTGTTCTTTCTCCATGGAATGGCCTTCACATTCTTGTCAAAACTTAGTTGACCATAAACATTCAGGTTTATTACTTCAGGACTCTTGATTCTATTCTATTGATCTGTATGTCTGTCCATGTGCCAGTACCACACTGTCTCCCATACTGTTGCTTTGTAGCAAGTTTTGAAATCAGAAAGTGTTTTTCTTCCTATTTTATTCTTTTCCAGGATTGTTTTGGCTATTCTAGGTCCCTAGCAATTCCATATAAATTCAAGGACCGGTCTGTCAGTTTGTATGAACTCAGAGCTTCTTATAGGGATTTACATTGAATCTGTACATCAGTTTGGGGGATATTACCATCTTAGTAATGTCTTCTAATCCCTGAACATGGGATGTTTTTCATTTATCTAGATCTTTAATTCTTTCAACAATGTTCTATGGTTTTCAGAGGTCATTTATTCTTACTTGCCTTTCTCAGTCCTGTTGTCCTTGTCTTTTACTATGTTTTCAACAGTGTTTGTACTCCTTTATGCTGTGTGCAATGAAGATGTTATATCTGTGTTGGTTTTATTTTTTCTAAAATAAATAGATTTTATTTATTTATTTGACAGAGAGAACGAGCATGTAAGCAGGGGGAGCAGCAGGGAGGCAGAGGGAGAAGCAGGCGCCCCATGGAGCAAGGAACCCGATGCAGGGCTTGATCCCAGGACCTTGGGATCATGACCTGAGCCGAAGGCAGACACTTAACTGACTAAGTCACTCAAGTGCCCCTTTTCCTTCTGTTTCTTTCCTGCTTTCAGCCTGCTTATATTTCCTCCCTTCTGTGGTCTATCTTCTTTGAGTTAGAATCTTTTAAATCTTTTCTGCCTTTGAAATAATCATTAATTTTCGTACAGTTTATTGTCTTCCGCTTCTTACCACCACCACAATAAAAGAAATACAAATTCATTATTAAAATTTGAAAAACATTGAGTGAGAACTTGAAAGTCATCCATACTAATTCCTCATAAAGACTACTGTATCAACATTTTTTTAAAAGATTTTATTTATTTATTCATGAGAGATTGATTGAGAAATTGAGAGATTGAGAGGCAGAGAGGGAGAAGCAGGCTCCTGACATGGGACTCTATCCCCCGTCTCCAGGATCACACCCCTGGCTGAAGGTGGCGCTAAACTGCTGGGCCACCAGGGCTGCCCTTTATCAACATTTTGATATTTTGCTTCTCTCTTAGTTCTTTATCAGTGAATTATGTTTTATTTATTTATTTATTTATTTATATTTATTTATTTTATTTTTAAAGATTTTATTTATTCATGATAGAGAGAAAGAAAGAGGCAGAAACACAGGCAGAGAGGGAGAAGCAGGCTCCATGCCGGGAGCCCGATGCAGGACTCAATCCTGGGACTCCAGGATCGCGCCCTGGGCCAAAGGCAGGCGCTAAGCCGCTGAGCCACCCAGGGATCCCCGAATTATGTTTTATTTAATACTATGTAAGTAATTACGTATTACTAGCAGCAACTTGAGATTCTATTAAAACTGTTCTATATTTAAATGTTTTACTCATAAACACTCATTTTTATTTTCTCTTATTTCACCAGGAAGAATCTGTTTCTCCTCAATTTATTATATGAATTACCTTTTCGATTTTCTTCTAGCTGATGTCTTATTTTATTTCTTTCATTCACAGCCAAGCTTGCAGAAAAAATAGACTGTTATTTATTTTAATTTCTTTTTTTTCCTCTTCAATCTATTGCAGTCTTACTTCTGCCTTCTTCATTCCACTCAAGTGCTCTTGTTAAGGTAATAACTTCCTAATTGCTAAATCCATTAGATATCATCCTACCCAACTTCTCTAGATTTTTATTTTGACTACCTCCTGGACTAGAGCCTAGGAATACATCATAATTAGACAGAGTCTCTATTCCTGGAGAGCTCTTAGTTATCCTTTTAGATCTTGAACTTCTCATTAGTTTTCCTTTATCTGCCCCTTAGTCTTAGTATCTGAGAATAAATACTTGTTTATTTGTTTTCCCTTCCTACTCTTAGATTTTCCCTGGGTGATATTATTAATCTCCCAACAGTGCCTAAATCTGTCTCGAGCCCAGACCTATTTTCATAGTTTGTTTGCCAATAGCTATTAGACATTACTACCTAAATTACTGAAGAGTACACTAAATTCAACATGTCCAAAAATAATTTCATCATCTTTCCTGTCAAACCTGTGCTTCCTTCTTTGCTCCTTATCCCAACTGAGCTTCATGGCTAACTCATCAATTTAGTAACTCAAGCTAGAAACCTGGGAGTCACAGTAGATTCCTTCCTTTTGCTCATTCCTTATCTAGTCAATTACATATTTCTCCTCTTTACCTTAGTTCTTCTCTTTATCCTTTTTACCTCTCCATGCTGACCTTTGATGTTTTCATTTTATATTTCAACTATATAGAAGTATTTGTAGCTAGTAACTTAAATTCTTAGAACAAGGAGAGAGATTAAACAAGCACACAGACATGCACTTGTTTGAGCATCTGTTTTTACTGCTTTAGGGTATATACCTCAGAGGGGAATTGTGGGGTCTTATGGTAATATTATGCTTAACTCTTTGAAGAACCATCAAACTGGGGACGCCTGGGTGGCTCAGCAGTTTAGTGTCTGCCTTTGGCTCAAGTTGTGATCTCAGAGTCCAGGGATCGAGTCCCTCATCAGGCTCCCTGCATGGAGCCTGCTTCTCCTTCTGCCTGTGTCTCTACCACTCTCTCTGTGTCTCTCATGAGTAAATGAATAAAATCTTAAAAAAAAAAAATCAAACTTGTAATGTACTGCAATCCCACATCATGTCCTGATTCCATACATCTTATTTTCTTCCCTCTAGAGTTCCATTATTCTAATTGTCTTCTAAGACTCAAGTATACTTTACACGGCTTTTTAAAATTCTTTCTTTTAGGGGCACCTACCTGAGTGGCTCAGTAGTTGAGCATCTGCCTTTGGCTCAGGTCGTGATCCCAGGGTCCTGGGATCAAGTGCTGCATCAGGCTTCCCATGGGGAGTCTGCTTCTCCCTCTGCCTATGTCTCTGTGTCTCTCATGAATAAAGAAATAAAAATCTTCAAAAAAAAAATAAAATTCTCTCTTTTAATGGTTACTTGTACAGATTAGTTACAATGTATCTGGCCCTGTTCAAGGTGTTTTACAACCATTAACTTCTTTCTCCTCATAACCTTGTGAGGTAAGTAACTTTTGCATCCTCTTCTCTGATGAGGAACTGAGGCTTAATGAGAAACTACATTACTTGCCTAAAGTTCTATAGCTAATTAATGTCAGAGTTCAGATTCAGACCAGTCTGTTGGACTTCAAAGCCTATGCTCTTCTACTTCTTCTATGTGCCACCACTGTTCTTTGTGTACATATACACGAATGGTCATAGTACTTAGATATACTGAATTGCAATTGTTTGTTTCTCAACTTATCTACTTACTAAGTGTGCATTCTTTGGGGTACCTGGGTGGCTCGTGGTCGAGCGTCTGCTTTTGGCTCAGGGCGTGATCCCAGGGTCCTGGGATCAAGTCCCACTTCGGGCTCCCCGCATGGAGCCTGCTTCTCCCTCTGTCTGTGTCTCTGCCTCTGTGTGTGTGTCTCTCATGAATAAATAAATAAAGTCATTTAAAAAAAAAAGTATGGGTTTCTTAAAGACAAAAATAATGTTTTTTCTTTACCATATTCTACAGAGACTAGAACGCTGTCCAACTTTTAGTAGGCTTTTAGTAAATGTTTATTGACTGAGTAATTATCAACATCTGCAGTTATTCATGCAAGAGACTTATTTTACATTACATAGTCTAAAATACTTTTTTTTAACTAAGGAATTTAGCACATACAATTTCTTTAAAAGATTTTATTTATTTATTAGAGGGAGAGAGTATGCATGAGTTGGGAGGGGAGGGCAGATTCCCCACTGAGGAGGGAGCCTGATGTGGGGCTGGATCCCAGGACCAGCAGGAACTGAGCTGAAGGCAGACAGACACTTAACCAACTGAGCCACCCAGGTGCCCTTAGCACATATAATTTTTGTATGGCTTTTCTAAATATTTTTTTTATCCCAAGTATATTTTATGTTGAATATTATCAGAAATAGTTGTAGCATTCTTCTGTCTGTGCCTTGGTTCTATGCCTTCCTGCCTATTCAGAAAATTTACATTATTATAATTTCTCTGTCCTGTGTCTTCACCCTTTTTCTCTCCATCAAGTCATTCCTATAGTCTTTGAGCTTTAGGTTTTATCTCTTCTACTCTCTCCTTTTCCTTTTATGGCTAGCTTTGTGAAGACATTGGCTAGAGTTGCTGTCTCATCGCCATACCTCCTCATCACCTCTTTGAAGTTGGTTTTGCTAATTTCACAAATGACATGTGTTGTCAAACCAAATGATGTTTTTCAATCACCATCTTACTTGATCTCTCTTCGTTTTATTTTATTAAAGTTTTGTTTATTTATTTTAGAGAGAACAAGCATGCAAGCAAGGGGAGGAGGGGTAGAGGGAGAAGGAGAGAGAGGGAGAGAAGCAGGTTCCCTGCTGAGTGGGCCTCTACACGGGGCTCTATCCCACGACCCTGAGATTATGGCCTGAGCCAAAATCAAGAGTTGGCTGCTTAACCGTCTGAGCCACCCAGGTGCCCTTCTTCTCTTCATTTTAAAACCTCCTTTTTCCTCAGCTTCCGAAATATTAGGTCTAGTTTTCTTTTTTGTGAGTCTAGTCTCTCGCACTCAGTCTTCTTTGTCAACTCTTCATTTTCTCCCAGGCCTTAACGTGAGTTCTCAAGTCTTAATCCTATGCTGCCACCCTTCTTTATTTCAACTTAAATTTTAAGTATTCTCTTCCAAATCCTTGGTTTTCAATTTCTATCCATATGCCCATAAATAAGGCCACTTTGTAACTTCTTCTGCCCAAATCTTTCTTGAGGGCCATATACTTGGTCTCTTGATGTCTCAACTTACATCCTTATACCCCCTCAAGTTCAGCATGTCTGAAACTGAACTTGTGACCTTTCTTTATTCTAATGGTGAAGGGAGCTATTGGACAGTTTTTTTTTTTAAGATTTTATTTATTCATTCATGAGAGACAGAGAGAGAGAGAGAGACAGAGAGAGAGAGGGGCAGAGACACAGGCAGAGGGAGAAGCAGGCTCCATGCAAGGAGCCTGAAGTGGGACTCGATCCTGGGACTCCAGGATCACACCCCGGGGCCAAAGGTGGTGCTAAACTGCTGAGCCACCCTGGCTGCCCTACTGGACAGTTTTAAGCAGGGGAGCAATATGATGTAATTTATATTTTTAAGATGTTTTTATTTACATTCTAGTTAGTTAAAATACAGTGTAATATTAGTTTCAGGTGATTCAACACTTCTGTACCTCACCCGGTGCTCATCACAAGTGCCTTCTTTAATCTCCAACCCTTACCTCCCCAATCCCTCCACCCACCTCCCTCTACCATCAGTTTGTTCTCAGTAGTTAAGAGTGTTCTTGGTTTGCCCCTCTCTTTCTTTTTTCTCCTTTGCTTGTTTGTTTCTTAAATTCCATATATGAGTGAAATCATATGGTATTTGTGTATCCCTAAGTTACTTAATAGCCCAGTGTGCCCTGTGTGTGTGTGCACATGCATACACACACACACACACACGACACTGAGATATTACTCAGCCATAACAAAAAGAATGAAACCTTGGCATTTGCAACAACATGGATGGAGCTAGACAGTATTAGGCTAAGCAAAACTTAAGTCAATGACAGACATTCTTTTAAAGATTTGTTTATTGATTTGAGAGAGACTGCACATGGATGTGCACAAGTGAGGGGAGGGACAGAGGGAAAGAATCTCAGGTAGACTCCCCACTAAGCATGGAGCCCAACAAGGGGCTCATCTCACGAATTTGAGATCACGACCTGAGCTGAAATCAAGAATCAGATGCTAAACCAACTGAGCCACCCAGATGGCCCAGTGATTTACATTTTTTTTAAAGCTCTTTGTACCTACTGGATGGAGAATGGAGTATGAGAATCGGTAGAAGTGAAGCATAAAAGCCATTTGGAAGACTTGCTGTAGTCTTCTCAAAGGATGATGGCAGTTCGGACTAGAGTACAGTGGTATAGGTGGTGAGAAGTGATTTAATATGAGACATATTTTGAAAGTAGCATTAACAGAGTTTATTGTGAGATATGAAGGAAAGAGAGGAATCAAGATGACTCGTATGCTTTTGTCTTAAGTAATTGGATGGATAATGGTGTCATAAAATGAGATGGGACACACTGGAAGGAGAAGGATTGTGGGGGTAAATCTAGAGTTCTGTTTTGATTATGTTAAGCATGAGATGCCTACTTGACCTCCAAGTGAGGATATAGGGTGACAATCTTCATATATAAATTAAACTCAAGGGAAAGGTAGTGGCTCAAAATGCAAGTTTTGGAATTATTAGCATACAGATGGTATTTAAAAGCCTCTGGGCTGGATGAGATCACCAAGGAGGATTAAAGAAAAATAAGGGCAGAAGACTGTGACTTGAAGGTGAGAGGGAAAGGAGAAGCAAGCAAAGGAGGTCAGTAAATTAAGAGGAAAACCAGGGCTACTTGATTTCACAGAAGACGAGAAGAGAGTGTTTCCAGAAGGAGGCAGAGGTCACCTTGTCCAAGGCTCTAAAATGGTTGACTCTGTAATACTATTACTACAGTACTATAGTTATTATTGTTGGTAGAGTAGGCTCTTGTGGGCTGGCCTAGGGACCTATTAACTAGAACATGGAAAAAAATGCTCAGTTTCATACCACAAACTGGCATATAAATTTAGAATGTTGAAATGCAGCCTAACTTTTAATAGCCTCTATACTTTTTAAGAAGCACTTTGTTTTTTTCTCCCTAAACTATTTTTAAGGCCTTTTTAAAAGAAGTCTTTAGTGGTTTTGAACCCTCAGATCATTAGACTGTTACTAGTTATCTATACAGCGCAAACTTGTAGAACACATAAAAGTTATGCTCAGCTAAATATGTAAAGATGATTTCCTGTTATTGAACTCATCCCATCCTATCCCCTCATATTTTTCATGAATTTTTTAACTAAAGAACTCTACATAAATATGGTAAAATCAAATAGTATACAAAGGGGACAGAGTGTCCCTTCTGCCCTAGATCCCTATTTGCCTAGACTCTCCCCAGAAGTATCATCTGTTAGTGTTTCTGGTGTATCTTTCCAGAAATAGAGTTTGCATATATATGCATATAGATGCATGTTATCTTTATTTTTAAGCAATTAGAGTACAACATAAAGTATTCTTTCTGCACCTATCCTTTTTTTTTTTTTAAACTAAAAATGTATTTTGGGAATAGTTCTGTGTTACCATATTTAGATTGATCTGATTCTTCTTCACGGCTGAAAGTATTGTGTTATATGGATGAACAATAATATACCATCCATTGAATAGATACCTAGATTGCTCCTGGTCTTCCACTATTTGAAAACATTGCTGCATTGCCTAGTGATAAATATTGCCAACTTGCCCATTTAGTATCTTTTTAAAAACTTTCTTCAAATTACCCCATTAAAAACTCGCACTTGTATTTATCCCTGTATTTTTACTCAGTTTCCCATCCAGCTTGTTTGTGAGTCTTTATGTCTTATCCCCATAATAATACTATTAGCCAGGAACTTTTATAAACCTAACCCAGTGAAGAATAAGTACTATTGATGTTCCCTTTTTTTAGAGAAGGAAGCTAAGGCCCAGAGTGAAAATCTTGTCTAAAGCCATTAGTAGCAAGGGACAGAGCTTAGATTTGGAACAGGCAGTGTGGTTCTAAAGTCCATGCTTGTAACCCTGTGCTGTGTTCCTTGCTGCCTATTCTCCTCAGTTATAGCCTTCACTGCTTAAACTGTACTATACTAATAATGTTTTTGTCCTTTCTAGTCTTCCTCTCCTATTCTACTCTATATACTGAAACAATATTAATCTTCCTAAAGCACAACTATGGTTATTTTGGGTGTGTTTCTCAGATCAGAGTCTTTCAGTGGCTTCTTGCTGCATTTAGAATTCAACCTATGTTCTTCCTTTTCATATTCACTATACTGTCAGTGAATTTACTCCAAGCTTTATCTAAGATACTACCGAGCATTGAGTTGTTTATAAGACTAAGTAATGAAATTAGAAGTGTGATGACTCGCAAAAAAATGAGATAAATAGTCTTTGGAGTTGAATGGTGCTTTTCTTTGAGTTATTTCCCTTTTTACCCACAGTAGCTCCTGCCATATGGTTTCATCAACAAACTGTCAACTCAATGAATTTGAATCAGATGTGTAATTGATCAGAAAATGCCAACCACAAGCATCGTGGTGTCACATAAGACAAATTCCTTAAAACACACAAACACACAAACCTCATGCAGGAATATGGCATTTCTTCCTTTCTTTTCGTTCCTTCTTATTTATTTATTTGTTTGTTTATTTATTTTCAGGACGCCTGGGTGGCTCAGTGGTTGAGAGCCTGCCTTCAGCTCAGGGCATGATCCTGGGGTCCAGGGATTGAGTCCCACATCAGTCTCCTGACTCAGGGAGCCTGCTTCTCCCTCTGCCTATGTCTCTGCCTCTCTGTGTCTCTCATGAATAAATTAATACAATCTTATTTATTTTTATTTTAAAAATTATTTTCAAGAGAAATAGAGAACAGGGGGAGGGGGAGGGGGAGAGAATCTCGAGCAGACTCCCCACTGAGCATGGAGCCGAATGTGGGGCTCCATCCAAGGACCCTGAGATCACGATCTGGACCAAAACCAAGAGTTGGCCACTTAACTGACAAAGCTACCCAGACATTCCAGGAATATGGAATTTCTCAAGTGCACTCCAGACTGAGTACTTTAGAAAGAAGTAACATATTTAGTTTTAAATACACATACATATACAAAACTAAACATTGAGAAAACCATTTGGGAAGAAAAATAACTTTTTAAAGCTACATAAAATTTTTTATGTTCAATTTTGATTTTAAATATGAAACTTAAACTGTGCATTTATGGAAAAAATGCTACAATGGAAATGTTCTTGTGAAATGGTATCTTTTGAAATTTTTATTTCTGAGTAAAGAATAGCCGAGTTTTTTTAGAATAGCTGTTATTTTTTAATATAATGCTTCATGCGGGTATCTACTAGCAGTCATGTTGACTTTGGCTGTATTCATATCTGATATTTTTTACTTTTGCATTTAAGTTTTTCTTATTGCTTGTCTACTTGCTACATAACAGGATTGTTACCAATGTTTCAAAATAACTTGATTTTAACTATTAAGCTTTTAAAAACAGGTTTTAAAATAATTTATTTTAGAGAGAGAGAGAGTGCATGTATGTTTGAGCAGGGAGGAGCAGAAGGAGAATCCCAGGCAGACTCCACGCTCAGCATGGAGCCTGACATGGGGATTCATATCATGACCCTGAGATCATGACGAGCTAAAATCAAGAGTCGGTCACCCAACTGGCTGAGCCTCGCAGGTTCCTCTAAAAGCAGTTTTAGATTAGGTAGCAGACATTAGAAATTTGCTATTTCATGAATATTTTATTGCTTTTTTGCCAGATTTGATCCAACACAAGCTTTTATTGCCCTTGGTCATGTCTAGGTATTTTCTTTGAACACATCGCACTTGCCAACAGAAAATGATGACCTGAGAGAAGGGAAAGTGAGTTCATGAAGAACGGTTGTGTCTTCACTTTAAAATTGATTACTTTTCTAATTGTAATCAGGAAACAGAATCAAGTAATAAGTGATATTTCTAGATATGGTCATTTAACAATTAGAATATGTGAATTTCCTTCTGCTTGGTTCTTTAGTTTCACTTGCAGAAATAGGGAGGGTTTTGTGTCTCTAAAGAGCTGCCTATCTTTGGTGCTCCTTAAAGGAGGGAGGTTGCAAAATTTTAGTTCATCAGGCATTGTCAGAGTGTATTGATTTAAAAGATCTGTTTTTTATATTTAGTCTCTTGTATCTACACTCACCCAATACATAGTCTTTCTCTCTTTCCCTCAAGGATGTTTTTAGGAAGAGAGATCATACTCTGTTAGAGTTAGGAAACCCAGAGAACTCAGAAAAGACCAAGTCATGTACTCTGACTCTGGATTATTACTGTACATCTTTATTTTAGTATATTAGGATTCGAATATTTAGTTGTTAGAAAGTAAGCTGATTAAGTTCTTTTTTTTTTTTTAAGATTTTATTTATTTATTCGTGAGAGACACAGGCAGAGACATAGGCAGAGGGACACCAGGCTCCTCGCAAGGAGCCCAGTATGAAACTTGATCCTGGGACTGAGGGATCACCACCTGAGCTGAAGGCAGACGCTCAACTGCTGAGCTACCCAGCCATTCCATGATTAAGTTATTTCTAGGGTTGTAGGATGTATGCCATACTCATTTTTATTTTTTAATTAATTATTTATTTAATTTAAATTCCAGTTAGTTGACATGTTAGTTAGTTGACAGTTCAGTATTGGTTTCAGCTCATTTTTTAAATTTAAATTTAAATTTTTAAAAAATATTTTATCTTATTTTATTTATTCATGAGCCATACACAGAGAGAGGTGGAAGCAGGCTCCATGCAGGGAGCCCAATGTGGGACTCAATCCCAGAACTCCAGGATTACGCCCTGAGCTAAAGGCAGATGCTCAACCACTGAGCTACCCAGGGGTCGCCCCCCAAAAAGTTTTAAAATTAACTTTTTACTTTTTCCCCTCTTCTAAAACTCTTTAGAACCATAAAATATTAAAATTGAAAAAGACCTTAGAAATTATTTTACCTTATCTTCTATCTAGTATGGGAATCCTTCCCACAATAGCTTTAATCTTTTTATTTTTAAATCTCTATTTTAATTTTGTTGTTTTTTTTTTTTTAATTTTTATTTATTTATGATAGTCACAGAGAGAGAGAGAGAGGCAGAGACACAGGCAGAGGGAGAAGCAGGCTCCATGCACTGGGAGCCTGATGTGGGATTCGATCCCGGGTCTCCAGGATCGCGCCCTGGGCCAAAGGCAGGCGCCAAACCGCTGCGCCACCCAGGGATCCCTCTCTATTTTAATTTTGTTTAAAAAGTACTCTATGCATAAGTTAGGGACTTGAACTCATGACTCCAAGATCAGAAGTCACATGCTTTACTGATTGAGCCAGCCAGGTGCTCCTAAATCTCTATTTTAAAGAGGCCTACTAAAAAAAAATAAAAATAAATAAATAAATAAAGAGGCCTACTTATTTTGACCTTTAGATTGATGGGCTGCCCATTATATTGTGCGGAAGGCTGTCAGATTGTTTGTTAATTATTACGAAGACTTGCCTTAAATTCAGCAGCAGATTTTATGACTTTATGCCAGTTTTGTCTTCTTGTAGAATATGGAATAAATCTATTCCTTCTTCCATTTAACCAGCCTTTGGAAAATATTTATAACATTCTGGGTCTGCATTCTTTTTTACTTCATAACCTGAGGTTCATCAATTCATGAATATGTGGCTAGTCTTTAGGGAATTATATCTTATATAAAATTGTGAGTATATAGGCATTTTTCTGGGAAAAACGGGAAGAGAGCCAATAATTTTATTAGCCTCAATAGAACCTGATTCCCCACCAAAATTAATGTGCCAGACCTACCTAGATGGACCTGGTAATTTGCCGTTTGTTTTTGTTTTTATTTTTATTGTTTTTAATAAGTTTGCAATGAGCCAGCTAGTCCAACATCTCAGGAACTATTGCTCTAGGTAATTTCCAAGACTCTTGGAGCATTTCTGATTCCATTGAGAGTTGTAGAATTTTTAGAGCTTTAGAGACCATCTAGTATGCATATAATTTATGGTATATTTATAGTTAATTCTTTCTATCAAAAGATTAAGCTGATCCAAAAGGGTGAAGTTTTTATTTTAAAATTTATTTCAAAGTCTTGGCAGCCATTCATAAACATTAAGAATGTGGTGCTATTTTAAATCAGAAGTGTTCCCAAGATTTTTTTGGTAAATTTAATATTTTAATCTAGCACAAATCTAGGTTTATGAATTAGGCTTTTTCTTTTTTCTTAAGATTTTATTTATTCATGACAGAGAGAAAGAGAGAGACAGAGAGAGACAGGCAGAGGGAGAAGCAGGCTCCGTGCCGGGAACCCAAGGTGGGACTGGATCCCAGGTCTCCAGGATCATGCCCTGGCTGAAGGTGGCGCTAAACCTCTGAGCCACCGGGGCTTCCCTGAATTAGGCTTTTTTATTAATTTTTAATCTGTAAAGTTTTTAGCCCTATCTTGTTTTTACTCTTTCTTTCTTTCTTTCTTTTCTTCTTTCTTTCTTTCTTTCTTTCTTTCTTTCTTTCTTTCTTTTTCTTTCTTTCTTTCTTTCTTTCTCTTTCCTTTCTCCTTCCTTCCTTCCTTCCTTCCTTTTTTTTTTTTTTTTAAGTTTTTATTTATTTATCCATGAGAGACACAGAGAGGCAGAGACTCAGGCAGAGGGAGAAGCAGTCTCCTCACAGGAAGCTCGATGTGTGGGACTTGATCCCCAGACTGGGTCACTCCCTGAGCCAAAGGCAGATGCTCAACCGCTGAGCCACCCAGGCATTACCCCCCCCCTTTTTTTTTCTTTTAAAGATTTTATTTATTTATTTGAGAGATAGAAAGAGAACACAAGCATGAACAGGGAGAGGGGCAAAGGAAGAGGGAGAAGCAGGTTTCCCGCTGAGCAGAGAGCCCGAAATGGGACTCCATCCCAGGACCCCAGGATCATGACCTGAGCCACCCAGGTGCCCCATTTTTACTATTTCTAAGGAAGGGCAGTATGGCTTAGCATTCAGTCTTTAATGAATACTGGTTTTAATATCCCATCTAGCTTTTGGAACAGTTTGAGCCTAGTACAACTCTTCCTGTGCCTGCCTGCCTTCCCCAAAGACAAAACTCCTTAACCAAAGGCATTTTTCTTCAGTAAAGTAATGCTTGAATAACTAATAGCATAAACCAAATGACAAAGAGCATCTTAAGGTTTGAAAAGATCTTTCAATGTCCTATGATTACTCCACTTTTATAGAAGCCTATTCATGATAGGCCTACTTTTTGCTGCAAATGTCAGCAAAGAGTAAAGTCAGAAGAAACAAGAGACTAATGTGAGGGAAAAAAAAATAGAAAAATGAAGTGCGGCCGGGGAGATGAACATGTTTTAATGAACAACAGAAATGTCGAGCAACAGAGATAGCAAGAACCAGTATTTTCATTCACTTATCATTTATTCCTCTCTTAGTGTCAAAAATAACTGAGTTGGGGATCCCTGGGTGGCGCAGCGGTTTGGCGCCTGCCTTTGGCCCAGGGCGCGATCCTGGAGACCCGGGATCGAATCCCACGTCGGGCTCCCGGTGCATGGAGCCTGCTTCTCCCTCTGCCTGTGTCTCTGCCTCTCTCTATCTCTCTGTGACTATCATAAATAAATAAAAAAAAAATTAAAAAAAAATAACTGAGTTGGTTTATAAACAGAAATATAGATGAAAACAGAATGTTTTAAATAAATAGGGGCACCCAGATGCGTCAGTTGATAAAATGTATGACTCTTCGATCTCGGGGTCCAGAATTCAAGCCCCACGTGGAGTGTAGAGATTACTTAAATAAATAAAACTTAAAAACTCTTAGGGGTACCTGGGTGGCTGAGTGGGTTAATGAGCCCAGGGTCCTGGGATTGAACCCTATGTTGGTCTCCCTGCTCAGTGGGGAGTCTGCTTCCTCTCCTGCTTCCCCTCCAGCTCAGGCATGCGCTCTCTTTCTCTTTCTCTAAAATGAATAATTAAATCTTAAAAAACAAAAACCTTAGAAGAAAAATAATGTTTTAAAAAATAAATAAGTAAATGGTATAGTTAAAACAGGTAATATAACATATCTGATAGCTGAGGGACATATAGGTGCTTTTGCCTCAATACTGTGACTCCCTGGGACACCTGGGTGGCACAGTCTGTAGAACATTTGACTCTTGATCTCAGGGTCATCAGTTTGGGCCCCACTTTGAATGTAGGGATTACTTAAATAAATAAAACTTAAAAAAGTTTAAGGACGCCTGGGTGGCTCAGTGGTTAAGCATCTGCCTTTGGCTTAGGTCGTGATCCCGGAGACCCAAGATGGAGTCCCACATTGGGCCCCCTGCATGGAGCCAGCTTCTCCCTCTGCCTATGTCTCTGCCTCCCTCTCTCTGTGTCTCTCATGAATAAATAAATAAAATCTTTTTAAAAATGTTTAAAGAGTGATTTGGATCTAAACTGTATGGATTTGAATCCCAGATTTTTCATTTGCTTAGCTAAGTGACCTTGGGAAAATTACTTAATCTGTAATTGGGAATCATAGTATTACCTATCTCATAGAGTTGTGGTGAAGATCAAGTGAGTTCTTTTTTTTTTTAAAGATTTTATTTATTTATTTGAGAAATAGACCATGAGAGGGCACAAGCAGGGGGAGCAGCAAGGGAGAGGGAGAATCAGATTCCCTGCTGAGAAGAGAGCCTGATGTGAGGCTCAATTCCAGGACCCTGGGATCATGACCTGACCGGAAGGCAGATGCTTAACAAACTGAGCCACCCAGGCACCCTGATTAAATGAGTTCTTAGAACGGTATTGTTATTAAGGGAATGCACTTCTTTATATATATGTATGTATATATAAAGCCATAACACAGTACAATGTAGCACTCTATACTTTAGTTTGTATTGATTTATATAGCACTTTGTTTCAAAAAGGATTTGAGACAGAACTAAAGCCTCCTAAAGAATACTATATATTCAGCCAACACAACAGAATTAAGGTAGGGTTCAGATCTTCTTGCTTTGAATAGCAAAAGGCAGAAACTTAAAGATAAGTGTGTTTAAGTGCTGGGAATAGATACTCAATAATTCTCGTAAGTGTAAAAGAAAGTGATTTACTTAATAAGTGGGTCACCACTAGCCCAAAGTGTGCCATTGTGCACATTATTTAAAAACACCTCTTCTGGGCATACTTGGCTGGCTTGGTTGGTGGAGCATGTGACTCTTAATCTTGGAGTTGTGAGTTCAAGTCCCACATTGGGCATAGAGATTACTTAAATATTAAAAAAAAAACTTTAAATAAATGAATAAATAAATAAAAATGTCTCTTCTGGGTAAACATAGCCCTGTGGGTGCACTGGGGAGTAGAGTGCAGACTGGATTTTAGCCCCACTTAGCCCCTTGGCATGGAGTGCTTGGAAAATGAGCAATCTACACAACTGTGCATTGATTTTGAATAAAGTATTAATTTGCTTCTCTTTTGAAACAACACTGAATTCTATAAAGCAATAGGACCATACCATGTGGCATAGCCACCTAAATCAGAATTTTTAGATCATGTTGGGATGCCTGGGTGGCTCAGCAGTTGGGCGCCTGCCTTCGGCTCAGGTCATAATCCCAGGATTCGGGATCGAGTCCTGCATCAGGCTCCCTGCAAGGAGCCTGCTTCTCCCTCTGCCTGTCTCTGCCTCTCTCTCAGTCTGTGTCTCTCATGAATAAATAAATAAATCTTAAAAAAAAAAAGAATTTTCAGATCATGTTAAATAGTTCTATCTTTAAAAATAGAATTGTTTCAGATATATCATTTTGAGGGTAATCTGTCCCATGTCAAGTTTTTTCATTAAAAAATTTTTATACTTCAAGATACTATAGATTCACATGCAATTGTAAGAAATAATACAGAATGCTCCACATACCCTTCATCTAGTTTCCCCAAATGATAACATCTTGTTTCTAATGTATGGTAACACAGCCGAGAAGTGACATTGATACCACCCACTGACCTTACTGATTTCATTAGTTTTACGTGCATTCATTTGTGTGTACGTTTGTATTGAGTTCTGGGTACATCTATCACATGTGTAGATTTGTGTGACCACCTAATTAAGATATAGAACAGATTAATTGCAGTGACTCCTCATGTTATCCTTTTATAGCCACAGCCACCTCCCCTGGTAAGCCCCTGGCAACCACTAATCTGTTTTCCATCCTTACAATTTTGTCATTTCAAGAATGTTATATAAATGGAATCCTACAATATGTAACCTTTTGACATTGACTTTTTTCATTCAGCACAATTCCCTTGGGAGCCATCCAAGTTGTTAACATAGATCAGTAGTTCATTAATATTGAACATTATGCCATGGTATGGATATACCACAATTAAACCACTCATTCATTGGAAGGTGTTTTCCAGATTTTGGCTATTATTGAAGAAGCTACAGTGAACATTTATGTATGGGTTTTTGTGTGAGCATAAGTTTCTTTTTTTCCCAGTTTGCTGGGTATTGAATTTTACCAAGTGCCCTTTCTTCATTGATTGAGATGATCATATGGTTTTTCTCTTTATTCTGCTAATGTGATGAGTTGTACAGGTTTTTTAAATGTTAAATCAGCCTTAAATTCTTGGAATAACATGATGTGATGAGCACTGGGTGTTATACTATGTGTTGGCAAACTGAATTTAAATAAAAAGAATTCTTGGAATAAATTTCACTTGATCATGATGTATTATCCTTTTATATAATTTGATTTTATTTGGTAATATTTTATTTGGAATTTTTGTGCCTGTTTGTAAAGGATGTTGACCTGTAGTTATTCTTAATATCATTATCAGATTTTGATATCAAGGTTCTATTAGTCTCATAAAAAAGTTTCTCTGTTCTCTGAAAGCATTGTGTAAGATAAGTATTATATCTTCCTTAAACGTTTGGAATGAAGCCATCTAGTTCTCTTAAACTTTTTACACAATACCGAATTTGTATTTTCCTATCAATATCTGAGTTAATCACTTTCTATATCTTTCTTCTGAACAAGGCAAAGACTTTATCATTCTGCTTTTCCTTCTCTCAACCTTATTACCCTCACAATTATTCCTTCAATACCATCTGAGATTGTAGTTTTATTTATTTATTTATTTTTTTAAAGAGATTGTAGTTTTAAATATTAGTAAACTGGGACACCTGAGTGGCTCAGCAGTTGGGCATCTGCCTTTGGCTTAGGGCGTGATCCTGTGTCTGGGATAGAGTCCCGCATCAGGCTCCCTGAGGGTAGCCTGCTTCACTCTCTGCCTATGTCTCTGCCTCTCTCTCTCTCTCTCATGAATAATAAATAAATCTTAAAACAAATAAATATTAGTAAACTTTTGTATTTTGTTCTTTTCCCAATTAGCACTTAACTTCAAGGCCTTACTGGTTTCTCTCCTTACTCCTTTCTTATTACCTTGTTATTGTTTTTGGATTAATTTTTTAAACTCCAGGTATATATCGTTGAGTAATTCTTTCACCAGAAGTCTGAGGGAAACAAAATTTTTGTGTCCTTGTACATTAAAAAATGTCTTAATTTCACGCTCACAATTAAAAGTTTTAGTAGATGTAGAATCTGGACCATCTGTTGAAAAGACTGTTCTTCCCCATTAAGTAGTCTTGTCACCTTTGTCAAAAGTCAATTGACCATAGATTTTTGGGTTTACCTGTGGACTCTAAATTCTGTTCCATTGATGTATGTGTCCATCGTATGCCAGTACGAAACTGTTTTGAGTACTGTATCTTTATAGTAAGTTTTGAAGTCAGGAACTGTGAATCTTCCAATTTAGTTCAAGATTGCTTTGGTTTTCTGGCTTCCTTGAATTTCCATATGAAGTTTACAATTAGCTTGTCTATTTCTGGAAAAAAAGGCAGTTGGAGTTTTGTTAGAGATTGCTTAATTCTTTTATATCTTAACTTTGTGAACTACTTTCTACTTCTTTTTTCTTCTGTACTGTGTTCTGCTGAGTTTCTTGGCTCCATCTTTCATTGTACTAATTTAGTTTGCTCATTAACTATATCTTTTCGGTTGTTAGGTTTTTTAGTTCAGTGGTCAAAATTTCTTTTCTAAGAGTTCCAGTTGATTTCTTTTTAAAATAAATGTATTATTATCTTGCATATCTCTGAGGATATTAATTATATTGATCTAAGGTCTTACCCCATTTAACCTATCAACTTTCTTTGGGTGTGAGTTGTTCTGTTTGTCACACTCATGCCTCTTTTTCATGTTTGGGTCTTGGTTTTGTGCTCATTCATCTTTATTTGAGAGTCTTTGTTAGCCTTCCTGTGAATGTTATGTCTATTATTGCAGTACGTCTCCACTGATCGTGGGTAGAGATGAAATGTGCAGTGAGATAGAGTGTACCATTACAAGTCTTTTTTTTTAAGATTTTATTTATTTATTCATTAGAGAGAGAGAGAGAAACAGAGACACAAGCAGAGGGAGAAGCAGTCTCCATGAAGGGAGCCTGACATGGGACTCAATCCCAGGTCTCCAGGATCACGCCCTGGGCTGAAGGCGGCGCTAAACTCCCAAGCCACCAGGGCTGCCCCGTTACAAGTCTTCTTTAGTATATCTGTCCCCTCTTCTACCTGGGGATTAATATCCATCCAGGGTTCTGTCTTATCTCTGATCCAATGTTTATACTCATTGTTCCTACCTGTCTTTTTTGATGCCGCTATTCCCATCTGGAAGCAAATACCCCTATTCCATAATGCTTGACCCAAAGAGGTAAATGGGAGATAGGCTGATTTGCTTTGTAACTTCTGTGCTACCCCCCCCAATCTGTAAACTCTCTAAGTTTTAGTTCTTCTTGCTATTTTTTGCCTTTGGGCTTATTTTACTGTAAGGGCTGCTCTGACCATTTGCAGTAGCCCTCTACTCTGGGTGTATAGGACCATGTTTTTCGTGTTTCAGTGATTCCTCATAGCATTAGTCCACTAAAGACATTTCTTGCTTTCTTTTGATTATAGTTTTTTTTTAATGGCTTCTGTGTTATTTGCTAGGCTTTGGGGAAAGGGGAGTGTGCTCAGCCTACCACCCTATTATATTTCAGTCAATGCTTATGTCATATTATTAATGAAATAAATTTAGTAGGAAGTAGAAAAAATTTTAAATTAGCAAAAAATAGGAGTGCCAGGCTGGCTCAGTCAGTAGAGCCATGACTCTTGATCTTGGGTTCATGAGTTTGAGCTCTGTGTCGGGCATAGAGATTTCTTTTAAGAAATTATCAACATTAGCAAAAAATTAAATATTAATATCATTGAAGACATGTTTTTTGTTTTTGTTTTGAAGAGTAGAAGCAATCAAATGAAGATTGGCAGTTTGAATATATAAAAAAACTTCAATAAACAAAACTGCAGAACAGGAATATATCTATATGCAATTGGAAACACATATATTTGCTATGTTGCTGGTTTCTGTCTGTTTCTGATCTTTGGGTGAAGGAAGAAAACGTGGGTTCTGAAGTCAGTGCCTACTTTGCGTTAATAACCTCTGTAGAGTCAACATTAACTTGCACCTATGACAGACTTATGTTGGTGGTTGACAGAGAAACAGGCCAAAGATGTTTGACAGAGCTCTGAGAAAACATCAAAGGGATTTTTTTAAATTATAATTTTGGTTCAGTAATTTTCAATGTAATTCCCTTAGTATTCTTCTAAATTTGTTTATATTTTTCCATTATAAAATATGTCATGGAATTTTTGGATAATATGAAAGAGGCGATAACCCTCAACCCTAATCATAACCACTGCTAACACTTTGGTATGTTTCTTTACAGTATTTTTTTAAGCATAGTTTAAAAAAATAAAATAATATGGTATTATTTTTCTTCCAGTCCAAAAAATAAAATAATATGGTATTATTTTTCTTCCAGTCCAAAAGTAATGCTACTCATGGGAAAGCTTGGAAAATAAAGACCAGCATTAAGGAGAAAAAATCCAAAAATCACTCATAATAACCACCCAAAGATAACCACAATTAAAAATTGATGTATATATCCTTCCTGTATTTTTCATGAATTTTTCAAGCACTTTTTTCTTTATTAATATGGTGTCATACTCTGGTACAATTTTGTACTTGGATTTTTTGTTTGTAATATATTGTGAATGTTTTCTCATGTTAATAAATATTCTTGTATATACTTTTTAGTGGTGTGTGGAATATGACCGTATTTAAGTATGTTTACTCGGCATACTTAACCATCTCCCTATCATTGGACATTAAAAGTGTTTCTAATTTTTTACCATTATAAATAATATCATAGTGAATATTTTTGTCCATACATCTTTCCATGCATCTGTGATTGTTTCTTTAGGAATAAATTCCTAGAAGTGGAATAGCTGGGTCAAAGGGTATGTACATTTTAACACTTTTGATGCATAAAAATGTCAAATTTTAAGCTAATCACTTGTTATATTCTGTCTTGTATTGCTATCTAATTGTTTTATGTGTCTGTCTTGTCTCCCTAATTAGACTATAAGCTTCTTGAGGGCAAGGGAAGTTTCTTATACATCTTATGTATCCTTTGACAGTATGGTTTACAATGTTGGACTTAGGAGTCATCAACACTAATTGTATTGATTTAAAGCTGTGGTTCTCCAGACTTTTGGATGTCATTAACTTGTAATTTAAAAAATAAATGTATTTTGGGGCTACACATAGGCTTGTAAGTTTTATTTTTCCAAGAAAGAATAATAAAACCAAAACCAACTACCTATTTCCAAGCACCTTCATCTCATAAAATAAAGCATATTTAATAACAAAAAATTCCTAATCTCTGAAAAAAGGACAGGCCTTTACATGGAACATTTTACCTTAAAAAAAAAAAATCACTGCCTTTTCCATTTTTTTCTTTTTGTTTGGGGCTGGTCAGTCTTCACCTTAGGGCTAGCAGTGGTCTGCGGACCAACATTTGGGCATTGCTGATTTAAAAGACTTAGACAATTAAAAAATAACCGTTTTGCAAAAACAAATAATTCTTCCCCTTGCCAAAGAGTCTGTTTTCTCCAGAATAATAAATACATATGCAGCAGTAATGCCATTTCATTACACACAATTTGTGTATCTCTATATAAAAGTACTACAGTAAATAAACCAGACCTTGCTGATGAACATCTAAATATATTTTCAATTGCCAAACCCACTTTCTAAGGAACTTAAGACAGGGTAAGTGTGGTGTAGTATAGTGGAAAGAAGGTAGGTTTTAAAGTCAGACAGACTCAGCTTGGATGCTGGGTCAGGCATTAAGTCACTTAATTGTCCTTTGGCTTCCTGACTTGTAAAATTAAGATGATAATATCTTCCTCAAAGTGTTTTTATGGCCACTGTTACAGCAATTACTTCACTGTAATATAGTTATTTGTTTAGACACCTGCCTTCCTCATAAGACCAAAAGCTGTTGAGGGTAGGAGTCATCTCCTTCTTGTACTACCCTAGGGCCTAGCCTAGGGCTCATGGCATAGCAGATGCTTAATGAAATGACTTTTGAATCCATACAGGATTGTTGTGAGGATCAAATGAGGTAATATGTGTGGAAGCTCTTTGTGAACTTTAAGCTCTATACAAATGTTATTTGTATTGCCAGTAAAAGCTATCTTTGGGAGCTATCAAAACTTTGGGAAGAGACAGAATTATCCCATTTAACAGTTCAATAATGCCTTATATTTTTCTACTATAACAAAACAAATTTTAATTGGGATTAATATGGAGCTGAATTTCCTTTTTTTCTCTCTCTCCCCCAGTGGAAGCGCCAAGATACTAAATGTTTGCTTTATTTGGTTGTCATCATAACATTTTAATTATAGCATTTTAATCGGCTTATTTCATATTCAAAGAATGGTGCCCATTGCTTTATCCTCTTAACCACATAACTAATAAAAGAATACCAAACCTGGAAGAAAACAGGAGCCCATATTGTGCCAAATTAATTTTAGCCAGAGCTCCTTTTTTGACATTCACTGATTTTTTTAAAATGTCATAATTTCTAATCTGTTTGTAAAGCTACTGGTGAATTTTTGCCACAAGATGGCATTGGTGATTATTGAATGCATGTTCTGTTGAACCAGAATTCTGAAAAATGGTGCACATGTTGTTCATATTCTTTGAGGATGAGTTGAATACCTTCATCACTGCTTATATATTAATTTAATTTTGTTTTGACTTCCAAAACAGGGTTAAATGCTACTTTACATCATTTCTTTCTGTATTCAAGTATTGTTTTGTTTCCTGTTTTTCTGTCTTTATAACTACAGTAACTGTATTATTTGCCATGTGTTGTATGTGTCTGACTTATTGCTGATAATTGTGGTAACAGGTAAGAAGAAAATACGATGGGACCCAGTTAGGAGGCGCTTCATTCAGTCCTGTCCCATCATAAGGATCCCTAACAGGTTTTTGAGAGGTGGGTGATAACTAGCAAGAGATCTGTGCTTCATATGGGTTAAAGGGAACTTTGAATTTTCTAAACTCAAATCTCTGGTTTTTAAAAATTGTCTAAACAGCTAAAATTGGAGTAAGAAAAGTCTAGAACTTAATTTTAAATCTGTGTTTCATATTGACCACTGTTGGAATTGTAATTACAAGTTTTAGGGAGTTAGAATCACTTAATGTGTATTAGGTGGTAGAAATAAATCATCTAACTGATATCAGTATTACTCTACTATAAATATATGAAAAAGAACTTTGAGTGGATAATCTATAAAACATGGGTGTGGGAAAGAATTTTCTAAATTCCATTCTGAGGAAGAAATAAAGATTAGTTTATTTGACTGTATAAAACCCCTTATGTCAACAAAACAAAACAAAAAACACCCTTATGTCAAAAACCATAAATAACAGCAATCTCTCCTTTGTTGTCTGGCCTGCCGTTCCCTTGCAGTGTATTCAATAAACTTTAAAAGAAAAAAAAAACATAAAAAACAAGATAAATTTTAAAAAGGGAAATATTTGTAACAAATGGTTACTATCATGAATATATAAAGAGCTCTTATAAATCAATAGTTTAAAAGCAAATGCCCACTAGAGAAATAGGTAAAAAGACAATGAATAATCAATTCATAAAAAGGAAAAGTCAATAAATATGAACAAATATTTATTTTCACAGTTAATATAAACATGACAACTAAAATAAGATATCATTTTCATCTGTGAGGTTGGCTAAAGACTAAAAATAAGAATACCAAGTGTTGACAAGAATATGGTGATATGAAGCTCATACACTGAGGGAAGTGTAAATTTAACACAGCGTATCAGGATTTAATTTGGCAATATGATGTAGAAAGCCTTAAAAATGTTGACATCCTTTGACCTAGTAATTATTACTCTTAGAAATGTTGCATTCCTTCTATTTCTTATTTTTTCCACCAAAACATACTCCATACCAAAAAAAAAAAAAAAAACCTCAAAAGAGTGTTAAAAACTGTTTCACACTATCTTTCTAGATATAACAAATTGTCAGACAAGCATGCTTAATGTGGTGATTTAGACTTTATTAAATTATTTTAACCCACTATATCTAATTTTGACTGAAGATTATTTTTAAAAAAGTCTTGCAGCTGCTATAGATGTTTCTATATCTAGTACCGAATCTATTTTTGACAGCCATGTTCCACAGCATAGAAAGAATAAAATCTAGACTAAATGGGTCAAGATAAGATACTTAGGGTGATATGTTATCCTTAATAAATAATAATTTTCTTGGTACAAATTAAGATCTAGTTTTAGCATTATATGACAAGAACCACTGTGCATATGTGGCCATGCAGGCACATCTATAAGATTTTTTTTTCTACTTATAAACTAAGATGCTAATTTATTAATTTACAATGAGAAAGCTAACTTGGGCTAACTAAATTTAAATACAATTAAGACATTTATAAATTAGGGTATAGAACTTAATACCAGTTTTGTACAACTATAAATATTTTTTTTTAAAAAACCCCAAAGTAGTGAAATAACCGTATATCTGTTTGGTGAGATTTAATTTTCTTTGGAGTATTCTTTTTTTCAATTTTTTAATTATGGAAAAAAGAGCTTAGCACAGGTAAGTCGGACACCATGGATTATTTTGTTGTAAGCCCTAACCTGCCTCCAACAATGGCTGAGGAAGGTGCCTTCTGCCAGTGCTGAGGGAGGCGGAAGTAAACCCAGCATCACCATCATCAGCCACCAGTGACTGCCTCTCCGTCAGTGGTCTTGTCTTAGTTCTCGCCTTCTTTGACCTGTTTGTAGTGTTTGATGCTGTTGACCACCTGCACCTTCTTAAATTTCCCTCTTCTTTTAGGTTACTTCACTGTACAATCTTAGATGTTTTCTTCTCTTTGATTGTTCATTCTGTTTCCTTCACTAGCTTCTTTCTTCCTCCCCACTAGAGGTGGGTACTGCTCCAGCGTTCTGTCCTCCTCTCCATTATCTCTCTCCTTTGGTTCTCTCATCAGCCTTCACAGACTTAATTCTCTTCGTTCGTGCGTTCATTCTTTCATTCTTTTAATATTTCTTGATTGCCTCCTGTGTAACAGGCAGTGTACTAGCTCAGTATCTAGATAATAGAGGATCAGATAAAGAAACAATTACAGAAATTAACCTGAGTGTAATTCTTTGTGATAAGTGTCCTGATGAGGTAGTATGGTATGAGATTACACAGAAGAGGTACCTGACTCCGCTTGTGGGGAGCATCGAGAAGACTGGCCATCAGGATGACTTCAGAAGGGATGTACTTAAAGGCTGAGTAGGTGTTAATGAGCAGAGGGTTAGAACATCTCTAATCATGGGGATCACATAGCTTAAATAAAGGGAGTTAGGCAAAACAGAGCCTAATCTCTCAGAGAACTATAGGGAGTTCAGCATAGTGGGAAAGAGTATGGAGAAAAGAAGCTGGAGAAAGCCAGATTAAGTGGGATGCCACCCAACAGGAGTTTTCAGAATCCTTTTGTTTTTTTAACGATTGATTTTACTGAAAGACCAATTATGAGGTTATTACAGTTATCAAGGTGAGAAATGATGGAGGCTGCAGTGAAGGTAGCTATATTAGAAGCAGAGAGTAGGGAATTAATTTGATATATAAGGAAGAAGAATCTGATGAGACTTGATTGGTTTAACTAACATTGAAGAGGAGCTCTCTGTGTGGACCTTTGTGCTCTTTGTATGTGTTATATAGGTGGGTAGTGGGGTAGATTTGAGAGAAAAGATGATAAATTCAGTTTATGATCTCCCCAAACCAATAATAATGTATTCTTGACCCCTTAGTTTAAGAGTTATTTCCAGGGAAAGCTCCTTGGAAGGCCCATCTCTGTTCTGATGACACCCTCAGGGTACCTCCCTGTATTATATCACTTATCACACAGAATTATAGTCATTTGTTTCCTTGTCCATGCCTGCCATTAGACTGTAAGCTCTGTAAGGGCAGGGATAGTGGGACAGTGCCTTTCATTTCATTTCCAGTCATAGTACAGTGCATGTGGTAGGTATATCATTTGTATTATAGTCCAATTGAATTATTAAGAAGGCCACTGTCAGGGAATCGGATGGCACTAAAATTTTTGTACATTCTCAACTTCTCTCTGGTGGTGTGACAGTAACTAATGGGTTGTTGAGAATACAAAAATACTCTTGTTTATTGTTTTCTTAGATAAAAAAAAAAACCTATACTTTTGAAATTGCTACTTTCAAGCCTCTCATTTTGGGAATCCTATATATTACCTCTGTTTATTCTGATTTAACAGTTTCAAAGGGCTCGTTTTCTGTCACTGGATTCCTTCACTAGATGCTGCATTTTCTCTGAAAGATCTCTCTACCAATTAAAAGTGTGGTGTGAAAACAGTACTGGTATAATAAAAACAATGGGTTTCCATTACAAAATGATGGCCTAAACATACCCATTTATCTTTCTATGTTTCTTAATACCATTGCAAAAGAAAAGGCAGACATAAGAAAAAGAACAAATCATAATTGTACAATAGGAAGGCTTTGAACCCAGATTATCTATGTCTGAATCCAGGCTCTAACATTTACCAACTATGTGACTTTGGGCAAGTTTCTTACTCTTTTTTTTTTTTTTTTTTTTAATTTTTGTCTTCAATTTCCTCATCTGTAAAATAAGGATGATGATAGTAGTACCTACCTCATAGGGTTATTGTGAAGATCGAGAGATATTATGTACAAAGCACTTGAGTTTTTACGTTTACCCAGTGTTGAGTTAATCTTAGCTGCTTTCATTTATTATTTTATAATACCAGAAAGTCTAAGGAATTTCAGGGTAATAGAAAGCAGTTGGAATTATATTGATTGAGAAATCAGAACAGAATAAAATGCAACCCAAAATAGGTGCTCCTGCTGCATGCTGGAAGTCAGAGAATTCTTAGTAGGGCCTCTTTCCTGAAACTCCAAGCCCAGCATCAGCAAGTGTGGGAGTTAGGGAGCGAGTACAGGAAAAATGGAACATCAAGGCAAATAATTAGGGGACTTCTGCCAAAACAGTTCCCTTCTCTCTTTTCATATAAAGAGCTCTGGCAACAGCATTCATTCCTAGGATAAAGAAAGCTATGAGGACAGCTCCTCAGGCAGAGTTAGAGGATTTGCTTTGGAGGAGGTTGAGCAGGCAATGTTCCTATGTTATGGACTGGGATTAGAGAGAGAGAGTGGAGATACAAAGCAGAGTTTGGGATGAGGAAGGTGGAATAGGGGCAGGAAAAGAAAGGGAGCTCCATCAAGGTGTGACATGCATTAAAGGACTGTACCACCAAAATACGACCTTTCTTATCTGGCAGTACTAAGGCAAAGCTACTTACCTTTTCTTTACTTCTAAAGGACAACTTGTCTGTCAGTGTACCATTTACCTGCAGAGGCCCACAGTGAGAGAGACTTCCCATTTGGAGGTTTGTAGATAAGAGTAATTCAATTGTTGAGGAAACCATGTCTCTTGCAATTACTAACCAAGTAGTCCTTCATTTATTAATATAAGTGGGTGATCCAGACCCATCAGACATTGGAGGGAGATTAAACTTGAAAGAGTATAACTAAGATGAACAAATGAAATAGCTGACTTGGTGGAAACAGAGATAATGAGGAGGCAGAATGGAACTTTAGGAAGTTCTGATCATAAGAGGTTTCCTCAGAGTCAAGAGTGAATAGGGTCCATAAATAAAAAAACAGCTACTGTGGAGAAAAATGAATGATTAAAGAATTAGTTCTGTGTTGAAGTCTTGATTGCTGACATAAAAATGCAGTTGGAGTGTTAAAAGATAAGTTTAAGACCAATTTTTATGAAAATTAAAAAGAAGAAATATAGAGACCATCATGAAGACCAAAAGAGAAAATACATGAGAGAAATTAATACTTTGAGGATAAATCTAAGTGATCCAGTATCCATTTCATAGAGTTACAGAAGGAAAGATCAGACAGTGGAAGGCAGAAAATAAAGAAATACAGAATGTTTCCCTATACTGAAGAAAGGCTGATTTTTCAAGTATAAAGGGCAGGAAGAACACAAAAACAAAAACATCTAGCTATATATTGCTGACTTCCTTATGATTCCAGAGAAAGAACGTAGTTTACATTTTCTTAATCTTAGACCAAGACTAAGAATCAGACTGGTTTTTAATTTCTCACCGGCAACATGATTTGCTAGATGATAATACCTTCAGTGTTCTGAGAGAAAATTATTTTGAACAGAACTTTGTACCCAGCCTCACTAATGTTTAAGTGGGGTAAAAATAAATGAGAACTCTGGAAGTTTACATATTCTTTTTGATAAAATTACGTTGAAGAGATACTCTCAGTAAAATGAAAAATCCAAGAAAGAAGAAGGTTGGGATATAGGAAGCAACAGTGTGCAAAGAAACCAGTAAAACGTAGCGTTGCATCCAAACAATTAAACTTGAAGCTGAGTTTAATTATTTAAGAAAAGATGTATGAAAATACAGAAGAATAATATTGATGTGTGTATGTATGTGTGTATGTTTTATATATACATAACATTCTATAAAAATACAGAATAATATAAATACAAATGTGTGTATGTGTGTGTATATTTATATGTTTGTATAAATAGATGTAAGTAACATTCTATAACATCTCAGATGATTTAAACAAATTGGGGGTAAGGAGACAGTAAAATTGCTCAAGATCATCTGACTTTTTGTTTTAGAATTTATGGGTGTAATATGGGCTTATTAAAATTCAAATAACTTGGAAATACATAAAAATGAAGGTCCTTATCTCAAGCATATATAACAAGTTTGAACAGATTAGTAAGAAAAAGACAGATATCTCAGTAGAAGAATGTATTGAAGGCTTGAGCAGGCATTTCTCAAAAAAAAAAAAAAAAATCCAGTTAGCCAATAAACAGGAAAAGGTGCTCAATCTCATTAGTAATGAGACAAATGCCTATTAAAACCACAATGGAATAGGTCTACAAACTGATAGGAATTGGTAAATTAAAAAGACTGACAATACCAATAATAAGTATTTTGTAAACAGTTTGGCTTTATCTAGCAAAGGTAAAGATTTCCATATATTGTGACTCAGAAACATTTCTAGGTTTACAGCCAACAAATGTGGGTCCCTGTGCACCTGAAGACATGTATAAAAATGTTTATAGCAGCATTAAGCGTCACTAATTTGAAACAACCCAAATGTCCATTCATGCGACATAGAGTGGATAAATCGTGGTATATATTCATACAAAGAAATACTATTTGACAACAGAAATAAACAGACTCCTTCACCTTGAACAACATGATTGAATCTCAGAAACATAACTATGAATGAAAGAGCCCAGAAAGAATACATACTGTATCATTCTACTAATATCTACTTCAAAACTAGGCCAAAATAAACAATACTGTTTAGGGATGCATACTTAGGTATAATAGAGCTATTAAAAGAAAGTAAATTTTATGGTTACCATAAAAATAGGAAATAAATTTCCTCTAGAAGTGAAGGAGGTAGGATGGAGAGAGTTGTGACCTTTTGGGGGCATCTTAGTGCTGGTAGTGTTCAGTATTTTAACCTGAGTGATGACTACCTTTGATAATTTATTAAGCTATGCATTTATAGTTACATGTGTTCCTGCACATGTGTTATATTTCACAATAAAAGAGGTTAAATTTAAAAAAGCAAAGGTCCTGCTTCACATCTTTACTCTTCACCTTATTCCCTTCTTCAGAAGTAATCACTGTTAATAGCCAAGTTTCTTTCCTTATGTGGTTTCTTCTTCTTCTTCTTCTTCTTCTTCTTTTTTTTTTTTTTTTTTTTTTTTTTTTTTTTTTTGAGAAAGAATATGTGCTTGAGCTTGGTGGGGGAGATGTGGAGGAGTAGAAGAGAAAAAAATCTTAACCAGTCGCTACAATGAGCCTGGCTGATTTTCACGACTCTGAGCCAAAATTACCAGTTGGTTGCTTAACCAACTGAGCCACCCAGGTGCCCCTGTATGTGGTTTATTCTTAATATTGTTAGGAAGACAAAAGTTTTAAGATTTATTTATTTGAGAGAGAGAAAGAGAAGGTGCTTGTGTGTGCGAACAGTGAAGGGCCAGAGGGAGAGGGAGAGAAAATCCTCAGGTGGACTCCCTGCTGAGTGAGGAGCTCAGAAGGACCCTGAAATCATGACCTGAGCTGGAATCAAGAGTAGGCTGCTTAACTGAGCCACTCAGGTGCCACAAGTTTATGGATTTTAAAAATATATATTTTGAGGTAATAGGATGTAGAGTTTTAGGAGAAAAGGAAGGAAAAATAAGAAAGCTTAATCATTTCAATAAAATCAGAAAAGTGGAAAAACCAGTAAGATTTTCTTGATATCAAAAAAAGCATTTTAAAAAAAAGCATTTAATAAAATTTGATACTCAGTGTGTTCATTTTGTTAAAATGCATCAAGCTCTTATTTGCAATTTTCTGTATATTACATTTCAATAAAAATTTTATTAAAAACCATACCCATTCCAGGAAGGAACAAATATGCAAGCATCCAAGAATAAAGGAAAATTTATTTTATTGAAAGGCTATCTATAAGAAACCAATTGCAAATATTGTATATAAAATGGTGAAACATTATCAATATCCTCATTAAAGTAAAAATTAGACAAAAATGCTATCATCTCCACTCTTCAACCTTGTTCTGGAGGTTTCAGCCAATACCAAAGAAGACAAGGGAAAAAATAAAAGATACATACATATATTGGAAAGAAAGGGCTGAATGTTGTCATTAATAACATGTACATTATTGTCTACTATAAAATTTGAGATAATTAATGATAACTAATACCAGAGTTCAGACAGTTGGCTGGATAAAATTTGAACTTGCAAAGATAAATTACTTCCTATATATTAACAACTCAAGTAGAAAATAAAAGAAATAATCCATTCACCATTGTGTGGAAAATTATAAAGTACTTAGAAATAAAGAACAAGAAGAAAACAATAAAACTATACTGATGGTTATCAAAAAAGATGAGGTTGGGATCCCTGGGTGGCGCAGCGGTTTGGCGCCTGCCTTTGGCCCAGGGCGCGATCCTGGAGACCCGGGATCGAATCCCACATCAGGCTCCTGGAGCGTGGAGCCTGCTTCTCCCTCTGTCTGTGTCTCTGCCTCTCTCTCTCTGTATGACTATCATAAATAAATTAAAAAATTAAAAAAAAAAGATGAGGTTAAGTGACTAGAGATTATGTTCCTTTATGACATAATTTCAAACTCAACAAAGAAGCTATAAGCATGGTAAAAAAAAATTCTATACCTTTCCCCAAATGTTAACATTTGATCACATTTGTTTGATCCTGATCCCTCTCTTTTCCTCTCCCCGTTCACCCCCTTTATATATATATATATATATATATATATAAAACACATGTATACATATGCACATGCACATTGGTTTTGTTTGAACCATTTGAGGGTAAGCTACAGACATGATGCCCCGTTACCCCTAAATACTTTAGTGTCTCTTCCTGGGAAACAGATACTCTCTTTGGCCGCAAAGCTAGTACACAAAATAGGGTATTAACACTATAAATTACCATTAGTGGTATGGATAAAATTACCACTAGTATCTAACTTACAGACTTTCCTTTCAGATTTTGCCAATTGGTCCAACATCCTTTGTAGTAAAAGAAAATCCCAAATTATGTGTTGTATCCAGTTCTCGTATCTTTAGCTTTGCATTGAAATTTTTTAACATTATAGACCAGTTATATTGTGGAATACCCCTTATGAAGTTTGGATTTGTCTCAAGTTTTTTCATGATTGCATTCACCTTATGCTTTTTGGTAGGAATACCCTGAAGTCATTTTTTTTTTTTTCTTTTAGAGCACGAAAGAGTGAGCCAGGAGGGGCCAAGGGAGAAGGAGAGTGAGAATTTTAAGTAGGCTCTGTACCCAGTGTGGAGCCCCATGCGAGGCTCAATCTCATGACCCTGAGAGCATGACCTGAGCCAAAATCAAAGAGTCAGACGCTTAACTGACTGAGCCACCCAGGTGTCCCCACCCGGAAGTAATATTGTGTTTGTTTCCATTGCAGTGGTGTTGATTTGTCCAATTATGATGATGTTAACGTTGATTGCCTGGATAAAATGGTGTCTTATACCAAGGGACTTTTTATAGGGCCTTTTTTTTATTTTTTAAACAGATTGATTCCAAAATTCATCGCAAGAGTAAATGGAGAAAAACAGCCAAGAAGTTTTTGAAAAAGTAACACAAAGGGGAATTTGTTCTACTAGATGTTGACAGATACCTCAAAGCTATCATAATTGAAACAGTGTAATAATGGTATAGCAGTTGATAAATATACAGCACAACTGACAGAACTGAATAGAGCCCAGAAGCCATTGATGATATGTAACTAGGTACAGTGTAACAGCTATCTCAAGTATGCTGTGCTCAGTGCTTAAGATTAACAACGACAACACCAGAGCCTGTCAAAGCAAATTTATTTTATTGCTGCTATCTTAGACATTAAGATTACTCTGCCCTGAGAAGCCAAATCTTACATATGCATCTCATACAGGGTGTGGAGTTCCTTTGGTAGGAAATGCTTACATAACTGTAATAGTGCATACTGATATGAATGGATTGCTTTTGCCTGAGCAGCTTGGACTCTGGGAGTAGTAAAAAGGTCTGCTTGCTGGCCAGGAGCAGGAGCCAGCTGGCTCAGTCTTCCTTGGCTTTCCTGTCCAGGCTTCCAGGTGTACAACAGAAGACCTGTCTTCTCCAGTAGAGGTAATGGAAAGCTTTATATTTGGGGAAAAAAAAAAGTGGCCAGTTTATTGAAACTGAGTATATCCTTTAGGCTATTTGATATTTACAACTAGCTAATACTTTTAGCAATAAAGGCTTTTACTTTTTTAAAATGGCCTCCCCACAAATTTTTAATAGATCATTTAGAGGTGGATTCATCCTGTTAGTAGACTTCTTAAGCAATAAATGTTATGCTATTTTATTTGTAAGCTTTTGTATTTAAGATTCTGTGGTATTGCTTTATACTGACTGCTTTTCTTTCTTTTTTTCTTTCTTTCTTTCTTTCTTTTATTTATTTATTTATTTATTTATTTATTTATTTATTTACTTACTTAAGAGAGAGAGAGAGAGAGAGATTCCCAAGCAGACTCTGTGCTGAGCACAGAGCCGGTCACAGGGCTTGAGCTCACAAACCCTAAGATCAGGACCTGAGCTGAAACCAAGAGTTGGACTGCACTACCCAACTGCACTACCCAGGCACTCTGATTGTGTGTTTTCTTAAAGAGTAATGGATTTTGTGTCCAATTTTGTGATTAGACCTGGATATTGGGATTTTCCCAAATATCAATTTAGTATGTGAGAACAGTGACATTTCAACTCAGTATAGTGTTTGCCTGCCAATCCATTTTGGGGGGAAGATTCAAGCCCTACCTCCTGTAATACACAAAATAAGTTCTGGGTTCTGAGTATAAAAATCAAAACTATAAAATTGCTAGAAGTAAATGAAAATATTTTTATAATTCTTTTTTTTATTTTTATAATTCTATGATTCAGAGATAAATGAGATAGAAAGCAGTCTTTTTCTTGTCTTTCTTTTGTTTGTTTTTTTTTCCAAAGGAACTTTTATTAAAAGATTGAGAGATTGGGGCAGCCCCCGTGGCACAGTGGCTTAGCGCCGCCTGCAGCCCAGGGCGTGATCCTGGAGACCCTGGATCGAGTCCCACGTCAGGCTCTCTGCATGGAGCCTGCTTCTCCCTCTGCCTGTGTCTCTGCCTCTCTCTCTCTCTCTCTCTGCATCTCTATGAATAAATAAAAAAATAAAAATCTTAAAAAAAAAAGATTGAGAGATTCAGTTATATGGAAACTTCCATACATTAAAAGATGCCATAAACAAAAGACAAGCTGCAAGCTGGACGAAAGAAATACAATAAATAAATAATTTCCACAAATCTGTGAGATAACCCAGTAGATGGAAAAGTAGGAAAGGGATATGATTGTGCAGTTCCCCAAAGAAGAAATATAAATGGGCTGATAAACATGTGAACTAGTAAAAATCAGGGAAGTACCAATTATCTGAGACCACTTTGCACCCTTACCGATGGGCACAAATGAAAAAGGTTGAAGAGGAGTGAAGAAATAGGCACTTCCAGAAAGCATTGCTGGGAATATAAATTGTTGCGGTCTTTTTGGAAAGCAATATGGCTCTATCACATTGTATTTTTTTTTTAATTTTTATTTATTTATGATAGTCACAGAGAGAGAGAGAGGCAGAGACATAGGCAGAGGGAGAAGCAGGCTCCATGCACTGGGAGCCCGACGTGGGATTCGATCCCGGGTCTCCAGGATCGCGCCCTGGGCCAAAGGCAGGCGCCAAACCGCTGCGCCACCCAGGGATCCCTCACATTGTATTTATAACAATTTAAAGCGTATTTTCCTTTAACCCAAAGAACTTACACATTGGTATATGAACGTATGTAATGGAAGCTTTGTTGTAATGTTGTGATGGTGAAAACATTGGTAGCAACCTAATCATCTGTCACCTTACGTTGGACAGCTAGCTTCTTTATTTGGTCTAGAAACTAAAGCCCATTTTCCTGGTTACCGTACTTTCTGCTTTTGCCCTGGGGTAAAGAGCAAGTGTTCGTGACAAGGTGAGCACATGTAAGAGAAAATGGCTCAAACATTGTAGGTACATGCTCCCTTAGCTGGATGTTACCTTCTGGATACTGGAAGTCCACCTCTGCATACAAGTTCAGTTTTAATTTTTGACTTTTTAACATTTTACTTTTTTATATTTTCTAGTGGAAGTTCCTGAATCAGGTAATCTAATTCTCTGGGTGATTTTATTAGTGGCAAGTCATTTTTAGTAAAGTAGGATTTGCACATGGAGAATTTGGGGAATTCCTAGTGGAAGTTCCTGAATCAGGTAATCTAATTCTCTGGGTGATTTTATTAGTGGCAAGTCATTTTTAGGAAAGTAGGATTTGCACATGGAGAATTTGGGGAATTCCTAGTGGAAGTTCCTGAATCAGGTAATCTAATTCTCTGGGTGATTTTATTAGTGGCAAGTCATTTTTAGGAAAGTAGGATTTGCACATGGAGAATTTGGGGGAGGATTCAGATAACTATCTAACAATCTAAAACCCAATTTTATTTTGGTCAAGGCTGATGAGCCTGTGCTATATCCCACATAATGAAAATCAATGCTTAGTCTCCATGGCATTAGCCCTGACAAATTCCCATGATTTATTTAAAATAAAATTTGACTTTCTGATACGTTAGTCACTCTTGGGCTATAAATATGTACAAAGAAATCTCTAGTTACTTACTAAAGAGAAAAAAGTGTTACCTCTTTACTCCCAGCTATCAGACTTCTTGACAGCATGTTTAATATTTATCAAACATTGATCAGATGCTCTTTACCCAGCAATTTAATTTGCATAGATAATGAAATTACTTACAAAAGCCAACAATTGAGTTAGACCAGCTCTGTTCAATAGAAATGTTTTAAAAATTTCTGGTAGTCACATTAAAAGAGTAAAAGACAGATGGCATTAATTTTAATACTTTTAGTTAACTCAGGACATCAAAAATATCATTTCAACATATTTTATATGAAAATTAGTAATTTTATATTCATTTTTGGATACTAAGTTATTGAAATCCAGTGGGTATTTACATTGAAAGCATATCTCTGTTTGGACCATCCTCATTTCAAATGCTCAACATTAACATACTCAGGACTAGAGTATAATAAGCTCTAGAGGACAAAAATGGTAGTGGTCCACTGTATCCCCAGCACCTTACACAGTACCTGGTACATAGCAAGTATACACTAATATTTTTGGCTTAATTAATGAATCAGTGAGTAGATAAATATAAAACCATCTTTTCACTAACTCCTCAACCTTTTTTTTAACTCCTCAACCTTTAATCTAAGTTAACATTTGTCACAAAAATAGTTGTCAACTTATAATGGAATATCTGCTATACAGCCACTGAGAGAAAATCCTAGAATATATTGTATGTCTTTTCATATTTGTCGAAAAGCAATTTAAAAAAATTATCTGTTTATTCCAGGTGGTAAAGCAAATGACATTTTAGAGATTCTTAGAGTTCCCATCTATTGACCACAGCAACTCTGTTATGTTTTTTTCTTTAAATTTGCCTCCCTGATTTTTAGAAGCATTTCTGCTTTGAGAAGACTATTGCACAATTCCATCCCCTGCCCTGGAAATCCTATATCTCTTAAGTTCATTGAGAGCTATATACTGTTTTGATCATCCCTGTCACTGTGTACTTTGACCTGAAAACTGATTTCACTAAATCAGTGAGGCTCTTAGTGTCTTTTTTATAACTCCAACTGTTTCAGGTGTTGTGGGTAATACAAGGATAATTGTTATATATGCTCTTTGCCCTTGAGGAGCTTATAACCTATTTGGAGAAGAAAACAAATGTTAACAAAATGAGTAGAGAAAAACTAGATTTGTAAATTTTTGTTTAGTTTTTTTTTTGTGTGCCTTAGGCTTGCTGCTAGGAAGGTGAATGAATGCAACTACATTCCTCTTTCTTCAAATAGCTCACAGATACTTGGAAAGATTCCAAATAAACCAATAAACATTTTAATAGAAATATGAAAAATCTGTGAGTTACAAGAATAATATCCCCTTATACAGATGAGGAAGCTGAGACGCAGTGAGGGTCAGTGACTTGCTCAAGGTAGCAGTTAGAAAAAACCTGGATTCAAATCTAGATATTTGTAGGAGCCTTTGCTTTATCTTCCACACCACACTTTCTGTGTTTCAAGATTCCTAGAAAGAGAAATTGAGTTTTTTAGTTGAGGTAAATCACAGCTCATGAGTAAATTTTCTAACTGTAGTTTGCCTAATACTATATTCATGTATTTACATAGTTACGGTGTAATAATCCTATTGTGTGTATTTGAATTGCAGGGTACTGAACCATAAAGGCCCTAGGTTTTTTTTTTTTTTTAAGACTTTATTTATTTATTCATGAGAGACACACGAGAGAGGCAGAGACACAGGCAGAGGGAGAACCAGGCCCCATGCAGGGACTCCAGGATCACACCCTGGGCCTAAGGCGGTGCCAAACTGCTGAGCCACTCAGGGATCCCCCGCCCTAGGGTTTTATTGACAAGAAAGCTGTAAGGGCTTGACTCAGAGGCATTTCCACAAGTAGGCATTGAAGGGTAGGGGACCAGGCCAAGGGCTAAGGGAAGAACGTGGCTTTCCAAGCAGAGAGACAAACTAAAGCAGGAGTGTGAGAGATCAAGACAAACTTAGGTCATGAGAGGCTCAAAATAACAGACTGAGGACTCTGTACTTGAGCAGGAAGGAGCCAGCAGAAATTCTCAGGCAGGACTGACAGGAGTTGAGGGATTCAGTGATCATGTTTCATTTGTTTTTTAGTTTCTCTAAGTCTGTGTGACTTCTTTTTAGTTCTTATTGGAAATTATACCCTAGGAAGTGGTATTTTGATTAAGAGAATTTATAAAGCCTATGTTAGGTTGGTAATAAGTATTTATTTATATAACAGATGTTTGTTAGGTGTCCAGCATCGTCCTAAATATTAATTAACGTTATACTAGTATCTATTCCTAATATAAGAAAGTAGCTAAGTCTAGGGTACCAGACAACAAGAGACAACAATAGTAGCTTCTTATTCCATCCAGTATGGACTTAAGCATCCTTGGTTCTATAGCTATGTAAGAGTTTGTGTAGGCTGGTATAAAAAATTGTAAGGATAATAGAAATAACATAACATTTTAGGACTTTTTACTCTAAAATAACCTTGAAGTAATTTTTGGTGAATTAGTTGATGTAATTTAAACTTCAGAAAGCTTTTAAATATAAATTGTAGCTTTTCTTAGTAAAGCTCTTAATAGAATGAAAGATGCTCTTTGAGATAACTATAAGGATATTTTTTGTTAACTGCCATAATGTCTGGAGTGGTATTTAAATTCTAAATTTTGCTATAACTTTGAAAGCTAGTTTTCTTTTTTTAAGTGTTTAATTATATATTGTGGACAAATCATAGGTTTTATGTGTGTGTATTTTAATTTATACATGACTCATTCACATTTGTGATTATATTTATGTAGTACTCTAATATTTTCAGTTTAATTTAGTTGGCCTGTGTTTTTGTTCTCCTCTAAGGAAATTAGAAAATTTGCCCTGTTAGCTTTTGGCTTATTAAACCCCTCCTCCTTCTTTTCTTGAAAATTTCAAGTTGTCAGCCATTCTCTTGAGTTTATAATGCTATTTTACCTCCCTTGGAAAAAAATTTTTTACAGTTACCAAATCTGAAAATAGTCATATGAAATAGAAATGGAGGCTAGCTCCTTAAAATCTTAAGTAGTGTGTGTGAATGTAAAAAATAACCTAAGCAAATAAAAAGTAAATCCATGTTATAAATCTTCCCTGATTCCCTTTTAAAGCTAAAATGATTGTGACCAAATTTTGTTTGTGCTTTTAATCTGCTTGGCCATCTGTGGAAAACTGTCTTCTTCTCTCGTAGGCCACAGACCTCCACCAGCACGAAGTGGACATCGTTGTGTGGCAGATAATACCAACCTCTATGTGTTTGGAGGTTATAACCCAGATTATGATGAATCTGGAGGGCCAGATAATGAAGACTATCCTCTCTTCAGGGAGCTTTGGAGGTATCATTTTGCTACAGGAGTATGGCACCAGATGGGCACAGATGGCTACATGCCCCGGGAACTGGCATCTATGTCACGTGAGTGCAAGAGTTCTGAACTTTTGACTTTATGAAATGTCTGTGAGGTTGGTTCAAGGTCACATGTTTCTTGTCAATAACTTGTAATACAACTATAATATGATTAAACTCTGTTAAGGGATGGACTTTTTACTATGGTAATAATATAGCATGGTGATTCAGAATCACTTGGGAGTTGGCTAGTCCTGAGTTGGAATCTAGCTGTTTGCCATTTACTTGCTTGATGACTTCTAGGTTCAAGCTCCTTACCTGTAAAATGGAATTAATAATATCTCATAGGGTTCAGGATATAAAGTATCACATATATGTAGGCAAAATGTAGTCAAGGATCAACTGAGGGGGGGCTTATTATGACAATAATAGCATTTGAACAAAGTACTGCACGTGTAGTGTCTGTTTACCCCACAACATCTCTGTGATGCACACATTAGAATTATTGCCATTGTACAAATGAGAAACGAAGGCTAAAGAGAGGCCCTGCAACAGTGGCTAAGAGTGCAGGCTCTGGAGCCAGAATGCCTGCTTGAATCCTATCTTGGCAAGGTTCTTTTTGGGAAACCTTCAACAAGTATTTAAAACACTCTCCACTTCATCTCATCTTCTGTAAACGCGGAGAAGATAGTATTAGTTCTTACTTCATAGGGTTGTTGCGAAGATTAATTTGGAAAGATTGAATAACTTTCCTGAGGTCGCCTGAGAATTAAAACCTAGCTCTTGCTGGCTCCAGAGCCCATGCTGACTCTTACACTCTATCAGCTGAAGAGCTGAATCTTAAAAATGCCATTGAAATAATACAGTAGCACGATTTGGGGAGTATTTGTCATTAGAGAAAGAATGTGTGTGTGTGTGTGTGTGTGTGTGTGTGTGTGTGTGTGTGTGCAAGAACACCAAAGTTACCAGCAGGATATTGGTGTTTCTTTTTATCTGGTGGAAGATTAAGATGATAGAAACATAATTTAAAATGTAGAGATCATTCATTCCCCTGACAAAAAACAGAGTGATCCTCTTATCCCTTCATCCAGAGTCCTGCTGGGTCTTTGCTGAGGCAAAGATGATACTTCATTCTCCTCTGCTTTGCCACGTACTTGAACTGTCTTCGGTGGCACTGGTGTACCGCAGTTCATATCATTCAGCATTGTTAGGCACAGTGTCTCATGAGCTCCAAAAATACGAGCTGGATACATGTCCCATACTAACAATGAGCCAGCTGTTTTATATAGTTCACATAGAATGTGAATGAATCCTTTTTCTGCAGAACTTTATAGTAGCTAGATGTCAGTGGTTTGAGCTATCTTCTAGGAACATTTTTGTAGTGTCTCAGTAATTCTGGGTCCCTGTGGAAACATACTGCAGGTAGCCAGTATATAAATGGAATCTGTGTGTCTCCTTCCCCAGTTGTGCTGCATGGAAACAACCTGTTGGTATTTGGAGGTACAGGCATCCCGTTTGGTGAGAGCAATGGCAATGACGTCCACGTGTGTAACGTGAAGTATAAGAGATGGGCTTTACTCAGCTGTCGGGGGAAGAAACCCAGTCGTATATATGGACAGGTACTAATCCATGGCCAATCATGGTGGTTGTATTTGTGCAGATTTTTCTAGTTCTGGGGACAATGTCAAAATATTTGTTACCACTTTTTTTTTAAGAGTATGAATTCACAGTTTAATATTTGATTTTTCAGTTCATTTTTAAAAAAGATTTTATTTATTTGAGACAAGAGAGAAAGCATAAGTCGAAGGGCAAAGAGAGAGGGAGAAGCAGACTCCCCACTGAGTAGGAAGCCCGACAGGGGGCTCAATCCCAGGATCCTGGGATCACAACCTGAGCTGAAGGCAGATGCTTAACCAACTGAGCCACCCAGGTGCCCCCACCCTAGTTATTTTTTTTTTTTAAGTTTTATTTATTAGAGAAAGAGTATATGCACATGAGTAGGGGGGAGGGTAGCGGGAGAGAGAATCCTCCAGGAGACTCCCCACTGAACACGGAGCCCCATACAGGGCTTGATGTCATGACCTTGAGATCATTATCTGAGCCCAAACCAAGAGTCAGGCACTCAACTGACTAAGCTACCAAGGCACCCCCTGATTTTTCAGTTCTAATGTGAAGTTGTAATTTGCAAATCTGGTTGCTCACCTCCTTTCCTTTTTTTCCTTACTCTGTTTTCTAATCCAATTTGGGATCATGATCTAAATCTATACAGATACCCCTCTGCCTATGTCTCTGCCATTCTCTCTCTCTCTGTGACTATCATAAAATAAATTAAAAAAAAAAAAAAAAAAAGGGATCCCTGGGTGGCGCAGTGGTTTGGCGCCTGCCTTTGGCCCAGGGCGCGATCCTGGAGACCCGGGATCGAATCCCACGTCGGGCTCCCGGTGCATGGAGCCTGCTTCTCCCTCTGCCTATGTCTCTGCCATTCTCTCTCTCTCTGTGACTATCATAAAATAAATTAAAAAAAAAAAAATAAATCTATACAGAAGGAGTACCTGGGTGGCTCAGTGGTTGAGTGTCTAGATGCCTTTGGCTCAGATTGTGATCCCAGGGTCCTGGGATCGAGTCCTGCATTGGGCTCACCATAGGGAGCCTGCTTTTCCCTCTGCCTATGTCTCTGCCTCTCTCTGTATCTCTCATGAATAAATAAATAAAATCTTAAAAAAATAAAAATAAATCTATACAGAAGTATTTTTAAATGTCAGGACCCACTTCACCTCCACTCTCACCCCCAGTAGAGATTGGGCTCTACATACGATCTGGGTGCTATCATCTCTAGAACTATATGATTTTTTTGGAGAGCTTTCTAACCTAAGTAATAGAGTAGATGATCTCTGCACTTGGAAAGAGACTTTTATATAGACTAATCTGAGCTAAAATGCAGATTATGTGGAGATTAGTTTCTAGTTAGGTTCAAGTGGTTCAAACCTTAAGTTTGAAAAGTTATATCCAAAAAGCTAGAGAACAACCCACTAACATCAGAGACCCTTTGAGAGTAATGGGCTAAGCTTAAAACAACGTTAGCTTCTTTTTCAACTGGCCAACATTAGTACTGATAAATACCTTCTGAGCTATGTGTAGAGGTACATAGTGGATAACTCAGTATTCCACTAGAGAAGACATTAAAACTCTGGAAAAATGACCATAACAAAAGCTGAATTTATGCTGAAGGGAGTCTGGTGGAAAATGTGAAGTCTTTAGGACTGCCAACTCTAGACAGTATATTTTACTTAAGGGCTTCTGGTGGCTTATTTTCTTATCTGCTTCTTCTTCCTGAGAGCTTTTTTTTTCACACTGCTGAGAAAGAGAAGCAGCTTTGCATGGAAATGCTCATGTCCATGATGTATACATTCTTTGGTTTGCTTGGACCCATAAGGAATATCCAACCCTCTTGCCTATTTAGGTAGAACTGCTTTCCAGTTGAGCAAAGCTTTACTTTCCTTTTTTCTCTCTTTTTTTTTAAGATTTATTTACCTTTATTTGGTTTTTAGATTGAAAGAGAGAGAGTGCATGCATGTGAGGGGAAGGGGCAGAGGGAGAGGGAGAAACAGGCTTTCCCACTGAGCAGGGAGTCCAATGTGGGACTCAGTCCCAGGATCCTGAGATCATGACCTGAGCCAAAGACAGACACTTAGCCAGCTGAGCTACTCAGGCACCCAGGGAGAGAGTCTGAAGTAGACTCCATGCAGAGTAGCCCGATGCGGGGCTCGATCTCACGTCCCTGAGACCATGACCTCAGCCAAAGGCAAGAGTCGGACACTCAACTGACTGTACCGCCCAGGCACCCCAAAGCTTTACCTTTCTAAAAATGATTTCTGGGTTTTCTAAAATCTTTAATCATTTATTTATTTGTTTATTTTAAAATATATTTTTTAAAGGTTTTGTTTTTTATTCATTTATTTGAGAGAAAGAGTGTGGGGGGAAGAGCAGGGGAGAGGGACAAGCAGACTCCCCTCTGAGCAGAGAGTACAGTGCAGGGCTTGATCCCACTACTGTGACAAAACCTGAGCCAAAATCAAAAGTTGGATGTTCAACCAACTGAGCCACCTAAGTGCCTAAAATCTTTAATCTTTTAAAAATCTGATCTTTTAGAAGGTTAAAAAGTACAAGAGAATTTCATGAAGTCTGATTTTGGGGTATTTTATAAGTTTATATTCTTTAACCAAGTGTTAATGAGTCAGTGGTTTTCACTTTTCCTTGATATCCAGGCCATGGCGATCATCAATGGCTCCCTTTATGTTTTTGGAGGGACAACTGGCTATATTTACAGCACAGATCTGCATAAATTAGATCTCAATACCAGAGAGTGGACACAACTGAAACCAAACAACCTATCCTGTGATCTGCCAGAAGAGAGGTGAGGTTCTAGGATCAAAGCATATTTATTCTTTCTTGCTAAGATTTGACTTTTTTCAGAATATTGGTAATACAATTTAAAGAAAACTCTTATAGTTTGGTTAAAATAGCCAACTAGCTGGTAGATCCCAGTTCAGCATTCAAGAAAGGTCTTCTAGTTACAGAATGATTCTTCTCCCTTAACTATAGTTTTTTTCTCATACTATTTCTTTTTATATCTAATTTTTATGCCTTAGGAAGATAGTAACACTTTGAAAAATAAACCAAGGGTAGCAAATGTAATTAAGTATCATATTGCAGACAAAACAATTACTTTCTAGTTACTTTTTGATTTTCCTTCTTAACTTGCATATTGGGATTCTTTGGCTCATTTGCTCTCAGCTGTACACCCAGAGTGCCTGTGGCACTCAATTACCATAGTGGTACTCAATGAATATTGATCAGATGGATGGATGGGTGGGTGGGTGGATGGGAGGAAGGACATTCATTTTAAGTGCCCTGTTAGGCACGCAAACATCTCTTGGTGCTTCTAGGTGCCTTCTGGGAGCAGTCCTCAGGCCTTCCATTTTTCTTTCCTAATAGAGGAATTACTACCTCTTAGAATTTAACTCTGTGAAATACTTAAATTTTTCCCCTCCGGTTTAAAAGCAAAGATAGTAAACATTTTTTATTCACTTGGTTTAGATGAATCCAGTTCCCTCTTTGTTTCCTTTAAACAAAATGACATGTAGGTGCTAAGGAAAACTTTATTGTAGTATGTCAGTGGGCTGATGATTGCAGAGCTTCTGTGTGAAGACTTGGGAGGTGGGCTGCTACTAGTATAATTTTGATGTAATTTATTTTATCAGCACCAGGGCCTTCAGGGGAAGGAGGAAATAGATTAAGTTTTCAAAGCATTTTCACATGGTTGCCTTCTTGAATCATTTTATGGACATATTATAAATTGTTTCAGCTTCTAGCTAGACTGCTTGGATAAAAGTTCTGGTAGGTGTTTCATATTATATTCTCAGTTCTATGTAACAATCTTTCTGATATCTTTGTATCTGTTAAATAAGTAACTTAATTTGAAAGCCCATAGTCTAGGGTTTCTAATGAAATGTACAACAGATCACTTTTTAAAAATTCTGTAGTAATTTCCTCCCTTATACAAAGTTACCACAAAAAGATGATAGAAAATCTGGAAAATACAAATAAGCAAAATAAATAAAATAAAAAACAAAACCTAAAACCTAAATCTAGAGATAAACAGGGTTAATATTTGGGATGTATCTCTGTAGTCATTTTCTATGCATATTTGGGTATCTGTACGTTTTTAATGGATTATAGCCTATCTGCTCCTACATAACTTTTTCTTCAGTTAATGACATGAAAAGAAGTTCTCAGTGTATTAACCGTCCTCTCTGCCTACATTCTTATGGGTTGCACACTAATCCATTTTACATATGTTCTATAATTCATTTAACCAATTCACTATTGTTAAATACTTAGGTTATTCCTAATAATTTATTACTATGAATAATTATCCAATAAAAAGCCTGTGGCTAAATCTTAGGTAAATCACTTTTCACTTAATTATAAATGGATTTTATGTATGTTTTCAGATACAGACATGAAATTGCACACGATGGGCAGAGGATTTACATCTTGGGAGGTGGTACTTCCTGGACAGCTTATTCCTTAAACAAGGTATATTTGAAAATAATAATAATAATAATAATAGAGAAAAGGATAGAGAGAGGCATGTTTCATACATGCAAGATAATTCTGTTACTGTAGATAGCTGAATTTTTGAACAGGTTCTTTGTTAACACCTATTTTGTGTTCCATGTTCTTTATAACATATGGCCACACTCTGTGCCCCTGATATGCATTCCAGCTAACCATTGTATTGATCACACACGAAAATATATGAAAATCATCCCTGGCATAAACTGGATGAGGAAAGTGAGAGGAAGATACAGTAGCTCGAATGAAGAAACTAATAAGGACTGGAGCCATGATGCTCAGAATGTGACCTATCATCATCAGTGCTATGTATATAAAAAGAACGGTCACATCTAGGGCTATGCATCTTTAGGAAGCTCTGAAAAGTTTTTATTCATCCATTGCTAAATCCTCATCTCCCAGGAGAAATCTTGATGAGGCTACAGAGCTCCTGGGCTGCTTTGGAATGTTTATTAGTCTTTTTCAAGTTTTGTCAAAACTGTGTTCTCCTATTTTCTTATCAACACTTACTTTTTTCTCATATAAAAATGATAAATGTTCATTGTAAAAAATGTGGCAGTTGCAGAATTCCAACTTTTTTTTTCTGTGATTTAAAAAAATTGGAATCCTATATCTGCTTAATTTTCAACTGCTTCATTTAATGTTTTGCTTTCCATTAAAATTAGGGAAGAATGGAGAAAAGCAAAAGAAACGAAGACTTTTCAACCAAGAATACATGTTTAAAAAATCCAGTTTTCAGGCTAGCTAAAATTATTTATGTGTGTGTATCTTCTTTTGTTTTTTTCCCCCCCCCCAAGATCCATGCATACAATCTTGAAACAAACGCATGGGAGGAAATTGCCACAAAACCCCATGAAAAAATAGGTAAATTTAAAATATTGATTCATGTATCTTTAATAAATATATTTTAATTTACTTGTTTTGGAGGAGAAAAATACTTTTATTGAGTTATATGACAAGTAAAATATCTGTTATGCTAGTATTATAAATTATTTTTATTCCTTAGTCCAATTATTATTCTTCCTCTGTAATTGTGCAGAGAGTTTTAATGGGGATTGTTGAGTTTTATGGAAACAGGGAAATGTGGGTGGGTTAGGAAGCAGACACTTGAATCAAGATCTACCTGTCTTTTTGCGGATTAAAAGGCTTGGGAAAGCCACTACACCCCTGCACCTACCATCCCATTTTGTTCCCCTGGCACCAGAGCCATTGTACAGTTATGGTGAGACTCAGATGGCCTTAGTTTAGTGTGAAATAAGGAATGATTGGAAGGACTAGTCAGTTTGCTTAATGCAACAGTGGGGTTGTTTTAAGTGAGCTACTCATAGTATGTCTTTCACCGTGGCACATCAACGTTAGTCTTCGTCTTTCTGTGAATAATTGAATTTCTGTGTTTATGTGTTTGGCAGGTTTTCCTGCAGCCCGAAGATGTCACAGTTGTGTTCAAATAAAAAATGGTAAGGCTTCTAGTTAACTTTATAATTGTATATGCTGAAAGTATCATATATATATGTGTGTGTGTGTGTATATATATATATATATATGTGTGTGTGTGTGTGCCATATATATATGTATATATATGGCATAATTTTGAGAATTGTCTATTTCTTGTAGTTTAAACTTGAAGGGAAATCTGTTAAGTTATGATTTTCTCAGTGGTTTTCATTAAGTACACGAGTAGGGTATTTGGGTTCCTTCAGTTACCAGAGATCTCAAAGATCAGCGATAAATAAGCTTTTATTATACTGCCTGACCTTTTAACACCCCACCCCCAAAAGATAATCTGTGGCTATAAGTGAGTAATACTGATAATCTTGACATGTAATAGTGACCTTGGTGGACATAGTATTAAAATTACAATAACTCCTTCAGAGTGGTGTTTCATAAAGTTTATTCTGTGCTCTATCTGATGCCAAATAGGACTCTTGGCTCATTCTTTGGCCTTATTACAACAGAGGCATTGTATGGCTTCAGAAAGCAGCTGTGGCTACATCATCCAAGTGTGATAAATGACTCCTCTTTGGAAACCCTCCTGTCTTTTAATTCACAGCTTATTTTATAGTTTGGTAAATCACCTTCCATTTTTCCTGGGAGGAAGGTGTGTCTAAATGAGTTTGATAGCCCATATCCTTTCAGCAGTTGAGTTAGGATTTAACTAGGATTATGCTGCCATCTCCAGTACAGAGGCTTTTTATTTTGTTGCTGCTTTCCGGATAAGATGTGTAGATAGTGGGATTGTTCAGCTTTGCTTTGGAACTGAACTTTTCTTGTATCTTAGCCAAAAAAGTTTCCAGTATATTTTATAGTGTAATTAAGTATTGATTTAAACTTGATCTGGACCTAAATTAAGACTTGTATTCATGTGATTCACTGAGGCCAGGCACCACACCAATAGAATTCAGCCTTAGTTTGGGGCATTTAGTTTGAATGTTCACTTAGACTTTGTTACAAGTTGACCAGTTATAGCTATCTAATTTGACAAAACAACAACAACAATTAAAAACCTTTGATTTTTTGGGAAGGTTGAAAGAACGTAAGGAACTGTATAGATAAATAGGACTTCACACTGTCCCCTTTGGCTAAGGAAAGCTTGGAAGAACCACTTATGCCCCCAAACTGAACATTGCAGTGAATATTTCTCGGCAGGTTAAATGTCTACATAAGAGGATGTTTGTACGGGCAGACAAATATCCATCCTTCCTAGGACATTATTTGAAAGAAGAATTTGCAAACTGGTGGCCTGCAGTTATGTTTTGTCTGGCTCATATATGTATTAAAATTGTTTGGATTAGCAAATAACACTTAAAAATTAAAAAAAAAAATTTTAAGATTTTATTTATTTATTCATGAGAGATACACAGAGAGAAAGAGAGGCAGAGACACAGGCAGAGGGAGAAGCAAGCTCCATGCAGGGAGCCCGATGTGGGACTCGATCCCAGGTCTCCAGGATCAGGCCCTGGACTGAAGGCAGGCGCTAAACCGCTGAGCCACCTGGGCTGCCCAAAAAATCAAAATGTTAAAGAAAAAAATCAAAATGTTTCACTTAAAAAAAAAAAATCCAGATTTCCAGCTTCTCTGGAAAAATTGGAAGATCTGGCAGTTGCCGACCTTAAGTTCTACATGGTATTGATCAGCTGGTGCTGCATCACCATCTCCTCCTTTAGAGTGTGTGCACTCCTGTTTGCTTATTTTCCCTGGACCTTGTTCATTCACTTCCTGTGTCTGGTACCTGTAGGTATTTGAAGTTGAGGATCCAGACAGGAAGCCTACTTAGAGGCTTGCATCCCTAGGCCTAGTAAATATCCCAACATAATATCTATACTTTACTGAGGGACAAGACAGCAGCAAGAGGGAACCACCCAGCTAAAGTCCTGTGTGGTAGGGGCACATCTACTGAACTGGTCCCACGGCAGCTAGCCAGGTGATGTACCTCAAAACATGCTGTAGCTGTGATTCTCTTCTTTTGTTTGATCTGGGTCTCTCTTTTCTCAATAGATGTGTTTATTTGTGGGGGCTATAATGGAGAAGTGATCCTGGGAGATATCTGGAAGTTGAATCTGCAGACTTTCCAATGGGTAAAGCTCCCAGCTACCATGCCAGAGCCAGTTTATTTTCACTGTGCAGCTGTTACACCAGTAAGTGTTTATTTTCATATCTTCCTTACATAGTTGCAGGTGATAAGGAAATCTTTTTAGTGATACTAGCAAGAATAAAAGATTTTGAAATTACCAGCCTTGGATTAAGAATATGTTTCTAAAACTTTCTTCAAGAAAAAGCTGGCCCTTCCTCTGAGAAAAGGGGAGAGAAGCCATCATACGCGGTTTAAAAGAGCAGCATAAATGTCAAAGAGAGGCTGCATGTGGAGTTCAGTCCCTGGCCATTACATAAAAGGTGTTTTCTGGGAGGGCAGAATAGCTCTATCCCCACGATGCTTGTTGTCAAAGATCCCATTAGTGTCTCAAAAGCAAAGGCCTTTATTTTCATCTTTGTAGTCCCAGTATTTGGCACAGTGAATACTTAATTTAATGTTAGTTTAATGTTTGTTGAAGTTAAAAAAAAAGAAAGAGAGAGAGAGAGAGAGAGAGAAAGAAAGAGAAAGAAAGAGAAAGAAAGAAAAGGAAGAAAAAAGAAAGAAAAAGAAAGAAAGAAAGAAGAAAGAAAGAAAGAAAGAAAGAAAGAAAGAAAGAAAGAAAGAAAGAAAGAAAGAAAGAAAGAAGAAAGAAAGAAAGAAAGAGAAAGAAGCTAGTTTTCCCCTAGTAACTCATAAATTATTTAAACCCTTCTTGATCTCTGCACTGTGTTGGGATCAGTGAGAAATTCTTCTTTGCTTCACCTCATCTCAATTTGGCCTACTGTATATTTTTTTGCTGAATCTTCAGCCTAGGTATTGATTTCACTCCCATTTGAATTTATCCTCTTTTGACTGCCATTTGTTCGTAGGCTGGTTGCATGTACATTCATGGAGGAGTGGTGAACATCCATGAAAACAAACGGACTGGGTCATTGTTTAAGATCTGGCTGGTGGTACCTAGCCTGCTGGAACTGGCATGGGAGAAGCTGCTTGCGGCCTTCCCTAACCTAGCAAACCTCTCCCGAACACAGCTTCTGCACCTTGGACTCACACAGGGACTCATCGAGCGCTTGAAATGAGGATTTCTGGACTGTTCATTGATACTGGAAATGTTAATTTAAAGAGACTCCTTTATTTATGGGCAGTGTAGAATGTGCTACAAAGAGGATTGGTTACCCTGATCAAGGCCTTATTCAGAAAATACATCAGATGCCTTTCTGTAAATGGGTTTTAAGTTTATGGAAATCTCACTTTCCCTCGTGCTTCTTTCTTTGCTTGTCTCCCCCCCTGCCCCAATACACACACACACACATACTCACATACTCCCTCCTCCTTGATGGATTTGAGGGAAAGTCTGAAGGTACCTTAATAATGTTGTGAATCAAGATAAGATAAAGAATTTTTTAAAGGAACTCTGAAACTATGACCATGTCAGCCAGTGCTCTACAAGTTAAAGCAGCATCACTGACAAAAACAAATAAAATTTAGAAAAATTTAAATCCAGCAACAAGAATAGGAAGTTTCAGGATAGATAAAGAAGGCTAACCTTGAGAATTGTGCAGGTTATGTGCAAACCTAGATGTTTAACTTACTGTTTTTCAAGATGCTTCTAACTGAGTAGCTGGATCTGATGGCAGCACTGGTCAACATCTTGCAGCATAGATACCCAAACCCATCCTTTGATTTTGGAGGAAAGTCAAACGACTCAGCAACTCTTGATCAGTGATTTCTCATTTTTATGGTGCCAGCAATGGTTAGATTTGGCTCGTCATGAGGCTTCTGTGTGTTGTAGTCGTGCTGTTTATTGTTGCTCTTAGAAATTATGGCACCACGAACGTTTCAAATCAAGGAATTTATGGCGGTCAAAGTTCTTCGTTCTGGGCAATTTCAAAATTCTCCTGTGCTCATTGGTTTCAAGTATCTCTTTTGACTTCTTCGTGGGGGGGCTTGTAGACCTAAATATGTGGCAGAAATGCCATGGGACATAAAGTAAGCTTGTGAGAGGCCAGAGAAGAGCAGGGCAGAGTGGGCTTGGGTGCCAGGCTATGAGCCCCACTGGTCATTTTGGCCGCTTCCTTTTCACAACTTTTTTCTTTTTTGACACCGAGCCATGCACCTGCCATTCTCTCAGGCAACAGATTTTATCTCTAGAAAGCCAACTGGCCTTTGATTTTTCCCCTTAGCTTATTGTCTCCTTTTTTGTCTGCTTTTAATGTGCATGGTGCTGTGAGTAATTGTCTAGTTATTGGATAAAAGGTCTTGGGGGGGAGGGGAAGCCACAGGTCATCCTTCCCGAAGAACTAAGTATCATTTTAAAAACTAGCATGAGGAAGGAATGAAACTGAGGATCATTAGTTTTTTGGTGTGAAGTTTTAGTTCTGGTTTGTTTTGTTTTGTATTTTAACTCTAAAAAAGGAGTGACCTGAATTTTCACTTCTTTGCCATCAGGCTGCTAGATAATTGAACAAGTCACTGAGATGTGAGCATTTGGAAGTCCTCAGGTGTACACAAGGTGCTGCAGGCATACAAGAAGGCACAGTGCTGATCATCCCGTTGGTCACCTCACAACAGGAGACTCCAGTGGGAGATTTGGAACACATTTTTCCTTTAAGTGCCTCTTTTCCACTTAGTTTTTAAAGTTAGTCTTCTTTTTTCCTTCATCCCAGAAGGGATCTCTTTAGCTCATGTGTGGATTTAAAATCACCTTTGAGTTAAGGCTAAAAAGTTACCATCCAGTGTGGAGTTCTAGGGAAGAGAAAACTATGGTCCCTAGACTTGGACTCTTAACTTTCATGCCTTATTAGGACGTCCCATTCATGTTGGGTTGAGTTCAAGGAGCCAATAGTCTGCAAGAGTCTTAGAATATCACTACTCTGAGTTTGGATCCTTTTGGGGAAGTGAGGGGTATGGGGCAGAGGCAGGAAAAGGAGCAACTCCTCTAGAGGTCCCACCCCCATCTTGCCATGACCAAGTCTGTTTGACATTTAACCTGTTACCACCCGCTGCTAAGCTTACTCCAGTGAGGAGCTCTCTCCAGAGCAAGTCAGGTTGGGCAGCCCCATGAGTTCAAAACAAAGCTTTGCTGCATGACTCCAGCCCACTCTCTGGATATTTGGTGGAATATATCCAGTTAAATAAGCTGTGCTGTCTAGGGTGGTGAAAGGATTTTTTTAATGGATTTATATAGGGACCAAAGCCTGACTGCTAAGCTTCTGTGCTTATCCTTCCATGCTCCTTGGAAAATAAGCAGGTCTCTATAGCTTTGCTACACTGGAGAGCTAGAAAGAGGGTCTAGGTCAATTCACACTTGCTAGTAAAAAGGGATTTAAGCCTTCTGAGGGCAGTCTTCTCTGAGGTAGACTTTGGAGGCCTGACATCCAAGACCTTGTGTGTGACATTTTTATATTTTATAAAAGTACATATCCTGGGTCTGAAGTGTCTTCTTTTAATATAACACTAGTGAAAGGGATGTAGTGTGACCATCTCTGAGTGCTATAGAACCACACATATGCACATGTTCTGGATGCCAAATGAGTCTGTGTGTATGATGACTTAGATGTAGATGACTAGAATTTTATATAGGGGGTCCCCAGCCATTTAGTATACCTATAACCAGCACCCTGAATTCCTGACAGTTACTTGGTTTAGGAAAGTTTATGCCTGCTGCTTCTCTGCCTCTTTGAGGCACTCCCTGCCATCTTACTGCAGTCCTGTAAATTGAAGTGCAATATATAGAAACACATATGAATATATACAGATATTTATATAGGGTGTAACTATAAAGCAGGTAGACTACTTTTTTTTTTTTTTTTTAATCTGCTTTGGGGAAGCCAGCTCATTCCTTTAGAGTCAACTTATACCAAGGATTTGAGGTATGATCAGCTAGCGTAAGCCAACTCTTGGTCAGTCTGGGTTTTCAAGTCTGTGTTTTCTTACTTCGATTCCTAGAGACTTTATATTCCTTGGGTTTGTTAGAGTTGAGACTTTTCCCCAGTCATCTTTGTACTATCTCATGTGTTCATTGTTCATAACTCCCTACATTTCTTTGCCCACAAAAAAGTCTACCTGTAAGGAATTTCCTAAATGGAGAATTAAAACCTAATATTTAATACTATCAGTTCTCCCATGTACATACTAATTTATCTGTGAACATAATGCTTTATTAAATGAAGACAATGATGCTTTCTTCATTTAATAAAATATTTTCCACATTCTGGAAAAATTTATAAACCAGTATAGAATAGATGGAAATTTTAACTGTTCTTCAGGGGCCAAACTAAAATCCTTTCCACTGGCAGAATTTTTTTCAGGGCCCTAGTGACATGGTGTAAAAATTTGCTCTAAATTATTCATGTCCATTACATAGATTTAAACATATAATAATAAACATTAACATTTCTAAGCAAAAGGTTTATTAACAGTGACCTTTGGTTACCCATTGTAGCAAGGGTAAAGCACATATAATTGAAATTCATAGATAATCAGTGTTTCAACTTTTCTATCAAATAATTGATTCATTTATATTCTTCCTCCCTAGCCCTCTCCCACAAGCACCTCCTTTTCAGTGGAATGGGGCTAATAAGTAGTTAGAAATGAAAAAGAAGAATCACAGAGGGCTAGAAACCAGCAAGCATATAAGCAGCCCTATTAGCTGTAATTGTCAATTTGATGACAGCTGTTGAATACTGAAATTAGGACCCACGGGTGGTAATCCTGAGTTGAGATGTTAACTCTTCACCCCTCTGCTTCCGCGTAGTGTTCCTGCCCTGAGTTCTAGGCTGTCTCTCCTCTAACCACCAAAGAGCTCTCAGCGCCTGTGGGAAGAAGCAGCTACTGTGTGTGATGCAGAGGAAATCCCATCATTTGAACACATTTCTTCGGCTCTTGACAAATACTTGCTTTTCCTCTGTTCTTGCAGGAGCCTTATTTCTTCCTTTGGAAATACCTTTTCCAGCCATATCGCTTGGCACATAGGAAAGGTCAAATTATCTTCTATGTCTGTGTTGGTCTTAATTCTGTAAAAGCAGTTTGTTTTTATGTGGTCTTACAGATGTTTAGGAAGTGGCACCATCACTAAGTTGTCCAGCTGCCAGCAGTCTGATGTAGCACCAAAAGCCATTTCCTTCTTCTACATTGTCCTGGCATTGCACTCCAGGACAGGTGGGGGCTTATGGTCCTGTGATTGTGAGCTCCCCAAACTGGTCACTGTTAGCTCCAAGTGCTTTGGTTCCCCGAATTCCTTGGGACCCTCGGAGCATTGGCAGGGCCCAAGGCAGGCTTTGCAGGGCTCTGGACTCTGTGTGTGTGTTGCACAAATTGTGCCGGTGATGGCGTTTCCCTTCTGAGGTCACTGGATTTGCCAGAAAGAGACCTCTTCTCTTACCTGGTGTTACAACAAGAAGTTCTGAGTTGTGCTTCAAAAGTGATACCATCTTTTTAGTATAATTTTCATGATTTTATTTCATTTTATTTTATTTTCACTTTACAGAAGTTTTTTAAAGGCCCTGCTTAGTCAGTGTACAGGGTGAGCCAGAAGCAGTTTCACCAAGGTGTAGTAATTGCTGTTTTACTAGTTGCACATTTAGAATACAAAGGAGGCATCAGAAACACACTGACTTTTCCAAAGCCACTTCCTTGTACACAGAGTCTGAGCAGGGACAGCGCCAGGCATCTCCCTGTAAAGGCACCTGCCGATGAGGATTTGACTAGAAGAACGTAGGCAAGAAAGGGAAACCTCTCATGCAGTCTCTGAGGGCGGGCCTGGGCTTGGCTCTTCGTCCAGGGTATGCTTAGGCCACACACGATGCTTGCCTTACTTTAAAGCTATTTGCCACAGTCCTGTTAAGTAGTGTGGAAGTCCTTTTGCAGTCTGGTGTGCATGCCATATGATCAGGACAGCTTTTCCACCTTACCTGGTTTCCTACAGACAAGTAGGAGAAATAGTGAATTTACCCTAAAATGTCCAATCTGTATTTATGTACCTTGTCAGTGTTTTGCTGTTGGTTTTCTAAAAACAATCTGATCAATAAATCTTATCCAAATCTATGTGGTTGAAGGCTGCCTTGACTATCTGATGGTAATTTATGTGTCTGTGAGCTCACCTCCATGATGGAAGAAGCCACCCACCTCCACCGCCCCTTCCCAACCCACGAGCATCCACTTTACTTTGTAATATCAGTGAGTCATCTGCCTTCACTGCCTACTGTGGCTCCTTCCCTCTGCTCACCCCCTGGAACTCTGGAACACACCGCAATCCTCTCAGCAGAACGTGGTTCCCCTCAGGACATCAGCAAGGGAGTGAATGACCATGGGGGCAGGTCATATTCCCTTTGCCTGTCCCATCCCGTATATTCCCCAAGCTACCCCTAGCCAAGTCTGTATGGACATATCAAGACTTCTCTGCAGAGCTGGGGGGCTACCAGGGAATTCACAGGGAAAATGTGAGTCTTTAGCATTGGGTGTCACGACTGTGTTTCCAATTCCAGGGAAAAGACCCAAGAGGAGCTGAGCCCTTCTCTGGGGTCCTTTGGGGATGAAACCACAGTTCCTAGCTCTGGCCTTGGTCTTCCAGCTGCTCCTTTCTCCAAAACCTCTGCTTTTGTCACTTCACCATCTTTTATGTTAAGCAGTGCTTTTATGCGGGCTCTGAAGTCTGCCATCAGTGGCACCTCTTAGTCTTCAGTGTTCCCATCAACCAACCATTGGATTAGATATACCCTCCTGGGACTAATAATCTTAGATATCATAAACCAACAGGAGGAAAACATACAATTTCTACCCCTTAATATGTGTGTGTGTGTGTGTGTGTGTGTGTGTGTGTGTGTGTGTGTATCTCCCCAGCCCACTTTACAGGTTTGGTTTGGTTTTTTAAAGATTTTCTTTGAGAGAGAAAGAGAGCAAGAGAGAGCATGAGCAGTGGAGAGAAGCAGGCTCTGCTCCCCATTAAGCAGGGAGCCCGATGTAGGGCTTGATCCCAGGACCCCGAGATCATGACCTGAGCTGAATGCAGATACTTAACCCACTGAGCCATCCAGGCGCCCCACCTTACAGTTAATACACTTATTTTATTTACACAGCAGTCTTGTTTCCTTTGCTTTCTTTCTCCTACCTCCTCCAAGGTAGAGTCCCCTGACACCCAGGAATGAGAAGTGGACCCTTCACCTTTTAGATTTTAGACAGCCAGAGCTTTGAAAAGAACTCCTGTTTGTATCTGATTTGGTTCTTAGTTACGCCGCAGCTTATCTTGAGTGGGAAGAGGTGACTGTGGCTTAGTTGGTTTGGGTGGTTTTGTTCTTCCAGTTCCCTGTATAAAATTCGAGTTTGTCAAAATGCCATTACTAAGCTATTATAACGGAACAGTTCTCTTGCAGTTAATCTTCTTCAGTAATTGCTTAAGGGAAAAAGATGTTGATTAAACCATCCAGTTTCCATAGTACCTTCAAACGAAAGCCCCAGCTTCCCGAGCAGCACAAAACCAGGAGCTTTCTGCGATGATGGGAATGTTCTCTATTTGCACTGTCCAGTATGTGATAGCCACTGGCTATTTGGCGCTTCAAATGTGGTTAGTGTGACCGAAGAATTACATTTTTAATTCTATTTAATTTTAACTTATTTAAATGTAAACAGTCACACACGGCTAGTGGCTACCACAGTTGCAGTTCTAGAAAGAGAATCTGGAGAGGTTTAGCTCTTGGCTCAGTCAGTTTTATTGTGTGGCTTAAATAATATATAAAGTGCTTTGCAGGATGTCAGGCACATAGTAAACATGATTAGATATTTACTGCTACCCCTCTCTCTAGTTGCTGTTATAAGAAATGAAGGTGAAGTATTTACTAGAAGTTACAAAGTTAACCAATAAGGAAACTAAGAGGATGAGTCCGAGGAAGTTGGGTGGTGATATAAGTGAGCATCTTATCTCATCTTCCATAGCAGGAAGGTAAAATATAAAATGTATCAAAATTAAGCAATAACCAGAAAAGCATTTTAATTAGAGGCGTAAAGGAAGGTATCCAAAACTAAACAAAAAACAGCCCCAAAAGCTAATAGTACCAAGATGGACTGGGAGGTGCAAAGGGCCACAGTAGGGGCTGTTGGATTTTTAAAGTATGTTTATGGTTTTTTGTTCATTTTTCCACCTGTTTTCTCCTTTATAAACTCCAACCCTTCACAGGTCTTTCAACTGAGCCCTTCTTCAAGGTACTGTGACTCTGGGTCCCTTCTGTCCAAATCAGGCTGTAAAAAATTGGGTTATTCAAAGGGTATGGCTGGAGTATTAGGATTTGGGTTTTTTTTTTTTAATTTTTAAAAATTTTTTTAAGACTTCATTCATGAGAGACACACAGAGAGAGAGAGAGAGGTAGAGACACAGGCAGAGGGAGAAAGAAGCAGGCCCCACACAGGGAGCCTGATGTGGGACTCAATCCTGGGTCTCCAGGATCAGGCCCTGGGCTGAAGGCGGCACTAAACCGCTGAGCTACCTGGGCTGCCCTATTTTTTATTTTTAGAGAGAGAAGAGTGAATCTGTACACAAGGGGAGTGTGAG